>NC_064281.1:77360531-77668864 GCF_003254725.2 Canis lupus dingo | reverse complement strand
ACTGGAGGGTATTATGCTGAGTGAAGTAAGTCAGTCGGAGAAGGACAAACATTATATGTTCTCATTCATTTGGGGAATATAAATAATAGTGAAAGGGAATATAAGGGAAGGGAGAAGAAATGTGTGGGAAGTGTCAGAAAGGGAGACAGAACGTAAAGACTGCTAACTCTGGGAAACGAACTAGGGGTGGTGGAAGGGGAGGAGGGCGGGGGGTGGGAGTGAATGGGTGACGGGCACTGGGTGTTATTCTGTATGTTAGTAAATTGAACACCAATAAAAAATAAATTTTAAAAAAAATAAAAAATAAAAAAATAAAATAAAAAAAATAAAATAAAAACCTCAACAGCAATCAGACAGAGTGGCTTTATGTCTGCTGAATTGAATAATAAACACGTTGAGCTCATTAAAAAAAAAAAAAGAAAGAATCGCAGATGCTTCTTCCTCAATTTCCCATGTGGAATAACCAAGGAAGACACGTATTGGCTCATCTTGAGACACTGCCTCATATATAGAGCCAATGGCTGTGGGTCAGAGGCTGCAGGTCCATCAGAGGCTGATTCAGAAGCGTGGGGCTGCACTGATTGGACGCTCCATAAGACCTGTAGTGTTGTAAGTAATTAAGTTCTGACTTTTCAAGAACAAAAGTTTATAGCCTGAAAAGAACAAAGTCAGATAAATCTGAATGGGTTAACAGTGGCAGCTTTAGTTGGGAGGGGTCCTGAATAGGTGTTGTTTTTTGAATTTTTGGATTTAGACATTTATGTACTGAGTTTGGGTCCTTGCTTATGGCTTTTCAAAGAACTTAATAATATGAATACCATTGAAAAAGTTTGATTTGGGTATGCCTGTCCTATTAATGCTATTTCCCCCCATGTTGTTGCTATAATTTGTTAGTGAGGCAGTAGCCATTCTTTTATTTCATCTCAGTAACCACAGCATTACATCATGATTAGTCACTAGGTGCCTTTCTCCTCAATTACTCACTCATAGGAATAATCAGATGTAGTCAATTCCCACTCTGGACTTCAACATCAAATGGCATTTTCCTTTCTCCTTCCCAGATTTCATGTGTGTCTCTCACACTTCCACTCCAAGTGTCCCATCCACAGCCCAATTATGGTGCATTTTAATGTTGTTTTACTAGCACTCCCATTTGATTTCTGAAATTACAAATGAAAACCACACACATACACACACACAATCCTAATGAATCCAGGTTCTTAAATAACTGTTTACATAATACAACGTGTATGAGGCCAATATGCATGAATAACTTTGAAAAACATCTGCATGTCATATTGACACATGGATTGTGAACAGCAATAAGCATGATAGAAATTAGACTTGTTGAAATGCAGTTTTCTTTTTCTAAATGGTCCACAGTTCTTTTCTGAAAAGGCAACGGCTCCGCAAAGAACCTTTGGCTTCTAAAATTTTCTTCCCGCTGTATATGGAAATTTCTAGGTACCACCCACGAGAATTTATTTGCACTATATTTTGTGGTAGCTTTTCTTGGGATTTATGAAGCAAGCACTTTGTGTCCCCGCTCCAAATACCTTTGGCTTATTCTGTCTTTTAGTGGGCGCCAGAAAAAGTTGTATTTCCATAGTTTACCCAGCTTATGTCTCACTGCTAGGTGCAGAGTAACATTCTTTACAGGTTTCTACATTCAAATAAAAGGTCATTTAGAATTTATTTTAAAAGTTCACACGGAACACATAGCAAACTTGATGAAATCGTGAGTTTTAATGCAACTCCTAACACATTTCAAAGGATTGAATTCTGTCCCCCCCGCCCCGCGTGGGTTTTCTCTCCACAGATATAGGAAGCTAGGAATCAATGAAATAAAACGTACTTGGATAATCACGAACTGCTTTGAAATTCAGCATGTACCTATAGGAAAAGGAAAAAAAGGGGTGGTGGTGGAGAGCCCGTGCAAGAAGGAAAAAACACAGTGGGTAGTAAAGCGCATTACCATTATCCTAAGTCCTCCGACCCATCAGATCACTTGAGGTAGAGGAAGGAATCATCTTAGTTCCCTTAATTTCCAAACAGCCTCTGCCTATCTGGATGCAAAAAACGATAGGGACTTGTCCCACCGTGACATCTGGATGTTTATACTCCAACCACACTGGTTCAAAGCAAGAGCTTGACCAGAAACCCCCAGGCAGACAATCATGCCACCTTCCCCCTTCAATCTCCAGGCTGGGTGTCCGAGGAAGGCTGTTATTGGTTCAGCCCTGGTCACCCCACCACCCTTTGGGCCAATGGCCACGGATCATGTGCTGCCAGTTGCTGATTGGCTGCTGCTAGCAGCGGCTGGGAGCACAGCTGCTCTCATTGGACGATCCCATCAGCCATGCGTAGTCGTGGTTCAGGAAGATTTGGGGTCAAAAGTGCAAGAGTATAGGCTACCAAGGAACGGAATCAGATAAATGTGAGTGCAGTAAAATCGGCCTTTCCCAAGGTGGGGAGCTCGAGTAGGCCACGATTCGAGGTCGTTTGATTGAGTTTTCGGCACAGTGTTTGGGTCCTCTTGTATGTGTGTAGTTGAATTTGGACGAGAGGCTCTGTTGGGGGAGTGTGAATGCGCTATGTGTCAGTTCGGGATCTGCTACAGCACTTCACTCATTGCTGTATCACAAACTCAAACAAATCTCTTGATGATACCACTCGACACAAGAGGGAGAAGGAGAATACTTAAGGCAAGTCAAATCACTGTGGACACACAGCTGTGACCAAAAAGATACCAGAAGAGGCTGGCCTGAAGGAACGGGCCATTTAGGAAAGTGACAAAATGCAACCCGGCCAAGGAAATCCTAACGGTCCACACCACACACGTATATTAAAGTGGACTTGACAACATTTTGTCATGTTCTGCCCACGGTGAACGTGCTTTAAGGATGGGCAGCATGGCATAGGGCCAAACGCTGGAGTAGGTGGCGTTGTGGGGAGCTACAGGTCTTTCCCCGACAAGTGAGGTAGCTCTGAAAAGAGCCTTTGTTTTGTGGGGTGGTCAGAGGGTCAGCTGTTCATTGGCGTCTGTTCATTGGCGTCTGGCGTACCAGATGAAGGCCTCGGAGGCCTCAGACACGACATGCTTGCCAATCCCCCCTGGCAGCAGCAGATGCATGGCGGTCTGGATCTCCCTGGAGGTGATGGTGGAGTGGGCCAGGCGAGAGGCCTCGTCGATGATGCGCTCGAAGATGTCATTAATGAACGAATCTGTGACTCTCAGGGCCTTCTGCGAGAGGCTCAGGCCCTCATGAACCTTCTTCAGAACCCTGGGAAATAGGTGGCGAAACTGCCTGAGCAGCGGACCCGGCGGCGGAGTTGGTGGTGGTGGCGGTGGTGACTGCAGCGGTGGCGGTGGTGACGGCGGCAGCGGCGGTAACGGCATTGGCGCCTCGGCTGCTCCTGCTGAGGGCTCTCCTGATAGGCTGCCGCCTGGCTCCTCCGTAACCAGGCTTTCCTCCCAAGAGGTCTCACAGCCAGGCTCAGCCATGTGGGGCTCACCTCCCCGATAGCTCAGAAGGAAGCGCACTGGCAGCAGCTGAAGGGCCAGGGCTCTTTTATAGCCACTGTATGGCCCGATGTCACCGGAAGCTCCTCTCTGATTGGACAAAAGGCAAAGCCAGGAAGTGAGCGGGTCATTCAGCCAGGTCTTGTCAGATCTCGTGGCACACCTTCGAGCTTGGCATCTCCTCAGTCAGAGCGGGAATCAGGCAGCCTCTAAGTTTCCCATGAGGGCTGCCAGAAGGACCTCTAAACATTCCACAGGAAGCCGTTGAGTACCTCTAGATTTCCAACATGAAAATTTTCTGGAGAGGGAGAGAGTAGGAGAGAAGGGGGAGGAGCAGAGAGCGAGGGAGAGATTTCAAGTAGGCTCTACACCCAGCGTGTAGCCCGAAGTCTGGCTGTATTTCACAAAACCTGAGATCATGACCTGAGCCAAAATCAAGAGCCAGATGCTTAACAGACTGAGCCACCTAGGCACCCTTTTGCAATACTTTTTATTCCATAGTAGTCCTCATCTCCACCTTACCGTTGCTGTGATTATAAAAGAGGGGCACACAATGGGATGCCTGGGTAGTTCAGCCATCTGCCTTCTGCTCAGGGCGTGATCCTGTGTCCGGGGATAGAGTCCCACAGGGGGCTCCCTGTGAGGAGACTGTTTCTCCCTTTGTCTGTGTCTCTGCCTCTCTCTGTGTGTCTCTCACGAATAAATAAATAAAATCCTTAAAGATAAATAAAGGTCGGGCACATTGATTCCAGAGCATCAGAGTATTTGTAGCACATCCTAAGTCAATCACATTTACCGCTTATAAGAAATGATGCACTAATGTGGAATCAAAATTATTCCAATAAAACTACCACTCTTCCACGTTCCGTTATGTTGGAATGCAACATGTTGGAAATCTGGAGTTACTCTATGCCTTCACGATTCTAGGTTGTTTGATTGAGTTTTTGGCACATTGTTTGGGTCCCCTTTTATGTTATTTGAATTCAGATAATGGGATATACTAAAGGGGTGTGAATGGGGTAAGTGTGATTGTTATATCTGGTATTGCACTTAAATTGTTGCTATACCACACATTTTGAAAAAACAAAAATCTCCGGATGACACTATTGGACACAGGTAGGAGAATAAGAATAGGTGAGGTAAATAAAATTATTTTGGAAATAGTTTTGACCATTAAGATCCCTGAAGAGGCTAACCTAGGGAAATACCTAATAGAAATGACCATTTAGCAAAGTGATGAAATGCAGTATGGTTAAGAAAAATCATAGCCAATAGCACTAAAGACATAGAAAGTCGAGCTGATACTGTTTTTTTTTAAACATTTCTTTCACACTAAGAATTTATAAAGATCGACAAAATGACAAAGATCCAAACACTAGAGTAGACTGCACTCTGGAGAGCTTCAGGTCTTTTCCTGCCAAGTGAGGTAGCTCTGAAAAGAAAAGGCTCTTGCCTTTGCTTTGCGGTGTGGTCAGGCGGTCCTGAGGCAGCTCATTGGTGTCTGGTGCACCGGATGACGGCCTTGGTGGCCTCAGACACAGTGTGCTTGGCAGTCTCCCCAGGCGGCCACTGACATATGGCTCTCTGGATCTCCCTGGAGGTGATGGTGGAATGCTTCCTGTATTGCTATGAGGTGCTCTCCTTGGACACAACCCATCATCCAAGTGATTCGTAATACTGTATTTAGTTCCGTCTTGTTAACTTTTTGCTTTAAGTCGCCATAATCATTATAAATATTTTATGCCATCGATATTTCATTTACTTCTATTTGCCAATTCATTCTATTATCATTCCTCTGGCATCTCAGATCATTTTCCATCTTCTAAGTTACATTCTTTAAAATCTCCTTTCATATGGTGTTCAGTGGGTATAAGTACTGAGTTATCATTTTTCTTAAATGTCTTTACTTCTGAGTTAAAGTCTTAAGGTAACCATAATTGAGATGGAGTTAGGTATGCAGGGCACTAAAGAGGCCTTTAAATCCTGAAATCCTGAAAGCTGTCAATTAGGTACCTACCCTCCTCTTAGGGGAGGTAAGATAGTACCTCCAGCTTCACTCCAGCAGAGGAGTGATATTCCTGCAGAGGCAATGGTGAACAATGTTAACCCATGGGAGATGTAGTTAGATAGGGACCATATTGCTTTAGGTGTCTTTGGTGCTTACCCAGGTGTATTGTCACACATCACTGGGAATTATGTTTAAGAAAAATCATGTGCATAATTACTTGCTGAGTATAATAACTGGACTGGCCTCATGAATATTATTCCCCTTTTATGACAGGAAGTTTCTCAGACTTTGGAGAAAAATAGGGATGTGGGAGTCTCCACTTCCCCATTCCTTGACAGCATCAATGATTAGATGGTGGTCCATGAACAAAAACAGTCTGGGAGACCTCTACATTCCACTTAGGAGGCTCTAGCAATAGTGTCAAGCAAACAAACAAGCAAAGCATAATTGCACAAGAAGTGAAGGAAGACAACATCCTTCTCCCTGCATCATTCCATCCCTCAAGCCAGCATTGTTCTGGACCAGGAAAAAAAATTTCCCAACTAGTAAGAATTCCTCTTACTAGGGAAGGAAAAAGTAGAGTGAGTGAACAACTTGTCTAGACTGTCCTGGCACTGCATGAAGGTCTAGCTTCAGTTTCACCCCACTCATAACAGCAAAGACTTGACTAGGAAGAAGGAATAAAAGCAGAGGCTATTATCAACACATATGCAGCAGGAGTGATTTCAGTTTACAGAGAATTTTGTGGCATACAACTCAGCAGCTTCCACCAACGATGAAGTCACTGCCTGGGTGCATAGATCCTGACAATGGTCCTAGAAGTATTTAAGTTTCCTAGAGCCAGCCATTCCTCAGTACCCACCCCCAGGCCCCAGACCACCCTCCTGCCAACACCCCTACCAAAACCACACCCTTCCAGAGCCAGGACCCACATGAGTAACCATTCAAATACTCTGTGGCTGCACAGGTGTAGAACACCAGCCACCCTGGTCCCTTCCTACCTCCACCAAGACCCAGGAGTTAAGCTTACAGCCAATCCGGTTTTCTCGTAGGTGTGCAAGAGCAAGACACCAGCTTAAGTACCCTGGGCTGACGCACCAGCTTGCCTGCACTTGGGGGCACAGATAGCCCCTCTAGCCATGGCCTGATCCTATCATTTGCATCTGCTACAGCGGGTACACACACAGAGGAGAGTGTGCAGTGATGGGTGAATTCTCTGACAGCCAGGCCCCCAGCAACAGCTGCTTATGGAAAGCATGCTCAGCCTTCTGTCACTGGCCTGCAACACCATGCCCACCTATAGATAGCATCTCCAGCTTCACTCCAGCAGGACTCTCACCACTGGCCCTCACTATACTGCATAGGCACAGGGGAAAGATCGTGTGGCCACAGGACAGCATACTGACACCTAGGGCCCCCTGATGTCCTTGTGAGTCTGTATCAGGCCCAGTCATTTGTCCCTGGCCAGCAACACCACACTCACCTATAGATAGTCCCCGCAGCTGTGAACCTGTGAAGCCCTAGCCTGATTCCCATCACTGGCTTTCAAGTCCATATGCATGCCTAGGGGAAGAAAGTGCAGCTGTACAAGAGCACACCATCATCCAGGGCCCCCTGTAGCTGTCTGTGGGCTCAGATCAGGCTCTACCTCCTGTCACTGGCTGACACCACCATGCCCACAGGTGGCTGGTTCCTCTGGTTGTGGACCTGCATGACCCCCAGCCTTACCCCCATCACTGTACTCCACTGCAGTCTGCATACCTATGGGTAGAGTGTGAAGCCATAGGAGAGCACACTGGCACCCAGGTCCCCCACAGATTCCAGTGAGTGCATAGATGGCCTTGGCCTCTGTTACCCACCCTGACCCCCATCACCACAAGTGTGTCTGCAGGTGACCACTGCTGCCACATAGACACCTGCACTAGGCCCTCACAGCAGAGTATGTGTACACCACTGGCTCTGGCCACCATTACTGCCTGCCCTGGTCCCTAGCTATGGGTCCTGGAGTCACCACTCAGGAGCCCAACAGCCCTTGCAGCCACTGCATTCTCTCCACCATGCTCACCAACATACACACGGTTGTTGATACTGTGGACCTCAGTGGCCTGAACTGAAGAGACATTACAGCCTCCTTGGACCCACTGCTGCCGTGTGCCCCTGCCCTTAGTGCCCTGCACCAGTAGATGCAGGGTCATAGCACAGCCCAGTGTGCTGCACATCCACACTGCAGAATCACTCCATAAAGTCTGGAAGAGGTGACTGCTCCTTGAAATGCATAGATACCTACACAAGGCAACAGTGATCCGAGAATCAGGGAAACGTGTTCACCAAAGGAACACAGCAAACCTCCAGTTGTGGGCCCCAAAGAAATGGAGATCCAGGAATTTTCTGACAAAGAATTCACAAAAAAAAATTGTTCTACAAATGCTCAGAGGGTTATAAGAGAACACAGATAAGCAAATTAATGATATCAGGAAAACAATACAAGAACAAAATGAGAAGCTCAACAAAGTGTCAGAAAACATAAAAAAGGACCAACCTGAAATTTCAGAGCTGAAGAATACAAGCAACTGAATAATTCAATAGAGAACTTCAACACCAGACTTGAACAAGCAGAAGGGAGAATCAGTGAGCTAAAAGACATTATCTATTGAAATTATACAATTAGAAGAGCAAAAGGAAAAAAAGAACGGTGAAAAGGAATCAAGAAAGCCTATGTGAGTTTAGGGACACCATCAAAAAGCAATAATGTATGAATTACTGCCACCCCAGAAGGAGAAGAGAAGGACAAAGGATTACAAACTTATTTAAAGAAATAATGGCTGAAAACTCCCCAAAGATGTGGACATCTAAGTTCATGAAGCTAATAGGTCACCTCAAAATTACAATCCAAAACATGCTTCACCAAAACACATACCAATAAAATTGTCTAAAACCAAAATCGAAGGGCAGGCTGGGTGGCTCAGTGGTTTAGCACCGCCTTCGGCCCAGGGCGTGATCCTGGAGACCGAATATCGAGTCCCACGTCAGGCTTCCTGCATGGAGCCTGTTTCTCCCTCTGCCTGTGTCTCTGTCTCTCTCTGTGTCTCTCATGAATAAATAAATAAAATCTTTAAAAAAACAAAACAAAACAAAACAAAAATCGAAGAGAGAGTTTTAAAAGCAGCAACAGAAAACAATTTTTCTCTCATACAAGGGAAGCTCCATAAGGCTATCAGTGGGTTTTTTGGGAGGGACCTTAAAGGCCGGGAGAGAATGGGATGATATATTTAAACTGCTAAAAGAAAGAAATTGCCAACCAAGAGTTCTTTACCCAGCGATGCTGCCCTTCCAAATTGAAGGTGAAATAAAGACTTTCCCTAGTAAACGAGAGCTGAGGGAACTCGTTGTGACTAACCCTATGTCACAAGAAATGCTGAAAGGAGTTCTTCAAGCTGAAACTAATTGGTAACACCAAAACATATGAAAATACACAACACGCTGTTAAAGGTAAGCATACAGTCAGACTCAGAATACCCTAAGACTGTAACGTGGTGATGTGCTGACTAGGTAACTTTAAAATAAAGAATAAGAGACAAAGGTATTGAAAACAATTTGTTAACGGACACACACACACACACACACACACACAAAATATAAACAATGATGTAAAAACAGTAAATTTGGGTGGGGAATAATAGGATAGAGTTTTGGTATGTCATCAAAGTTAAGCTGTCAGCATAAAATAGACTGTCATACCTACAGGATGTTGTGTGTAAACCTCATGGGAGCCAAAAAGTAAAAACTACCTAGATACACAAAAGATAAAGAGAAAGTAATCAAAGCATACCACTACGAAAAATATTCCATTTACAAAGGAGGGCATCAAGAAAGGAATAGTGAAAAGTGGAACTAGAGAACAGCCAAGAAACCAGTAATAAGGCGACATTAGTAAGTCTTATCAATAATTACTCTCTTAATGGATTGAATCCACCAATCAAAGGGCATAGAGTGGTTTAGTGGACAAAAAGCAAGATCAAACTATGTGCTGCCTACGAGGGACTCACCTCAGCTCTGAGGACATACATAGATCCAAAGTGAAGGGATGACAAAAGCTATTCCATGCAGGTGGAAACCAAAGAGAGTGGGGTTAGCTATACTAATGTCGAGCAAAATAGACTTTAAGCTAAAATGGTAACGAGAGACAGAGATGGTCGTTAGGTAATGATGAGGGGGGTCAATTCTTCAGGAAGATGTAACAATCATAAATATGCACTCAACACTGGAGCACCTAAATATATTAAGCAAATACTTAAAAAACTGAAAGGAGAAATAAACAGCAATAGGATAATACAGGGAGACTCCAGCACCCCACTTTCAATATTGCATGGATCTTCCAGACAAGAACATCAACAAGGAAGCACTGCACTTGAGCCATACTTTAGACAAAACGGACTCAACAGACATATATAGAACATTTCATCTGGCAGCAGCAGAATACACGTTCTTCTCAAGTGCGCATGGAACATTCACCAAGATAGATCACAAAACAAGTCTTAGCAAATTTAAGAGCATTAAAATCATACTATCTTTTTTGACTGCAAGAGTATGAAACAAGGTATCACTAGCAGGCAAAAAGGTAGAAAATTCACCAGTATGTGGAGATTAAACAACATGCTTCTGGATAACACTTGGGTCAAAGAAGAAACCAAAAGGGGAAATCCAGACACAAATGCAAATGGAAGCATAGCATATCAGAACTGCTTTTGCAGCAACCTATATGTTTTGTTTTAAGAGGGAAATTTACAGTGACAAACACCTACATTAAGAAACAAGAATGATCTCAACCTAAATTTTCACCTCAAGGAGCTAGAAAAAGAAGAACAAACTAAGCACAACGTCAGCAGAAGGGAGGAAGTAACAAAGATCCGAGTGGAAATAAATGTGCCAGACACCAGAAAAAATGATAGACAAGATTAATGAAACTAAGAACTGGTGATTTGGAAAGATAAATAAAAGTGATGAAACTTCAGCTAGGCTACCTCAGGAAAACAGAGAGAAGACTCAAATAAAACCAGCAGTGAAAGAGGGGACATTACAACTGACACCACGGAAATACAAAGGACCACGAGAGATTACTACAAATGGTTATATGCCAACAAATGGATAACCTAAAAGAAATGGATGTATTCCTAAAACACACAATCCACCAAGACTGTGTCATGAAGAAACAGAGAATCTGACAGGCTAATATCAAGTACGGAGATTGAATCATTACTTAAAACCTGCCAAAACAGAAAATCCCAAGAACATATTATTTCACTGGTGACTTCTACCAAACATTTAAAGAACTAGCACCAAAAAAAAGAAAGAAAGAAAGAAAGAAAGAAAGAAAGAAAGAAAGAAAGAAAGAACTAGCACCAATACATCACAAATTCTTCCCAAAAATTGGAGAGGAAGGAATACTCCCAAACTCATTTTACAAGGCCAGCATTACTATGACACAAAAGCCAGGTAAGAACGCTACAAGAAAAGAAATTGACAGACTAATATCCCTGATGAATACAGATGAAAATATTCTCAAAAAAAAAAGAAAAAAACATGAGCAAACTGAATTCAACAGCACATTAAAAATAAATCATCCACCATGATCAAGGGGGATTCATCCCTGTGTTGCAAGTATGGCTCAACATAGATCAAGGGGGATTCATCCCTGTGTTGCAAGGATGGCTCAACATATGCAAATCAATAATTGTGATACACTGCATTAACAAGACACAGGATAAAATCATAGAATCGTCTTAGTAGATGCAGAAAAAGTATTTAACAAAATTCAATATTCGACTCTCATTTAAAAAAAAAATCTCAAGAAGTGGGAATGGAGAGGACACACCTCAACATAGTAAAGGCCATGTGTGACGAGCTGACTCAATGGTGAAAAGCTGAAAGCTATTGCTCTGAGATCAGAAACAAGACAAGGACGCCCACTTTTGCCACTTTTATTCAACATACTATTGGAAGTCCTAGCCAGACCATTTAGGCAAAACAAAACAAAACAACCACGGAGAAGAAATGAAAAGGCATTCAAGTTGTAAGGGAAGAAGTAGAACTGTCACTATTTGCAGATGACATAATATTACTTCTAGAAAGCCCTGGAGACTCCACCAAAAGACAGTTAGAACCAATAAATGGATTCAGTAAAGCTGCAGGAAACAAAATCAAAATTCAAAACTCTGTTGCATTTCTGCACACTGCTAACAACCTATAAGAAAGAGAAATTAAGAAACCAATCCGTTTACAATTGTATCAGAAAGAAGAAGATAACTGAGACTAAATTTAACTGAGGAAGTGAAAGATCTGTACACTGAAAACTATAAGACAATGATGAAAGAGATTGAACAGATGCAAATAAATGGAAAGATATTCCATACTCAGGGAGGGGAAGAATTGGTATTATTAAATGTTCATCCTACCCAAAGCAATCTAGAGATCAGTGCAATCCCTACTGAAATTCAATGGCATTTTTCACAAGAATAGAAGAAACAATCCTAAAATTTGTATGGAACCACAAAAAAACACCCCCCCCCAAAAAAAAAACCCCAAGTAACCAAAACAGTCTTGAGGAAGAAGAACAAGGCAGGAAGCCTCATACTCCCTGATTTTGAACTATTTTACAAAGCTATAACAATCAAAACAGTATGGTATTGGCATAAAAACAGATGCATAGATCAACAGATGAGACTAGAGAGCTCAGAAATAAACACAGACATATACAGTCAATTAATTTACAAAAAGAGCCAAGAATATACAACAGGGGAAAGAACAGTCTCTTCAATAAATGGTGTTGGGAAAACTGGACAGCCACATGCAAAAGAATAGAACGGGATCACTGTCTTACACCACAGGCTAAAGACTGAATGCAAGACCCAAAACCATAAAACGCTTGGAAGCAATCATAGGTGCTAAGCTCCTTGACATCAGTCTTGGAGATTGATTGATTGATTGAGTTTTTGGATCTGACACCAAGAGGAAGGATAACAAAAGCAAATATAAACAAATGGGGCTACATCAAACTAAAAAGCTTCTGCACAGCAAAGGAAATCCTCAGCAAAATGAAAAGCCAACCTACCGAGTGGGAGAAAATATTTGCAAATCATGTATGTGATAAAGGGTTAATATCTAAAATATATAATGAATTCCAAAAACTCAAAGGCAGAAAAAAGAAAAATCAAACAACTTGATTAAAAACTGGGCAAATGATCTGAATAGACAGACAATTTTCCAAAGAAGACATACAGATGCCCAACAGGTACATGAAAAGGCCTTCCATATCACTAATCAGGGAAATACAAATCAAAGCCACAACAAGGTACAACTTCGCACCTGTTAGAATGGCTATAATTAAAAAGACAAGGAATAACAAATGCTTGTGAGGATGGAGAGAAAAAGGAAGTCTCATGCACTGTTGGTAATATAATGTATGGGATGTAAATTGGTGCAACCACTGTAGAAAACAGCATGGAGGCTCCTCAAAAAACTAAAATAAAAGTACCATATAATCATCTAGTAATTCCACTACTGGGTATTTATCTGAAGAAAATGGGTACAATGAACGGGCACCACCATGTTCATTGCAGCATTATTTACCATAGCCAAGATATGGAAACATCCTAAGTATCCATTTCTGTTGGCATGATATGGCCTTTTTTTTTTATGTTTAGGATTTTCATTTTATTAGCTTTTTTTTTAAAGATTTTATTTATTCATGAGAAACAGAGAGACAGAGAGTGAGAGACAGAGACACAGGCAGTGAGAGAAGGAGGCTCCATACAGGGAGTCTGATGTGGGATTTGATCCTGGGACTCCAGGACCATGCCCTGGGCTGAAGGCAGGCGCTAAACCGCTAAGCCACCCAGGGATCCCCCATTGTCAGCTCTTACATTTAGGTCTTTGATCTATTTTGAGTTAATTTTTGTATATGGTGCTAGGTCAGAATCCAAACTCCTTCTTTTGCATACGAATATCCAGTTTTCTTAGCTTCATTGGTTGAGAAGTCCATCTTTTCTATTGAACTCTTTGGTGAGACATCTGTCTTGAACCAAAGTATCCTCAAAGAGGGCTGATAGCTGAGGGGTGTCTGCTGGCAGCACATTTGATATGCTTTGAAGTCAGACCCACCTGGGTACAAATCGCAGCTGGTAAATAGTAATATTTACCAGTTGTGTGGCGTTAGGGAAGTTCTCTGAGCCTGTGTTTTCTCATCTGTAAAAAGGGAATGATAGTATTATCCACCTCATAGGGTTGTTGTGAGCATTAAATGAGATGACGGAAGTAAAATGCTCAGCACGACAAATGTAACAAGCACTCCGTAAATTTAGGCTGTATCATTTCCTCCCACATGGCACAGGAAGTCAGCTCATTTGCCCAACCCTGGCCTTTGTCTCCACAGTCTGGTTAATTGTCTTCAACTACGTACCTGTGACATGATTGTAACAAGGGCTTTGTTATAACCTGCTAAGCACCCTCATACACTCCTTTTTCAGTGAGGTTTTAGCCTTGGCAGTAAATCGGACATGGCTTGCTTTTGCACTCCTTGCCACACATGTTTTACTGACAACTGCTGTGGGTTGAGATCACTGACATGTTTTTTAAGGATCCAAAACTATCTTGCCACCTCCAAGCATAAAATAATTTTAGGGGATCCCTGGGTGGCTCAGCGGTTTAGCGCCTGCCTTCAGCCCAGCATGTGATCCTGGAGTCCTGGGATCAAGTCCCATATCAGGCTCCCTGCATGGATCCTTCTTCTCCCTTTGCCTGTGTCTGCCTCTCTCTCTGTCTGTGTCTCTCATGAATAAATAAGTAAAATATTTTTTAAAAATTTTAAACTTGGCAAATCCTGATGAAAACATTAAAAATCTTGCTGTTTTTATCAGTATGACTTCTTTGTTGTGCTATGTTTGGAGACTGTGGCTTTTGCAATTTTTCCTGAGGGTCTTAGTCAGAACTTGGGGCAGCTGCTTGTTAGTTATTTCTCTTGATTTGCACCAGCACTCTGCTGGCCATGTGAGAGTTCCTGCCCAAGCTACAGTGGCTTAGCCCAGGACAACAGTCCATTCTGATTAGTAGGAGAAATGGTCCCAATTTGGACAGTTGTTCCCCTGGAACTATAGGCTTGTTATATAGAGATCAGACTCCCTCAAAAAAGCCAAAGTTGAAAGGTCTACAATTTTTGGTGCTTCTGGTGAAGTCTTTCCAAAGCTCCCCTGTTGGGACATCAATGAACAAACATTGGTTGACCTTTCTATGACTGGTATGTTTTTGTAGTATTTCTGAGACAGGCAACAGGAAGCTTAATACCAACTTTGATTAGTTGACATGATACCTGGAAAGCCAGAGGAGGGCAAAGGATCTTCAGAGGGACCCATCTGTGGTAGCTACAGGTTCCAGGCTGTCAGTCCCTCTGGGGCTGGTCCTTCTCCCTCTCCCTTCCTGTAGTGGCACCTGTTGGGTTAGGCTGAGCATCTGACAGTGATGGTAGTTGCTTGAAAATGTAAGCAAACTGGTCCTGAAAAACTGGCCAGTGTGCCCAGATCTATTCTGATTTATTTGTTAGTAGTGGTTTTGCCCTCTGCTAAGATTGTCATCTGGTTGCTTGACAAGAAAGAAAAAAGGTATTCTAGTGACTGACTGAATGGAGGCTTCTTGGGGACTCTTGGTTGCTTGTGTTTCTCTCCATTCTATTCTAGGCACTAGATGTGTCTTGCCCCACCAGGGCAGGCCAGGCATGCACATGAGAGCTCTGCTTGAGAATTTCTGGCATCTCCTGTTATCTCTTGTGGACAAACCTTAAGGTTCACAGGGCACCAGGCATTTTCAGCAGATCCACAGCCAACTACCCCAATCTCATATCCTCACCTCTTGCTTTGTGCAGAAAACATGGGGAAATAAGATTCAGCTCTGGGATATCCCATTCTGCAGGTCCTTCCCTATAGCATTTACAAAGTAGCACCACGAGTCATCTGTGCGTGACTATCATAAATAAATAAAAAAAAGGGGGGGGAAGGTGCTCAAGAAGTGCTACATCCTGTTATACATTCGTTAACTATTTAAACACAGGTGTCATTTTCTTCCTTGTCTCCCTATGTGCTCCTGTGTTTCTATCACCACCACTTTACCTTTGCTGCCATTTTAAGGGGTATACACATTGACTCTGGGTCTCCAGAGCATCCTGGTTTCTAGCGCATCCTGATCCAATGGCACTTACTGCTTATCAGAAATAAGGTGATGATGTGGAATATGAAGTATTCTGATAAAAACACGACTCTTCTAAGATCTGTTACTATTTTTTTATTTTATTTTATTTATGATAGGCACACAGTGAAAGAGAGAGAGGCAGAGACACAGGCAGAGGGAGAAGCAGGCTCCATGCACCGGAAACCCGACGTGGGATTCGATCCCGGGTCTCCAGGATCACGCCCTGGGCCAAAGGCAGGCGCTAAACCGCTGCGCCACCCAGGGATCCCAAGATCTGTTACTATTTTGATGTTGAAAAACAGCAGACAAAATGCACAATGAAATGGAATGGTTGAAAGTTTTTCTGACCGAGGTACCAAGAAGTTTAGAGGACACTGGATTCCCTCTCTAATTGTCTGATGTGATGTCAAACTCGAGGGCATGCAATCATAAGTGACACAGCCTGGCATAGAACCCCACTTCCCTGTATTGTATTTTGTCCAATCAGATACAGAGGTTGCCTGTGACGTCAGGAAATGCAGCGACTATAAAGGGGCCAGTGCCCCTCAGCAGCCGCCATTGTCCGTCCTTCTGAGCTGTTGGGAGGGTGAGCCCCACATGGCTGAGCCTGGCTGTGAGACCTCTTCGGAGGAATGCCTGGGCACTAAAGAGCCCAGGGAAGCCGAACCAGAGACCCCGAAGAGGAAGAAGCCAAGGCGTCAATGCCACCGTCGCTGCCGGCGCAGCCGCTCAGACAGTTTCGCCATCTACTTCCCCAGGGTTCTGAAGCAGGTTGACGAGGGTCTGAGCCTCTCACAGAAGGCTGTGAGCATCATGGATTCGTTCGTTAAGGACATCTTCGAGCGCATCGCTGACGAGGCCTCTCGCCTGGCCCGCTCCACCAAGCGCTCCACCATCACCTCCAGGGAGATCCAGACCGCCGTACGCCTGCTGCTGCCGGGGGAGATTGGCAAGTACGCGGTGTCTGAGGCCACCAAGGCCCTCATGAGGTACACCTTTAGCAAGTGAGCTGCCTCAGGACCACCTCACAAACCAAAGGCTCTTTTCAGAGCCACCTCACTTGGCAGAAAAAGACCTGTAGCTCTAAAAAGTGGGACAAACTCTAGTTTTTGTTCTTGTGGCATTCTGCAGATATTTAAAGTATTTTTTACCATGAACAAAACATGATCAACTCTCCTTTAAAATATATTTGAGTGCCGTTTATTCCTTGGACAATTGTGAACTCTCCTTAACCATGCTGCATTTCTTGGCTTTCCCCAACAGTCATTTCTGTTAGATATTTCTGTAGGTCAGGCTCAATGGGGTTTTTTTTCCAGTTGTAATGATGTTTACCCTTTTCTCTCTCATTTTCTCATGAGCCTATGGTGAGTTTCCCAGAGGCTCATAATCAGTGATACGGCAAGAGATAAAGTGCAGAAACTGATATAAGAATCCATCTGACTTCTGTTAGGTGAATTATTGAGGAGATTTTTAAAATCTGAAACGTCTCTCTCTTCTATGCTTTTTTTTTATTTTTATTTATTTTTTTTTCCTCTATGCTTTTTTAGAAAAATTTTTTCATATGCACTTATAATTTATGTTAACATGATGTAATTATGTTAAAATAAAATACATAATTTTATTACAATTTTAAATGGATCCTGCAATAAATTTCTTTAAATTTCTGTTATAATGTTTTGTACAGCGAATATTGGCAGATATGATTGACATAATAGCTTCAGCAGTTCCTGTTTACTTTTAGGAGTGTAAGGTTTCCCAAGACAAAGCTTTTCTAGATATTTACTCATTTGCAGTGCAATCAGATTAACAAAACTATTTAGGCCCTTTTTTAGTGTTTGAATCTTCTTAAAATTTAATTTCCAAATATTCACAAATACTTTTAAATCGTAATGCTGATTAAAAGCTTTCTTTTCATTTGCTGGCTCTAATAAGAATGATAGTAGCATTTCATCAGCAAAGGTGATATTAAGATTTTGTTTGAAATCTATGTGCTCAGAACAACAATTTTAGTTTTCTAAGCCATTTAAGGTAACTTACTAGGTATCAAAAGCGCCCTCTTGGTAGCTTTAGCAGCCATTGAGAACACTATTTTCTCTTGATTTATTTAAGTAAATTATAGCATTTCCAATATTAAAATTTCCTTAGATTTGTGTAAGGGAACCCCTTAATTGGAGGCACTTTGAAGTATCAGAGATACGTATTGTGTGATTTGTTTCCTGATGTTTAGGCCTACCTTCCTTGATTGGAAGTGATCTGAAAGCTGTAAATTAATCTGAGCTCTTTCATTACTCCCAATTTTATTGGCATTCATGTCTCTTTCTTAACCTGATAGAAATGCAGGCCGTACACAACTTGCCCTACTTCATTCTCCAACTCATTCCTCTTTCTTAAAAAGATGTTGTTGTCACAATACCCGAGTGATTGATTTTGCATCTTCTCACAATAAGGGCTCCAAGATCCCTGACTAAAATGAAGAGTTTCAATGTGCTGCCTGGGGTTTTCTGTTCTAACTACCTTTAGAAGGTGCTCAAACAGGTTCACCCTGATAACAGTTCTGTAAGTATGACCATAATGTGACCTGCTATTAGTCATATTCTCCATCATTGAGTAAACTGGTTTTGAGAGCACTCAGCAGATTCAATTTTTTGTTTTTCAAAATCACATGAGTTTGTGAAATAAGAGTATGCTCAGTGGAAGTACCTCTTTTTATTGGCAGTCTACTGATGATAAATCAAAGTCAACCTACTGGGTTGTTCTTTCTCTTCACCCTTTCATTGTATGCATACTCTAGAATTTTCATTTTTGCCCAAATGTCCTGTAATTGAATTAGGTTCAACTGGATTTCAAAAGTTGTTTGCTTTTAGGTTTTTTTCCTCACATTATTTTACATTCTTGTCATATTTTAAAATTCACATGTGAATTACTGTTTAACTGATCTTCATGTTCAATGCCTATTCGAAATTTTTAATACAGTCGTTTTAGGATCTTATTTTCCTTTGCTTGCTACTTCTGCATTGAGGTCTTCCTGACCACCTAATCTAGTACTGCTCTCTCCCCCATTATGTATGTGTGTGTATATACTTAGTTCTTTGTAGAATTATTTGGTTCAGATATCCGTTTCCTTAACTATTATCTTTAATTCACACTGGATAGTGAACTTCCTGATATGAGAGTCCTTGTCTCATTTGCTGTCATATATCAGGAGTAAGAACCATATTTGGCACTTGTTACAATCATGTCACAGGTACGTAGTTGAAGACAATTAACCAGACTGTGGAGACAAAGGCCAGGGTTGGGCAAATGAGCTGACTTCCTGTGCCATGTGGGAGGAAATGATACAGCCTAAATTTACGGAGTGCTTGTTACATTTGTCGTGCTGAGCATTTTACTTCCGTCATCTCATTTAATGCTCACAACAACCCTATGAGGTGGATAATACTATCATTCCCTTTTTACAGATGAGAAAACACAGGCTCAGAGAACTTCCCTAACGCCACACAACTGGTAAATATTACTATTTACCAGCTGCGATTTGTACCCAGGTGGGTCTGACTTCAAAGCATATCAAATGTGCTGCCAGCAGACACCCCTCAGCTATCAGCCCTCTTTGAGGATACTTTGGTTCAAGACAGATGTCTCACCAAAGAGTTCAATAGAAAAGATGGACTTCTCAACCAATGAAGCTAAGAAAACTGGATATTCGTATGCAAAAGAAGGAGTTTGGATTCTGACCTAGCACCATATACAAAAATTAACTCAAAATAGATCAAAGACCTAAATGTAAGAGCTGACAATGGGGGATCCCTGGGTGGCTTAGCGGTTTAGCGCCTGCCTTCAGCCCAGGGCATGGTCCTGGAGTCCCAGGATCAAATCCCACATCAGACTCCCTGTATGGAGCCTCCTTCTCTCACTGCCTGTGTCTCTGTCTCTCACTCTCTGTCTCTCTGTTTCTCATGAATAAATAAAATCTTTAAAAAAAAAGCTAATAAAATGAAAATCCTAAACATAAAAAAAAAAGGCCATATCATGCCAACAGAAATGGATACTTAGGATGTTTCCATATCTTGGCTATGGTAAATAATGCTGCAATGAACATGGTGGTGCCCGTTCATTGTACCCATTTTCTTCAGATAAATACCCAGTAGTGGAATTACTAGATGATTATATGGTACTTTTATTTTTAGTTTTTTGAGGAGCCTCCATGCTGTTTTCTACAGTGGTTGCACCAATTTACATCCCATACATTATATTACCAACAGTGCATGAGACTTCCTTTTTCTCTCCATCCTCACAAGCATTTGTTATTCCTTGTCTTTTTAATTATAGCCATTCTAACAGGTGCGAAGTTGTACCTTGTTGTGGCTTTGATTTGTATTTCCCTGATTAGTGATATGGAAGGCCTTTTCATGTACCTGTTGGGCATCTGTATGTCTTCTTTGGAAAATTGTCTGTCTATTCAGATCATTTGCCCAGTTTTTAATCAAGTTGTTTGATTTTTCTTTTTTCTGCCTTTGAGTTTTTGGAATTCATTATATATTTTAGATATTAACCCTTTATCACATACATGATTTGCAAATATTTTCTCCCACTCGGTAGGTTGGCTTTTCATTTTGCTGAGGATTTCCTTTGCTGTGCAGAAGCTTTTTAGTTTGATGTAGCCCCATTTGTTTATATTTGCTTTTGTTATCCTTCCTCTTGGTGTCAGATCCAAAAACTCAATCAATCAATCAATCAATCAATCAATCTCCAAGACTGATGTCAAGGAGCTTAGCACCTATGATTGCTTCCAAGCGTTTTATGGTTTTGGGTCTTGCATTCAGTCTTTAGCCTGTGGTGTAAGACAGTGATCCCGTTCTATTCTTTTGCATGTGGCTGTCCAGTTTTCCCAACACCATTTATTGAAGAGACTGTTCTTTCCCCTGTTGTATATTCTTGGCTCTTTTTGTAAATTAATTGACTGTATATGTCTGTGTTTATTTCTGAGCTCTCTAGTCTCATCTGTTGATCTATGCATCTGTTTTTATGCCAATACCATACTGTTTTGATTGTTATAGCTTTGTAAAATAGTTCAAAATCAGGGAGTATGAGGCTTCCTGCCTTGTTCTTCTTCCTCAAGACTGTTTTGGTTACTTGGGGTTTTTTTTTTTGGGGGGGGGTGTTTTTTTTGTGGTTCCATACAAATTTTAGGATTGTTTCTTCTATTCTTGTGAAAAATGCCATTGAATTTCAGTAGGGATTGCACTGATCTCTAGATTGCTTTGGGTAGGATGAACATTTAATAATACCAATTCTTCCCCTCCCTGAGTATGGAATATCTTTCCATTTATTTGCATCTGTTCAATCTCTTTCATCATTGTCTTATAGTTTTCAGTGTACAGATCTTTCACTTCCTCAGTTAAATTTAGTCTCAGTTATCTTCTTCTTTCTGATACAATTGTAAACGGATTGGTTTCTTAATTTCTCTTTCTTATAGGTTGTTAGCAGTGTGCAGAAATGCAACAGAGTTTTGAATTTTGATTTTGTTTCCTGCAGCTTTACTGAATCCATTTATTGGTTCTAACTGTCTTTTGGTGGAGTCTCCAGGGCTTTCTAGAAGTAATATTATGTCATCTGCGAATAGTGACAGTTCTACTTCTTCCCTTACAACTTGAATGCCTTTTCATTTCTTCTCCGTGGTTGTTTTGTTTTGTTTTGTTTTGTTTTGCCTAAATGGTCTGGCTAGGACTTCCAATAGTATGTTGAATAAAAGTGGCAAAAGTGGGCGTCCTTGTCTTGTTTCTGATCTCAGAGCAATAGCTTTCAGCTTTTCACCATTGAGTCAGCTCGTCACACATGGCCTTTACTATGTTGAGGTGTGTCCTCTCCATTCCCACTTCTTGAGATTTTTTTTTTAAATGAGAGTCGAATATTGAATTTTGTTAAATACTTTTTCTGCATCTACTAAGACGATTCTATGATTTTATCCTGTGTCTTGTTAATGCAGTGTATCACAATTATTGATTTGCATATGTTGAGCCATCCTTGCAACACAGGGATGAATCCCCCTTGATCTATGTTGAGCCATACTTGCAACACAGGGATGAATCCCCCTTGATCATGGTGGATGATTTATTTTTAATGTGCTGTTGAATTCAGTTTGCTCATGTTTTTTTCTTTTTTTTTTGAGAATATTTTCATCTGTATTCATCAGGGATATTAGTCTGTCAATTTCTTTTCTTGTAGCGTTCTTACCTGGCTTTTGTGTCATAGTAATGCTGGCCTTGTAAAATGAGTTTGGGAGTATTCCTTCCTCTCCAATTTTTGGGAAGAATTTGTGATGTATTGGTGCTAGTTCTTTCTTTCTTTCTTTCTTTCTTTCTTTCTTTCTTTCTTTCTTTCTTTCTTTCTTTTTTTTGGTGCTAGTTCTTTAAATGTTTGGTAGAAGTCACCAGTGAAATAATATGTTCTTGGGATTTTCTGTTTTGGCAGGTTTTAAGTAATGATTCAATCTCCGTACTTGATATTAGCCTGTCAGATTCTCTGTTTCTTCATGACACAGTCTTGGTGGATTGTGTGTTTTAGGAATACATCCATTTCTTTTAGGTTATCCATTTGTTGGCATATAACCATTTGTAGTAATCTCTCGTGGTCCTTTGTATTTCCGTGGTGTCAGTTGTAATGTCCCCTCTTTCACTGCTGGTTTTATTTGAGTCTTCTCTCTGTTTTCCTGAGGTAACCTAGCTGAAGTTTCATCACTTTTATTTATCTTTCCAAATCACCAGTTCTTAGTTTCATTAATCTTGTCTATCATTTTTTCTGGTGTCTGGCACATTTATTTCCACTCGGATCTTTGTTACTTCCTCCCTTCTGCTGACGTTGTGCTTAGTTTGTTCTTCTTTTTCTAGCTCCTTGAGGTGAAAATTTAGGTTGAGATCATTCTTGTTTCTTAATGTAGGTGTTTGTCACTGTAAATTTCCCTCTTAAAACAAAACATATAGGTTGCTGCAAAAGCAGTTCTGATATGCTATGCTTCCATTTGCATTTGTGTCTGGATTTCCCCTTTTGGTTTCTTCTTTGACCCAAGTGTTATCCAGAAGCATGTTGTTTAATCTCCACATACTGGTGAATTTTCTACCTTTTTGCCTGCTAGTGATACCTTGTTTCATACTCTTGCAGTCAAAAAAGATAGTATGATTTTAATGCTCTTAAATTTGCTAAGACTTGTTTTGTGATCTATCTTGGTGAATGTTCCATGCGCACTTGAGAAGAACGTGTATTCTGCTGCTGCCAGATGAAATGTTCTATATATGTCTGTTGAGTCCGTTTTGTCTAAAGTATGGCTCAAGTGCAGTGCTTCCTTGTTGATGTTCTTGTCTGGAAGATCCATGCAATATTGAAAGTGGGGTGCTGGAGTCTCCCTGTATTATCCTATTGCTGTTTATTTCTCCTTTCAGTTTTTTAAGTATTTGCTTAATATATTTAGGTGCTCCAGTGTTGAGTGCATATTTATGATTGTTACATCTTCCTGAAGAATTGACCCCCCTCATCATTACCTAACGACCATCTCTATCTCTCGTTACCATTTTAGCTTAAAGTCTATTTTGCTCGACATTAGTATAGCTAACCCCACTCTCTTTGGTTTCCACCTGCATGGAATAGCTTTTGTCATCCCTTCACTTTGGATCTATGTATGTCCTCAGAGCTGAGGTGAGTCCCTCGTAGGCAGCACATAGTTTGATCTTGCTTTTTGTCCACTAAACCACTCTATGCCCTTTGATTGGTGGATTCAATCCATTAAGAGAGTAATTATTGATAAGACTTACTAATGTCGCCTTATTACTGGTTTCTTGGCTGTTCTCTAGTTCCACTTTTCACTATTCCTTTCTTGATGCCCTCCTTTGTAAATGGAATATTTTTCGTAGTGGTATGCTTTGATTACTTTCTCTTTATCTTTTGTGTATCTAGGTAGTTTTTACTTTTTGGCTCCCATGAGGTTTACACACAACATCCTGTAGGTATGACAGTCTATTTTATGCTGACAGCTTAACTTTGATGACATACCAAAACTCTATCCTATTATTCCCCACCCAAATTTACTGTTTTTACATCATTGTTTATATTTTGTGTGTGTGTGTGTGTGTGTGTGTCCGTTAACAAATTGTTTTCAATACCTTTGTCTCTTATTCTTTATTTTAAAGTTACCTAGTCAGCACATCACCACGTTACAGTCTTAGGGTATTCTGAGTCTGACTGTATGCTTACCTTTAACAGCGTGTTGTGTATTTTCATATGTTTTGGTGTTACCAATTAGTTTCAGCTTGAAGAACTCCTTTCAGCATTTCTTGTGACATAGGGTTAGTCACAACGAGTTCCCTCAGCTCTCGTTTACTAGGGAAAGTCTTTATTTCACCTTCAATTTGGAAGGGCAGCATCGCTGGGTAAAGAACTCTTGGTTGGCAATTTCTTTCTTTTAGCAGTTTAAATATATCATCCCATTCTCTCCCGGCCTTTAAGGTCCCTCCCAAAAAACCCACTGATAGCCTTATGGAGCTTCCCTTGTATGAGAGAAAAATTGTTTTCTGTTGCTGCTTTTAAAACTCTCTCTTCGATTTTTGTTTTGTTTTGTTTTGTTTTTTTAAAGATTTTATTTATTTATTCATGAGAGACACAGAGAGAGACAGAGACACAGGCAGAGGGAGAAACAGGCTCCATGCAGGAAGCCTGACGTGGGACTCGATATTCGGTCTCCAGGATCACGCCCTGGGCCGAAGGCGGTGCTAAACCACTGAGCCACCCAGCCTGCCCTTCGATTTTGGTTTTAGACAATTTTATTGGTATGTGTTTTGGTGAAGCATGTTTTGGATTGTAATTTTGAGGTGACCTATTAGCTTCATGAACTTAGATGTCCACATCTTTGGGGAGTTTTCAGCCATTATTTCTTTAAATAAGTTTGTAATCCTTTGTCCTTCTCTTCTCCTTCTGGGGTGGCAGTAATTCATACATTATTGCTTTTTGATGGTGTCCCTAAACTCACATAGGCTTTCTTGATTCCTTTTCACCGTTCTTTTTTTCCTTTTGCTCTTCTAATTGTATAATTTCAATAGATAATGTCTTTTAGCTCACTGATTCTCCCTTCTGCTTGTTCAAGTCTGGTGTTGAAGTTCTCTATTGAATTATTCAGTTGCTTGTATTCTTCAGCTCTGAAATTTCAGGTTGGTCCTTTTTTATGTTTTCTGACACTTTGTTGAGCTTCTCATTTTGTTCTTGTATTGTTTTCCTGATATCATTAATTTGCTTATCTGTGTTCTCTTATAACCCTCTGAGCATTTGTAGAACAATTTTTTTTTGTGAATTCTTTGTCAGAAAATTCCTGGATCTCCATTTCTTTGGGGCCCACTACTGGAGGTTTGCTGTGTTCCTTTGGTGAACACGTTTCCCTGATTCTCGGATCACTGTTGCCTTGTGTAGGTATCTATGCATTTCAAGGAGCAGTCACCTCTTCCAGACTTTATGGAGTGATTCTGCAGTGTGGATGTGCAGCACACTGGGCTGTGCTATGACCCTGCATCTACTGGTGCAGGGCACTAAGGGCAGGGGCACACGGCAGCAGTGGGTCCAAGGAGGCTGTAATGTCTCTTCAGTTCAGGCCACTGAGGTCCACAGTATCAACAACCGTGTGTATGTTGGTGAGCATGGTGGAGAGAATGCAGTGGCTGCAAGGGCTGTTGGGCTCCTGAGTGGTGACTCCAGGACCCATAGCTAGGGACCAGGGCAGGCAGTAATGGTGGCCAGAGCCAGTGGTGTACACATACTCTGCTGTGAGGGCCTAGTGCAGGTGTCTATGTGGCAGCAGTGGTCACCTGCAGACACACTTGTGGTGATGGGGGTCAGGGTGGGTAACAGAGGCCAAGGCCATCTATGCACTCACTGGAATCTGTGGGGGACCTGGGTGCCAGTGTGCTCTCCTATGGCTTCACACTCTACCCATAGGTATGCAGACTGCAGTGGAGTACAGTGATGGGGGTAAGGCTGGGGGTCATGCAGGTCCACAACCAGAGGAACCAGCCACCTGTGGGCATGGTGGTGTCAGCCAGTGACAGGAGGTAGAGCCTGATCTGAGCCCACAGACAGCTACAGGGGGCCCTGGATGATGGTGTGCTCTTGTACAGCTGCACTTTCTTCCCCTAGGCATGCATATGGACTTGAAAGCCAGTGATGGGAATCAGGCTAGGGCTTCACAGGTTCACAGCTGCGGGGACTATCTATAGGTGAGTGTGGTGTTGCTGGCCAGGGACAAATGACTGGGCCTGATACAGACTCACAAGGACATCAGGGGGCCCTAGGTGTCAGTATGCTGTCCTGTGGCCACACGATCTTTCCCCTGTGCCTATGCAGTATAGTGAGGGCCAGTGGTGAGAGTCCTGCTGGAGTGAAGCTGGAGATGCTATCTATAGGTGGGCATGGTGTTGCAGGCCAGTGACAGAAGGCTGAGCATGCTTTCCATAAGCAGCTGTTGCTGGGGGCCTGGCTGTCAGAGAATTCACCCATCACTGCACACTCTCCTCTGTGTGTGTACCCGCTGTAGCAGATGCAAATGATAGGATCAGGCCATGGCTAGAGGGGCTATCTGTGCCCCCAAGTGCAGGCAAGCTGGTGCGTCAGCCCAGGGTACTTAAGCTGGTGTCTTGCTCTTGCACACCTACGAGAAAACCGGATTGGCTGTAAGCTTAACTCCTGGGTCTTGGTGGAGGTAGGAAGGGACCAGGGTGGCTGGTGTTCTACACCTGTGCAGCCACAGAGTATTTGAATGGTTACTCATGTGGGTCCTGGCTCTGGAAGGGTGTGGTTTTGGTAGGGGTGTTGGCAGGAGGGTGGTCTGGGGCCTGGGGGTGGGTACTGAGGAATGGCTGGCTCTAGGAAACTTAAATACTTCTAGGACCATTGTCAGGATCTATGCACCCAGGCAGTGACTTCATCGTTGGTGGAAGCTGCTGAGTTGTATGCCACAAAATTCTCTGTAAACTGAAATCACTCCTGCTGCATATGTGTTGATAATAGCCTCTGCTTTTATTCCTTCTTCCTAGTCAAGTCTTTGCTGTTATGAGTGGGGTGAAACTGAAGCTAGACCTTCATGCAGTGCCAGGACAGTCTAGACAAGTTGTTCACTCACTCTACTTTTTCCTTCCCTAGTAAGAGGAATTCTTACTAGTTGGGAAATTTTTTTTCCTGGTCCAGAACAATGCTGGCTTGAGGGATGGAATGATGCAGGGAGAAGGATGTTGTCTTCCTTCACTTCTTGTGCAATTATGCTTTGCTTGTTTGTTTGCTTGACACTATTGCTAGAGCCTCCTAAGTGGAATGTAGAGGTCTCCCAGACTGTTTTTGTTCATGGACCACCATCTAATCATTGATGCTGTCAAGGAATGGGGAAGTGGAGACTCCCACATCCCTATTTTTCTCCAAAGTCTGAGAAACTTCCTGTCATAAAAGGGGAATAATATTCATGAGGCCAGTCCAGTTATTATACTCAGCAAGTAATTATGCACATGATTTTTCTTAAACATAATTCCCAGTGATGTGTGACAATACACCTGGGTAAGCACCAAAGACACCTAAAGCAATATGGTCCCTATCTAACTACATCTCCCATGGGTTAACATTGTTCACCATTGCCTCTGCAGGAATATCACTCCTCTGCTGGAGTGAAGCTGGAGGTACTATCTTACCTCCCCTAAGAGGAGGGTAGGTACCTAATTGACAGCTTTCAGGATTTCAGGATTTAAAGGCCTCTTTAGTGCCCTGCATACCTAACTCCATCTCAATTATGGTTACCTTAAGACTTTAACTCAGAAGTAAAGACATTTAAGAAAAATGATAACTCAGTACTTATACCCACTGAACACCATATGAAAGGAGATTTTAAAGAATGTAACTTAGAAGATGGAAAATGATCTGAGATGCCAGAGGAATGATAATAGAATGAATTGGCAAATAGAAGTAAATGAAATATCGATGGCATAAAATATTTATAATGATTATGGCGACTTAAAGCAAAAAGTTAACAAGACGGAACTAAATACAGTATTACGAATCACTTGGATGATGGGTTGTGTCCAAGGAGAGCACCTCATAGCAATACAGGAAGCATTCCACCATCACCTCCAGGGAGATCCAGAGAGCCATATGTCAGTGGCCGCCTGGGGAGACTGCCAAGCACACTGTGTCTGAGGCCACCAAGGCCGTCATCCGGTGCACCAGACACCAATGAGCTGCCTCAGGACCGCCTGACCACACCGCAAAGCAAAGGCAAGAGCCTTTTCTTTTCAGAGCTACCTCACTTGGCAGGAAAAGACCTGAAGCTCTCCAGAGTGCAGTCTACTCTAGTGTTTGGATCTTTGTCATTTTGTCGATCTTTATAAATTCTTAGTGTGAAAGAAATGTTTAAAAAAAAACAGTATCAGCTCGACTTTCTATGTCTTTAGTGCTATTGGCTATGATTTTTCTTAACCATACTGCATTTCATCACTTTGCTAAATGGTCATTTCTATTAGGTATTTCCCTAGGTTAGCCTCTTCAGGGATCTTAATGGTCAAAACTATTTCCAAAATAATTTTATTTACCTCACCTATTCTTATTCTCCTACCTGTGTCCAATAGTGTCATCCGGAGATTTTTGTTTTTTCAAAATGTGTGGTATAGCAACAATTTAAGTGCAATACCAGATATAACAATCACACTTACCCCATTCACACCCCTTTAGTATATCCCATTATCTGAATTCAAATAACATAAAAGGGGACCCAAACAATGTGCCAAAAACTCAATCAAACAACCTAGAATCGTGAAGGCATAGAGTAACTCCAGATTTCCAACATGTTGCATTCCAACATAACGGAACGTGGAAGAGTGGTAGTTTTATTGGAATAATTTTGATTCCACATTAGTGCATCATTTCTTATAAGCGGTAAATGTGATTGACTTAGGATGTGCTACAAATACTCTGATGCTCTGGAATCAATGTGCCCGACCTTTATTTATCTTTAAGGATTTTATTTATTTATTCGTGAGAGACACACAGAGAGAGGCAGAGACACAGACAAAGGGAGAAACAGTCTCCTCACAGGGAGCCCCCTGTGGGACTCTATCCCCGGACACAGGATCACGCCCTGAGCAGAAGGCAGATGGCTGAACTACCCAGGCATCCCATTGTGTGCCCCTCTTTTATAATCACAGCAACGGTAAGGTGGAGATGAGGACTACTATGGAATAAAAAGTATTGCAAAAGGGTGCCTAGGTGGCTCAGTCTGTTAAGCATCTGGCTCTTGATTTTGGCTCAGGTCATGATCTCAGGTTTTGTGAAATACAGCCAGACTTCGGGCTACACGCTGGGTGTAGAGCCTACTTGAAATCTCTCCCTCGCTCTCTGCTCCTCCCCCTTCTCTCCTACTCTCTCCCTCTCCAGAAAATTTTCATGTTGGAAATCTAGAGGTACTCAACGGCTTCCTGTGGAATGTTTAGAGGTCCTTCTGGCAGCCCTCATGGGAAACTTAGAGGCTGCCTGATTCCCGCTCTGACTGAGGAGATGCCAAGCTCGAAGGTGTGCCACGAGATCTGACAAGACCTGGCTGAATGACCCGCTCACTTCCTGGCTTTGCCTTTTGTCCAATCAGAGAGGAGCTTCCGGTGACATCGGGCCATACAGTGGCTATAAAAGAGCCCTGGCCCTTCAGCTGCTGCCAGTGCGCTTCCTTCTGAGCTATCGGGGAGGTGAGCCCCACATGGCTGAGCCTGGCTGTGAGACCTCTTGGGAGGAAAGCCTGGTTACGGAGGAGCCAGGCGGCAGCCTATCAGGAGAGCCCTCAGCAGGAGCAGCCGAGGCGCCAATGCCGTTACCGCCGCTGCCGCCGTCACCACCGCCACCGCTGCAGTCACCACCGCCACCACCACCAACTCCGCCGCCGGGTCCGCTGCTCAGGCAGTTTCGCCACCTATTTCCCAGGGTTCTGAAGAAGGTTCATGAGGGCCTGAGCCTCTCGCAGAAGGCCCTGAGAGTCACAGATTCGTTCATTAATGACATCTTCGAGCGCATCATCGACGAGGCCTCTCGCCTGGCCCACTCCACCATCACCTCCAGGGAGATCCAGACCGCCATGCATCTGCTGCTGCCAGGGGGGATTGGCAAGCATGTCGTGTCTGAGGCCTCCGAGGCCTTCATCTGGTACGCCAGACGCCAATGAACAGACGCCAATGAACAGCTGACCCTCTGACCACCCCCACAAAACAAAGGCTCTTTTCAGAGCTACCTCACTTGTCGGGGAAAGACCTGTAGCTCCCCACAACGCCACCTACTCCAGCGTTTGGCCCTATGCCATGCTGCCCATCCTTAAAGCACGTTCACCGTGGGCAGAACATGACAAAATGTTGTCAAGTCCACTTTAATATACGTGTGTGGTGTGGACCGTTAGGATTTCCTTGGCCGGGTTGCATTTTGTCACTTTCCTAAATGGCCCGTTCCTTCAGGCCAGCCTCTTCTGGTATCTTTTTGGTCACAGCTGTGTGTCCACAGTGATTTGACTTGCCTTAAGTATTCTCCTTCTCCCTCTTGTGTCGAGTGGTATCATCAAGAGATTTGTTTGAGTTTGTGATACAGCAATGAGTGAAGTGCTGTAGCAGATCCCGAACTGACACATAGCGCATTCACACTCCCCCAACAGAGCCTCTCGTCCAAATTCAACTACACACATACAAGAGGACCCAAACACTGTGCCGAAAACTCAATCAAACGACCTCGAATCGTGGCCTACTCGAGCTCCCCACCTTGGGAAAGGCCGATTTTACTGCACTCACATTTATCTGATTCCGTTCCTTGGTAGCCTATACTCTTGCACTTTTGACCCCAAATCTTCCTGAACCACGACTACGCATGGCTGATGGGATCGTCCAATGAGAGCAGCTGTGCTCCCAGCCGCTGCTAGCAGCAGCCAATCAGCAACTGGCAGCACATGATCCGTGGCCATTGGCCCAAAGGGTGGTGGGGTGACCAGGGCTGAACCAATAACAGCCTTCCTCGGACACCCAGCCTGGAGATTGAAGGGGGAAGGTGGCATGATTGTCTGCCTGGGGGTTTCTGGTCAAGCTCTTGCTTTGAACCAGTGTGGTTGGAGTATAAACATCCAGATGTCACGGTGGGACAAGTCCCTATCGTTTTTTGCATCCAGATAGGCAGAGGCTGTTTGGAAATTAAGGGAACTAAGATGATTCCTTCCTCTACCTCAAGTGATCTGATGGGTCGGAGGACTTAGGATAATGGTAATGCGCTTTACTACCCACTGTGTTTTTTCCTTCTTGCACGGGCTCTCCACCACCACCCCTTTTTTTCCTTTTCCTATAGGTACATGCTGAATTTCAAAGCAGTTCGTGATTATCCAAGTACGTTTTATTTCATTGATTCCTAGCTTCCTATATCTGTGGAGAGAAAACCCACGCGGGGCGGGGGGGGACAGAATTCAATCCTTTGAAATGTGTTAGGAGTTGCATTAAAACTCACGATTTCATCAAGTTTGCTATGTGTTCCGTGTGAACTTTTAAAATAAATTCTAAATGACCTTTTATTTGAATGTAGAAACCTGTAAAGAATGTTACTCTGCACCTAGCAGTGAGACATAAGCTGGGTAAACTATGGAAATACAACTTTTTCTGGCGCCCACTAAAAGACAGAATAAGCCAAAGGTATTTGGAGCGGGGACACAAAGTGCTTGCTTCATAAATCCCAAGAAAAGCTACCACAAAATATAGTGCAAATAAATTCTCGTGGGTGGTACCTAGAAATTTCCATATACAGCGGGAAGAAAATTTTAGAAGCCAAAGGTTCTTTGCGGAGCCGTTGCCTTTTCAGAAAAGAACTGTGGACCATTTAGAAAAAGAAAACTGCATTTCAACAAGTCTAATTTCTATCATGCTTATTGCTGTTCACAATCCATGTGTCAATATGACATGCAGATGTTTTTCAAAGTTATTCATGCATATTGGCCTCATACACGTTGTATTATGTAAACAGTTATTTAAGAACCTGGATTCATTAGGATTGTGTGTGTGTATGTGTGTGGTTTTCATTTGTAATTTCAGAAATCAAATGGGAGTGCTAGTAAAACAACATTAAAATGCACCATAATTGGGCTGTGGATGGGACACTTGGAGTGGAAGTGTGAGAGACACACATGAAATCTGGGAAGGAGAAAGGAAAATGCCATTTGATGTTGAAGTCCAGAGTGGGAATTGACTACATCTGATTATTCCTATGAGTGAGTAATTGAGGAGAAAGGCACCTAGTGACTAATCATGATGTAATGCTGTGGTTACTGAGATGAAATAAAAGAATGGCTACTGCCTCACTAACAAATTATAGCAACAACATGGGGGGAAATAGCATTAATAGGACAGGCATACCCAAATCAAACTTTTTCAATGGTATTCATATTATTAAGTTCTTTGAAAAGCCATAAGCAAGGACCCAAACTCAGTACATAAATGTCTAAATCCAAAAATTCAAAAAACAACACCTATTCAGGACCCCTCCCAACTAAAGCTGCCACTGTTAACCCATTCAGATTTATCTGACTTTGTTCTTTTCAGGCTATAAACTTTTGTTCTTGAAAAGTCAGAACTTAATTACTTACAACACTACAGGTCTTATGGAGCGTCCAATCAGTGCAGCCCCACGCTTCTGAATCAGCCTCTGATGGACCTGCAGCCTCTGACCCACAGCCATTGGCTCTATATATGAGGCAGTGTCTCAAGATGAGCCAATACGTGTCTTCCTTGGTTATTCCACATGGGAAATTGAGGAAGAAGCATCTGCGATTCTTTCTTTTTTTTTTTTAATGAGCTCAACGTGTTTATTATTCAATTCAGCAGACATAAAGCCACTCTGTCTGATTGCTGTTGAGGTTTTTATTTTATTTTTTTTATTTTATTTTTTTATTTTTTATTTTTTTTTAAATTTATTTTTTATTGGTGTTCAATTTACTAACATACAGAATAACACCCAGTGCCCGTCACCCATTCACTCCCACCCCCCGCCCTCCTCCCCTTCCACCACCCCTAGTTCGTTTCCCAGAGTTAGCAGTCTTTACGTTCTGTCTCCCTTTCTGACACTTCCCACACATTTCTTCTCCCTTCCCTTATATTCCCTTTCACTATTATTTATATTCCCCAAATGAATGAGAACATATAATGTTTGTCCTTCTCCGACTGACTTACTTCACTCAGCATAATACCCTCCAGTTCCATCCACGTTGAAGCAAATGGTGGGTATTTGTCATTTCTAATAGCTGAGTAATATTCCATTGTATACATAAACCACATCTTCTTTATCCATTCATCTTTCGTTGGACACCGAGGCTCCTTCCACAGTGTGGCTATCGTGGCCATTGCTGCTATAAACATCGGGGTGCAGGTGTCCCGACGTTTCATTGCATTTGTATCTTTGGGGTAAATCCCCAATAGTGCAATTGCTGGGTCGTATGGCAGGTCTATTTTTAACTCTTTGAGGAACCTCCACACAGTTTTCCAGAGTGGCTGCACCAGTTCACATTCCCACCAACAGTGTAAGAGGGTTCCCTTTTCTCCACATCCTCTCCAACATTTGTTGTTTCCTGCCTTGTTAATTTTCCCCATTCTCACTGGTGTGAGGTGGTATCTCATTGTAGTTTTGATTTGTATTTCCCTGATGGCAAGTGATGCAGAGCATTTTCCCATGTGCATGTTGGCCATGTCTATGTCTTCCTCTGTGAGATTTCTGTTCATGTCTTTTGCCCATTTCATGATTGGATTGTTTGTTTCTTTGGTGTTGAGTTTAAGAAGTTCTTTATAGATCTTGGAAACTAGCCCTTTATCTGATACGTCATTTGCAAATATCTTCTCCCATTCTGTAGGTTGTCTTTGAGTTTTGTTGACTGTATCCTTTGCTGTGCAAAAGCTTCTTATCTTGATGAAGTCCCAATAGTTCATTTTTGCTTTGGTTTCTTTTGCCTTCGTGGATGTATCTTGCAAGAAGTTACTATGGCCGAGTTCAAAAAGGGTGTTGCCTGTGTTCTTCTCTAGGATTTTGATGGAATCTTGTCTCATATTTAGATCTTTCATCCATTTTGAGTTTATCTTTGTGTATGGTGAAAGAGAGTGGTCTAGTTTCATTCTTCTGCATGTGGATGTCCAATTTTCCCAGCACCATTTATTGAAGAGACTGTCTTTCTTCCAATGGATAGTCTTTCCTCCTTTATCGAATATCAGTTGCCCATAAAGTTCAGGGTCCACTTCTGGATTCTCTATTCTGTTCCACTGATCTATGTGTCTGTTTTTATGCCAGTACCACACTGTCTTGATGACCACAGCTTTGTAGTACAACCTGAAATCTGGCATTGAGAAGCCCCCAGCTATGGTTTTCTTTTTTAAAATTCCCCTGGCTATTCGGGGTCTTTTCTGATTCCACACAAATCTTAAAATAATTTGTTCTAACTCTCTGAAGAAAGTCCATGGTATTTTGATGGGGATTGCACTAAACGTGTATATTGCCCTGGGTAACATTGACATTTTCACAATATTAATTCTGCCAATCCATGAGCATGGAATATTTTTCCATCTCTTTGTGTCTTCCTCAATTTCTTTCAGAAGTGTTCTATAGTTTTGAGGGTATAGATCCTTTACATCTTTGGTTAGGTTTATTCCTAGGTATCTTATGCTTTTGGGTGCAATTGTAAATGGGATGGACTCCTTAATTTCTCTTTCTTCAGTCTCATTGTTAGTGTATAGAAATGCCACTGACTTCTGGGCATTGATTTTGTATCCTGCCACGCTACCGAATTGCTGTATGAGTTCTAGCAATCTTGGGGTGGAGGCTTTTGGGTTTTCTATGTAGAGTATCATGTCATCGGCGAAGAGGGAGAGTTTGACTTCTTCTTTGCCAATTTGAATGCCTTTAATGTCTTTTTGTTGTCTGATTGCTGAGGCTAGGACTTCCAGTACTATGTTGAACAGCAGTGGTGAGAGTGGACATCCCTGTCTTGTTCCTGATCTTAGGGGAAAGGCTCCTAGTGCTTCCCCATTGAGAATGATATTTGCTGTGGGCTTTTCATAGATGGCTTTTAAGATGTCGAGGAATGTTCCCTCTATCCCTACACTCTGAAGAGTTTTGATCAGGAATGGATGCTGTATTTTGTCAAATGCTTTCTCTGCATCTAATGAGAGGATCATATGGCTCTTGGTTTTTCTCTTGCTGATATGATGAATCACATTGATTGTTTTACGGGTGTTGAACCAGCCTTGTGTCCCAGGGATAAATCCTACTTGGTCAGGGTGAATAATTTTCTTAATGTACTGTTGGATCCTATTGGCCAGTATCTTGTTGAGAATTTTTGCATCCATGTTCATCAGGGATATTGGTCTGTAATTCTCCTTTTTGGTGGGGTCTTTGTCTGGTTTTGGAATTAAGGTGATGCTGGCTTCATAGAACGAATTTGAAGTACTCCATCTGTTTCTATCTTTCCAAACAGCTTTAGGAGAATAGGTATGGTTTCTTCTTTAAACGTTTGATAAAATTCCCCTGGGAAGCCATCTGGCCCTGGACTCTTGTGTCTTGGGAGGTTTTTGATGACTGCTTCAATTTCCTCCCTGGTTATTGGCCTGTTCAGGTTTTCTATTTCTTCCTGTTCCAGTTTTGGTAGTTTGTGGCTTTCCAGGAATGCGTCCATTTCTTCTAGATTGCCTAATTTATTGGCGTATAGCTGTTCATAATATGTTTTTAAAATTGTTTGTATTTCCTTGGTGTTGGTAGTGATCTCTCCTTTCTCATTCATGATTTTATTAATTTGAGTCCTCTCTCTCTTCTTTTTAATAAGGCTGGCTAATGGTTTATCTATCTTATTAATTCTTTCAAAGAACCAACTCCTGGTTCTGTTGATCTGTTCCACAGTTCTTCTGGTCTCGATTTCGTTGAGTTCTGCTCGAATCTTTATTAACTCCCTTCTTCTCTTGGGTGTAGGATCTATTTGCTGTTTTTTCTCTAGCTCCTTTATGTGTAAGGTTAGCTTTTGTATTTGAGTTTTTTCCAGTTTTTGAATGGATGCTTGTATTGCGATGTATTTCCCCCTTAGGACTGCTTTTGCTGCATCCCAAAGATTTTGAATGGTTGTATCTTCATTCTCATTAGTTTCCATGAATCTTTTTAATTCTTCCTTAATTTCCTGGTTGACCCTTTTATCTTTTAGCAGGATGGTCCTTAACCTCCACATGTTTGAGGTCCTTCCAAACTTCTTGTTGTGATTTAGTTCTAATTTCAAGGCATTATGGTCCGAGAATATGCAGGGGACAATCCCAATCTTTTGGTATCGGTTCAGACCCGATTTGTGACCCAATATGTGGTCTATTCTGGAGAAAGTTCCATGTGCGCTTGAGAAGAATGTGTATTCAGTTGAGTTTGGTTGTAAAGTTCTGTAGATATCTGTGAAATCCATCTGGTCCAGTGTATCATTTAAAGCTCTCGTTTCTTTGGAGATGTTGTGCTTAGAAGACCTATCGAGTATAGAAAGAGCTATATTGAAGTCACCAAGTATAACTGTATTATTATCTAAGTATTTCTTCACTTTGGTAAATAATTGATTTATATATTTGGCAGCTCCCACATTCGGAGCATATATATTGAGGATTGTTAAGTCCTCTTGTTGAACAGATCCTTTAAGTATGATATAGTGTCCCTCTTCATCTCTCACTACAGTCTTTGGGGTAAATTTTAGTTTATCTGATATAAGGATGGCTACCCCTGCTTTCTTTTGAGGACCATTTGAATGAATGGTAAATGGTTCTCCAACCTTTTATTTTCAGGCTGTAGGTGTCCTTCTGTCTAAAATGAGTCTCTTGTAGACAGCAAATAGATGGGTCCTGCTTTTTATCCAGTCTGAAACCCTGCGCCTTTTGATGGGGTCATTAAGCCCGTTCACGTTCAGAGTTACTATTGAGAGATATGAGTTTAGTGTCATCATGATATCTATTCAGTCTTTGTTTTTGCGGACTGTTCCACTGAACTTCTTCTTAAAGGGGAATTTTAAGAGTCCCCTTTAAAATTTCTTGCAGAGCTGGTTTGGAGGTCATATATTCTTTCAGTTCCTGCCTGTCTTGGAAGCTCTTTATCTCTCCTTCCATTTTGAATGAGAGCCTTGCTGGATAAAGTATTCTTGGTTGCATGTTCTTCTCATTTAGGACCCTGAATATATCCTGCCAGCCCTTTCTGGCCTGCCAGGTCTCTGTGGAGAGGTCTGCTGTTACCCTAATACTCCTCCCCATAAAAGTCAGGGATTTCTTGTCTCTTGCTGCTTTAAGGATCTTCTCCTTATCTTTGGAATTTGCAAGCTTCACAATTAAATGTCGAGGTGTTGAACGGTTTTTATTGATTTTAGTGGGGGGATCTCTCTATTTCCTGGATCTGAATGCCTGTTTCCCTTCCCAGATTAGGAAAGTTTTCAGCTAGTATTTGTTCAAATACATATTCTGGCCCTCTGTCCCTTTCGGCGCCCTCGGGAACCCCAATTAAACGTAGGTTTTTCTTCCTCAGGCTGTCGTTTATTTCCCTTAATCTATCCTCATGGTCTTTTAATTGTCTGTCTCTTTTTTCCTCAGTTTCCCTCTTTGCTATCAACTTGTCTTCTATGTCACTCACTCGTTCTTCCACCTCGTTAACCCTCGTCGTTAGGACTTCTAGTTTGGATTGCATCTCATTCAATTGATTTTTAATTTCTGCCTGATTAGCTCTAAATTCTGCAGTCATGAAGTCTCTTGAGTCCTTTATACTTTTTTCTAGAGCCACCAGTAGCTGTATAATAGTGCTTCTGAATTGGCTTTCTGACATTGAATTGTAATCCAGATTTTGTAACTCTGTGGGAGAGAGGACTGTTTCTGATTCTTTCTTTTGAGGTGAGGTTTCCTTCTAGTCATTTTGCTCAGTGCAGAGTGGCCAAAAGCAAGTTGTATTGGGAAAAAGAGAAAAAGAGAGGAGAGAAAGAAGGAAAGAAAAGAGAAAGAGAAAAAAAGGGGAAGAAAAAAAACGAAAAAAAAAAAGAAGAAAAAGAGAAAGAAAAAGAAAGGAGAAAAAAAGGGGGTGGGGGAAGGAAACAAATCAAAAAGCAAAACAAAACAAAAACAAAACAACAACAAAAAAAGAACCACAGGGGAGTATCTTCTGATTCTGTGTACTTTAAGTCCCTTGGCTTCTCCTGGAGGTTGTCCGTCTAGCTGGTGTTCTGGGGGAGGGGCCTGTTGTGCTGATTTTCAGGTGTTAGCAGTTGGGGGAGCTGCTGTGCCCCTGCCTGGTGCAGGGCTCAGTGGGGGTTGTTTGCCCCGTGAGGCCGCAGGAGGAACAGCCCCAGTGGCGGGGCCGCTCTGGAAACCTGGATTCAGCTCCGGCAGGAACTCCGTCTGCAGGGCCTGGAGGCTCCGGGGCGGGGCCGCTGATCTGCTCAGCTGGGGCAGGAGCGTCCTCGCTGTCCTGGGCCCTCCCGGCCTCTGCCTGTCCCGGGGGAGGCGGGATCCTGGGCTGTGTCCCGGCGCCCTGTGCTCCGGGGCCTGCGCTGTTGGATTCGCGCTCCCGGGCCGCGCAGCCCCCTCCGCGGAGCCGCCGCCCGAGCCCCTCCGAGCTGCTCCTGGAACCGCGCAGGCCCCTCCGCACGGAGCCTCTTCCTCTGCCCGAGCCCCTCCGAGCTGCTCCCGCTGTTGAGGTTTTTAAATGCTTCTTTCCATTTTTGCGTTTACGCTGTTGTGAGAGGGTAACAGTTTGTGGATCAGCACCAGCCCGGGGGAGGGGGGACGCATTTTGAGTAGCAATATGATGGAAGATGAAGCGATTGCCTGAAAGATGCTAGCTGTGAGCATCTGAGGAGGGGATCAAACCCAGGTCTTCTTACTCCAGGTACAGAAAGACTTGCTCCCCCTGCGAGCCTGCCACTGAACCTACCTGAAGCTTTTCTTCCCCTGTAACCATGGACAAAAGGAGGTCCTTGAGGTGGGTAGTAGCAGTCCTTCAGACACAGCAATGGAGACATCACTCCCCATTCTCCACATATCCCCAACTATAGGCAACCGTTATTCTGTTTTCTGTCTTTATGGATTTGCCTGTTCTGGACATTTCACATGAATGGAATCATACGATATTTAGTGTTTTCTGACTGGGTCCTTTCACTTGGATGTTGTCTTCAGGTTCGTCCATGTTTCGCCATGTATCAGTACTTCATTTACTTTTATGGCTGAATAATATTCCATCCATACCACTTCTATTTATCCATTCATCAATTGATTGCCATTTGGGTTTCCCCCCACTCTTTGGATATTACAAACAATGTAGCTATAACCATTCTTTTCTATCATTTTATGTGGACATAGATTTTTATTTCTCTTAGGTATATATTTGGGCATGAAATTGCTGGGTTGTATGTTATCTCTCTGTTTAAGGTTTTGAGGAACTGCCTGACTGGTTTACAAAGTGGCTGTGTGATTTTACTTTCCCACCAGCAACAAATGACAGTCCCACTTTCTTCTCATCCTCAATAACACTTTGTTATTGTCTGTGTTTTTGCTTGTAGCCATCCTAGTGGGTGTGAAGTGGCATCTCACGGTGGTTTTGATTTGTCTTTCCCCGGTGACTAATGATGTTGAACATCTTTTCATGTGCTTACTGGACATTTGTGCATCTTCTTTGGAGAAATGTGCATCCAGATCCTTTGTCCATTTTTAATTTGGTTATTGTCACTTTCTTACAGAGTTTTAAGTGTTCTTCATTTATTGTAGAGACAGGTCCCGTATCAGATATATGCACATATATTTGTAAATATTTTCTCCCATTCTGTGGGTTTTCACTTTCTTGGTGATGTTTTCTGAAGCATGGGCTTTTTACATTTCAATCAGGTTCACATTATCTATTTTTTTTATTGCTTGTGGTATCATATCTAAAATTCTATAGCCATATCCCAGATCATGAAGATTTACCTTTATGTTTCCTCCTAATCAGTTTATATTTTAAACTCCTATTTTGGTCATTGACCCATTTTCAGCTAATTGTTAATTTTTTTTTGTTTTCTTAAATCTTTAATTCCAGTATAGTTAAAATACAGCATTATATTAGTTTCAGGTGTACAATATAGTGATTCAACAGTTCCATATATTATTCAGTGCTCATCAAGGTAAGTGTACTCTATTTTTTCATTTATTTTTTGCATATTTTTTATTGAAGTTCAATTTGCCAACATATCGCATAACACCCAGTGCTCACCCATCAGGTGCACCCCTTAGTGGGTAAGTGTACTTTTAATCCCCTTCACCTATTTCACCAATCCCCCACTCGTCTCCCCTCTGGTAACCATCCCTTTGTCTTCTACAGTTGAGAGTCTGTTTCTCGGTTTCTCTTTCTCTCTCTCTTTCTGTCTCTCTCTCTCTCATTTTTTTTTCTCTGCTGATTTGTTTTGTTTCTTAAATTGCACATATCAGTGAAATCATACGGTATTTATCTTTCCCTGACTGGCTTATTTTGCTCAGCCTATACTCTGTAGATCCATCCATGTTGTTGTTGTAGATGGCAAGATTTTGTTATTTCTTATGGCTGAATAATATTCCATTATCTATATCTTTATTTCACATCTTCTGTATTTTTTAAAGATTTATTTATTTGAGAGAGAGAGCAAGAGAGAGCACGAGCACGTGGGGTAGGGAGGGACAGAAAGAGAGGGAGAGAGAATCCCAAACAGACTCTGCACTGAGCACAGAGCCCCTTGTGGCACTCAATCCCACAACCCTGATGTCACACCCTGAGCCAAATCCAAGAGTTGGATGCTTAACTGACTACACCACCCAGGTGCCCCTATATCACATCTTCTTTATCCCTTCATCCATCGATGGATGGTTGGGCTGCTTCCACAGTTTGGCTATTGTGAATAATGCTGCAATAAACATAGGGGCGCATACATCCCTTTAAATTAGTGTTTTTGTATTCTTTGGGTAAATACCCGGTGATGTAATTCCTGGATTGTAGGGTAGTTCTATTACTAATTTTCTGAGGAACCTCCATACTGTCTTCCACAGTGGATGCACCAATTTGCATTCCCAACAACAGTGCACAAGGGTTCCTTTTTCTCCACATTTGTGCCAGCACCTGTTGTTTCTTGAGTTTTTGATGTTAGCCATTCTGACACATGTGAGGTGGTATCTCATTGTGGTTTTGATTTGCATTTCCCTGATGAGTGATATTGAGCACCTTTTTATGTGTCTGTTGGTCATCCGTATGTCTTCTGTGGAGAAATGTCTGTTCATGGCTTCTGCCCATTTTTAATTGGATTATTTGCTTTTCAGGTGTTGAGTCTTATAAGTTCTTTATATATTTTGGATACCAATCCATCATCAGATATGTCATTTGCAAATATCTTCTCCCATTAGTAGGTTGTCTTTCAGTTCTGTTGGTTGTTTCCTTTGCTGTGCAGAAGCTTTTTATTTGGATGTAGTCCCAGTAGTTTATTTTTGCTTTTGTTTCCCTTGCCTCAGGAGACCTATCTAAAAAGATGTTGCTATCACCAGTGTCAGAGAAACTACTGCCTGTGCCCTCTTCTAGGATTTTTATGCTTTCAGGTCTCACATTTAGGTCTTAATCCATTTTGAATTTACTTTTGTGTATGGTATAAGAAAGTGGTCCAGTTTCATTCTTTTGCATGTAGCTGCTCAGTTTTCCCAGCACCATTTGTTAAAGAGGCTTTTTCCCATTGCATGTTCTTGCCTCCCTTGTCGAAGATTAATTGACCATAACATTGTGGATTCATTTCTGGGCTTTCTATTCTCTTCCATTGATCTATGTGTCTATTCTTTTTCAAGCTTTTATTTAAATTCCAGTTAGTAAACATAGAGTGTAATATTAGCTCTTTGTGTCTTTGTGCCAGTACCATACTGTTTTGATTACTACGCCTTTGTAATATAACTTGAAGTCTGGAATTGTGATGCCTCCAGCTTTACTTTTCTTTCTCAAGATTGCTTTGGCTATTCGGGATCTTTTGTGTTTCCATACAATTTTTTAGGATTGTTTGTTTTAGGTCTGTGGAAAACGCTGGTGGTATTTTGATAGGGTACTTTGATAGGTATTTTGCATTAAATGTGTAGATTGCTTTCGGCAGGACATTTTTTTTCTTTTTTTTTTTCGTTTTATTTTTAATTTTTTTATTGGAGTTCAATTTGCCAACATATAGCATAACACCCAGTGCTCATCCCATCAAGTGCCCCCCCTCAGTGCCTGTCATCCAGTTACCCCACCCCCGCCTACCTCCCTTTCTACCACCCCTTGTTCGTTTCCCAGAGTAAGGAGAATATTTATTCTTCCAATCCATGAGCATAGCATATCTTTCTGTTTCGTTGTGTCATCTTCAATTTCTTTCATCAGTGTTTCATAGTTTTCTGGTTACAGGTATTTCACCTCTTTGGTTAGGTTTATTTATAGGCGTCTTATTATTTTGGAGTGCAATTGTAAATGGGATTTGTTTTCTTAATATCTCTTTCTGCTGCTTCATGATTGGTGTATAGAAATGCAACAGATTTCTATATGTTGATTTTGCATCTTGCGGCTTTACTGGATTGAATTCTGTATCAGTTCTAGCAGTTTTTGGTGGAGTCTTTCGTGTTTTCAATATATAATATCATGGCATCTGCAAAGAGTGAGAGTTTGACTTCTTCCTTGCCGATTTGGAATGTCTTTTATTGCTTTTTGTTGTCTGACTGCTGTGGCTAGGACTTCCAGTACTATGTGGAGTAAAAGTGTGAGAGTGAACATCTTTTTCTTTATTGCTGAAGTATAATCGACATATGGTGCTATATTAGTTTCAAGTGTACAACATATTGACTTGACAATCCTGTACATTCCTCGGTGCTCACTACGACAAATGTAGTCACCATCTGTCACCATACAACATTATTTGTATGATATACTCAATATATTATACAATATAATATACTCAATGTATTATTATTGAGTATATTCCCTATGCTGTCCTTTTCTCCTCCATGACCTAGTTATTTTGTGACTGGAGGTTTGTAATTCTTAATCTCCTTTATCTATTTCACCCATCCTTCACCCACCTCCCTTCCAGCAACAGCCAGTTTGCTCACTGTATTTAAGAGTCTGTTACAACATTTTCTGGAGCCTATCAGTGAGACGTAAAGCAAAAGGGATGTTTCAAATGGGGAGGTGGCTTTCTTCATAAATACTGAAGATAATCTTCCAAAATATCCAGGGAAGTAAATCCATCTGTGTGGTGCCTAGATCTACCATATATATCAGGAAGGCAGTTTTGTAACCAAAGCCCTTTGCAAAAACATTTGCCTTCTTAGAGGATGAACTGAGATCTATTTAGAAAAACAAATCTCCATTTCATCCAGTCACTTAATTTCTATCATGCTAATTGCTGCTAGTTCAATATTCCCATGTTTGTCAATATGACATAAAGTTGTTTTTCTATTATTCATGCATTTTGGTGTCATTCCTGTCATTTTATGTAGAAAGTTATTTTGAGGATATAAATCCATTAGGATATTTGTGTGGGTTGTGGCACATGCACCCGTGTTTGGTTTTGGATTTTTTTTTTGTTTTGGTTATTTTTGTTTTTTGCATTTGTAATTTCAGAAATCAAGTGGGAGCACTAGAAAAACAAGTTAAAAATGTACTATCCCTGGGCTGTGGATGAAGACTGGATGTGGAAATATGAGGGACATGTATGAAATTTGCAAAGGAGAAAGGAAAATAAAGTTTAATGTTGAAGACCAAGCTGGAAATCGAGTGCATCTGATTATTCCCTTCAGTGGGTGATTGAGGAAAAAGGTACCTGGGGAGCATCTAATGCTGTGGTTATTCAGAAGGTGATATAAGAGAATGGATCCTGCTTCACTAATGAATACAAGCAACAATGCAAGGAAAATCATCTTAATAGGACAAGCATACCCAAGTCAATCTTTTTTCTACGCTATTCACATTATGCAATTCACTGAAAAGCATCAGGAAGGACCCAAATCCATTACAGAAATCTCTAAATCCAAAAGTTCAAAACAAAGTTTATTCAGGCTCCCTAGAATCTGTAGGTACTATTCTATCCTATTTAGATTTATCCGACTCTGTTCTTTTCATAATGTGTTTTTTTAAAGCTCAAAATTTATGACTTGCCACCTCAGCATAGGGATGATGGGAATGTCAGTTCAGAACATGTCATACCCCACACCCTTCTGAGGCATCCAATGAGGCCCTTACAGACTCTGAGCTACAGTTATTGGTCACTGTATGAGGAAGTATCCTTAGGTAAGCCATTAGGAGACTTCTTGGTTTGCCCCATTTTGGAAATTGAGAGGAAATCAACTGTGATTCTTACTGTCTTTTCTTTGTTTGATTAACAGCAGTTTTTAAATTATGGTGAATTCAGATATTTCTATATTAGTTTTCTAGGGTGATTATTCCAGTTACCAGGGACTGGTGAACTTAAGTAACATGTACTTCTTCGCAATTCTGAATGCTAGAGTTGAAAATCATGTGTCAGACACTTAGATGAGTCTGAGGTCTATGTGCAAAACATCTTTTATGGCCCACTTTCCTTATTGTCTTTTTCCACTTAGAATGGTACACTATTTCTCTTATACCACCCAGGGAGAGTCCAGAGAGATAAATTGGAGAGCAATGAATGTGTCCCACTTTTCTCTACATGTGGCTCTTCCCAATTGAGATTATCTCTATATATGGTATGGGGGAGTATAAGTATATAACCAATTTATTCCTACTATGCATTCATATGTAGAAGCAGCGATTATAGTACATTGAATTGGCCAAAAAGGTCCTATCCATGATTTTACATTAGCTTCCCTGCCTCACTATGAGCCCTGCCCAAATCCCATTAGCTGAATCCATGCACTTTTTTCCCAGAGGTCCAGGTAAGATAGTAACTTGAGCACCTATACCCAATAAGACCATTAAAATTTGAGTTCCACCCCTCCATCAAATTCTTTAGCATACTCATGTGAATGCGATGGCTTTCCCCTCTAGGCATCAGCCCCACTTCTGTTTTCAACTTTGAAACACCGAAGTTCGGCATGCATGGAGAGGTATTACAGACATGGAGGGAGAGAGTTCTATGCCATTAAACAAGACTTTGCATTACTTTCAGTTTTGACTGGCATGACAGCAGCTCATAACTCAACCAGATGTTTTCAGCATGCTTAATGCCTATATTGAGTGAAAAAGTCATCATGGTGGCACCTTTTATTTTAGCCTTGAGATCCCAGTCACTCAACAACCACAGCCATAGACATCCTGCTTTCTGGCTGAGGCTGTAAGGTTTCCTTGTTTTGGCTGCCTTGGGCTTCATTTATGTAGCAACAAATTGTTTTTAAAGAGTCCACTTTAATCTGGGTCATCTAATGTGCCATTGTCATAACATCTCCTAAATTGGGGTCCAGTTTCAACATTAGAGCTGAGAGTTTTCTAGGAAAACAATACTGATCACAAGAATTTATTTAGCTTCTTTTTGTCAGTTTCTCATTGTCCAATGGGTCACCCCACTGAAACCCAATCCAAGGCAATAAAAGCCAGTAATACAGTACTAGTCAATTCCTCACCTATGGCTTTTCATGGGAACTTGTCTGTCTCAAGAAAATCTCCCTGAGAATACCTAAGCCAAATCTAGAAGTGCCTTAGTGGCTCAGTGGTTGAGCATCTGCCTTTGGCTCAGGTCATGGTCCTGGGGTCCTGGGATCGAGTCCTGCATCAGCCTCCTTGCAAGGAGCCTGCTTTTCCCTCTGCTTATGTCTCTGTCTCTCATGAATAAATAAAAAAATAAAATCTTTTTTTTTAAATGCAGCCAAATCTAAGGTTGAAACAATAGACTGGATAGGATTGATCTAAAAGAACAGTGATTGCTATTTTTCTTTAATAAGCATTTCATATCCCACAAATCTCATCTCCTTTACTATCAAAGTTTTAAAAATTCACCCAGTTTCTCCCCATTGCAGTTGTGTAACTGTTGTCTGAGAAGGAGATCTTCCAGGCTGAATTCTAGTGCTATAGTTGTTACAGTGGGATAGACATTAAGGTAACCACCAAATGGGGGAAGACATCTGCTTTCTGTAGGGTAGTTAACAACTAGGGCACCATTCAGGAAGGCATCTTTGAGCTTACTTCCCACTTATCAGTTGGTAACTACCTCCTCAATTTCTCATTAATAGTAATTAGGTGGAGGGCCATTTATTACATAGCTACTTATACAACTTGGTCAATAGATTGCTATTGATTCACATGAACATTCCCAAAATCTCATTAATTAGCCTGTATGGACCCAACTCTTCCTCTTCTAGAAAATTTTATCTTGGTCAGCATCATTGCCACATAGTCACCACCTCATTGCCAAAATTTTCAGGAACTGTGAACTATAAAAGTTAGTTTGCCACAGTTTTATGCATGCTGATAGAAAACACGGGACTTCTGGAGCAGAGATGAAGGACTATTTAATACTCAAAGCAGTAGCAGTAGCCGGAGTGTCAGCATTTTGCATTGGTTTCTTGAGCCACAGGGAATAGAAATAGGGCAAGATGACATCTTTGCCTGCAATCAATTGTGTTAAAAGAGAAAACCTGAGCTTAGAAGGCACAAATATTTCATAATGTAAGCATGCCTGCCTTTTGTTCCAGAGGAAAGCACTATCTCTATTTTTCAGGTCTTTATGCAAGTTGTCCTTCACTCTTATGGGAGACATTATTTCTGTATTCTAAGGATTTCCCCTATATAGACATCCTTGAAAAGATTGCCTGGAGTAAAGGGCAGGTTTTTGCTTGCAAAACATGCAGAAACAAGAGAGACCCATGGAGAATTGTCTTTCAACACGTTTCTAGTGTAAAACAAAATGTAGGCTGTAAATGTGTTGTTTGATGCACAACAAATTGAAGTCTTAGATGAATTTGCATATACAAATGTTATAAATGGGTATGAGAGAAAGGGAAATTATTTAGAAACTATAGAAAATCCTCTATATTTTTGATGGTCAGTTGAAAAGTGTTTCTAAAATAAAAACAGGCAAGTTGAAAAAAATGAATATGGTCTTTGCAAAATTGCTTTCTATTTTGAGGTCTGTATTATGAAACATGTTATAAAATTGTGAAAAAATACCTTTGTGCTTGTCGGTAGGGGAAGTTAAGTGACACAGCTGTTGACATGCAGGGAAATCACTTTTATCTGATTGGGAAAATAACAAGGATAAGACACAAATGAAAATACATGCATGGGGGTATATAGAGATCATTTTTATCCATCCTTCCCCTGCTATCCTGGAGTCACTAGGCCTAGACCATGAGGTTTATTACCTAGGGAAGGGAAGTGTGGCATCAAATATCATGGAGTAGGAGAAAAGAAAATATGACACAAATAAATTTTCACATGACATAAGAGGAAATAGAAAGCTAGGTAATTTCTAGGAAATTATGTACAATTTAACCTGTCATTCCCATAACAATAAACATAATTAATACCCAGGTCTTGGTTTATAAAACCATTTTTGCAATTAAAGAAACCAAGATGTCTTCCTGAGGAATGAGTGGTACAAGCCCATATTGGGCACCTCAGCCTTAGTGTCTTGTACCAGGAATACAAGTCCCCACAATGTCTAACTTTGAGAATCTCTATCTCTAGGAGAATTAGAGGGTTATAGAAAAACCAAAACTCTGCTCTAAATCCCAGTGGAGAGGCAGGAGTTTGAAAAGTGCTTGGGGCCATATGTGAAGATCTATTGTCTAATTTTAAGGTGTCTACTTGAGGGGCAGAGATATGTAGTAAATTTCTCCAGGAAACAAAAATGGTGGTGGGAGCCATTTAAAAAAATTGCCTTCTAAAAAAAATTGCCTTCTACCTAGATGGCCCAGTGCTGGTAAGCACCATTTCTGACACTCTATCTACCTTGCTAACAGTGCTTGTCCCACCCCAGCATATCCCTGTGGACCCACTCCATGGATAGGTCCAAATGCCTACCCTAGCAGGTGCCACTCCAAGGCAGTTCCTGCCCATTTGCACGTACTACGTAGCCTCTGTGAGGACCAGCACCCCACCAAAATGTTGCCCATCTTGTCAGAAATATAAGGAAGCCTTGGCCAGACCTGCAACCCCCAAAGCAGCTTCTACACCAGCATACCTGGTGGGGACCTCAGTCTCAATCAGCATCCTTAACACTAGGGGAGCCAACCACACCAGCTAGTGTATCCACAATAGTTGTAGCTCAGCCACAATAGGAAACCACATGTATTCAACACAGGATACTCTTGCAGCACCAGGTTCTGATGACTAGGTGTATTGCACTTCTGGGACCCACAGGATACCTTCTACACAAGGTCACTCCTTTAAACTGGGAGACATAGTTGATCTTCCTAATACATAGAAACATACAGAGTCAAGCAAAATGAGGATATAGAAGAATATGTTCCAAAAACAGAACCATACATATTGTTTTCAAGTGCACAAAAATATTCTCCAGGATAGATCACATGTGAGGCCACAAAACATGTCTCAAAATGTAAGAAGCAGTTTACTGCCTGCCTTTGGCCCAGGGCATGATCCTGGAGTCCCGGGATCGAGTCCCACATCAGGCTCCCTGCATAGAGCCTGCTTCTTCTTCTGCCTGTGTCTCTGCACCTCTCTCTCTCTGTCTCTGTCTCTCTCTCATGAAAAAATAAATAAAATCTAAAAAAATGTAAGAAGATTGAAATCATATTGAGCATATTTCTTAACCATAACAGTATGAAACTAGAGATCAATCACAAGAAAAAAAAAAACTAGGAAAAAATGCAAACTATGGAAGCCAAACAATATGCTACTAAACAATGGATCAATGAAGAAATCAAAAAGAAAAATTTTAAATCTCTCTAGTCAAACAAAAGTTGAAATAAAACATCCAAAATTCAATGAAATACAGCAAAAGCAGTTCTAAGAGGGAAGTTTATAGTGATACAGGCCTATCTCAAGAAATAAAAATCTCAAACAGTCTAACCTCACACCTAAAGGAACTAGAAAAAGAGCCCAAAGTTAGTAGAAGGAAGAAAATAATAAAAATCTGAGCAGGAATAAATTAAATAGAGACTAAAAATACAATAGAAAAGATCAGGAAAACTACGAGTTGGTCTTTTGAAAGATAAACAAGATCAATAAGCTTTTAGCAAGACTCATTAAAAAAAAGAGGGCCCAAATAAAATTAGAAATGAAAGAAAATTTACAACTGACACCACAGAAATACAAAGGATTATAAGAAACTACTATGTACAATTATGCCAACTAATTGGACAACCTAGAATAAATGAAAATTTCCTAGAAACATATAATCTCCCAAAACTGAATCAGGAAGAAATAGAAAATCCGAATAGATCAATTGCTAGTAATGAAATTGAATTATAATTAAAAAAAAAAACCTGCCGACAAAACAAAAGTCAAGGACCAGATATATTCACAGGTGAATTCTAAAATTTAAATTAAAACATTTAGGGGTCTCTGGGTGGCTCAGTGGTTAAGTGTCTGCCTTTGCTCAGGGCGTGATCCTCAGGTCCAGAGATCAAGTCCCACATCGGGCTCCCTGCAAGGAGCCTGCTTCTCCCTCTGTGTATGTCTCTGCCTCTCTCTTTGTGTCTCATGAATAAATAAATAAAATCTTAAAAAATAAAATAATATTTAGAGGTGCCTGGGTGGCTCAGTGAATTGAGTGACCAACTCTTGATTTTGGCTCAGGTCATGATCTCAGGGTCCTGAGGCCAGGCCCCCATTTGGGCTGTGTACTCAGAGGGAAGTCTCCTTGAGGATTATCTCTCTCCCTCTCCCTCTGCACCTACCCCTGCTCATTCTCTCTCTCTCTCTCTAAGATAAATAAATTTTTTAAAAATTAAAACATTTAAAGAATTAATACATATTCTCCTCAAACTATTTCCAAAAAATAGAAGAGGAAGGAAAATTTCCACATACATTCCACAAGGCCAGAATGATTTTGAACCCAAAATCAGACAGACTATTAAAAAAGAAACTACAGTCCAATACCCCTAATGAACATAGATACAAAAATCCTCAACAAAATATTAGCAAACCACATTCAACAATACATTAAAAGAATCTTTTATCATGATCAAGTGGGATTTACTCCAGGGATGGAAGGATAATTCAATATTTCCAAATCAACCAATGTGATATACCACATTAACCAAATGAAGGATCAAAATCATATGATCGTTTCAACAGATGCAGAAAAGCATGACAAAAATCAACATCTGTTTATGTTAAAAATTCTCAGCAAGTTGGATTAAGAAAGAATATACCTCAATATAATAAAGGCCGTATATGACTACACGAATAACATTATACTTAATGGTGAAAAACAGAGCTTTTATTCTAACATCAGGAATAAGACAAAGATGTCCACTCTTACCACTGTTATTGAACATGGTACTGGAAATACTAGCAACGGCAATCAGACAAGAAAAAGAAAAGGCAACAAAATTGTAAGAAAGAAGTAAAACTGTCACAATTTCCAGACAGCATGATACTAAACATAGAAAATGCTAGACTTCACCAAAAAACTATTTAGAAGTAAAAAATGAATTCGGTAAAATTACAGGATACAAAATTAATATACAGAAATATGTTGTGATTTTATACACTAATAATGAAGTAACAGAAACAGAAATCAAGAAAACAATTCCATTTAGTATTGAACCAAAAATAACAAAATACCTAGGAATAAACTGAACCAAGGAGATAAAAGACCTAAACTCTGAAAACTATAAAATACTGATGAAAGAAACTGACATAAGTAAATGGAAAGATATTCCTTGCTCATGGATTAGAAGAATTAATATTGTTAAAATGTCCATATGAGAAAAATGTAGATTTCATCAATCTACAGATTTTATGAAATCCATATCAAAATAACAGTAGCATTTTTCACATAACTAGAACAAATAATCCTAAAATGTGTATGAAATCACATAAGATCCAGAATTGCCAAAGTAAAAATGAAAAGTAACAAAGCTGGAGGTATAGTACTTTCATATTTCAAACTAACACAAAGCTATAGTAAAACAATATGGTACAGGCACAAAAGCAGACACATAGGTCAATGGAACAGAATAAAGAGCAGAGAAATAAACCCACACTCATATGGTCAATTAGTCTACAACAAAGGATGCAAAAATATACAAAGGAGAAGAGACAGTGTTTCCAATAAATTGTGGGAAAACTGGACAGGTACATGCAAAAGAGTGAAACAGGATCACTTTCTTACATCAAAAATATACTCAAATTGAACAAAGATCTAAATGTAATTAATACATGAAACTAGGGAGGCCAGGCAAGATGGCTGGATTCTCCAAGTCACCTGTCCCCACCAATTTACCTAGATAAATTTCAAATCATCCTGAAAACGTACGAATTCAGTCTGAGATTTAAAGAGAGAACAGCTGGAATGCTACTGTGAGAAGAGTTCCCGCTTCTATCAAGGTAGGAAGATGGAAAAAAATAAAGAAATAAAAAAGCATTCAAGGGGGAGGGGCCCCCCAAGGAGCCTGGCTAAGGCCGGGTGGCGAGTGCCCCCAGGACAGGAAATCCCAGTCCTGGAGAAGCAGAAACTTTACCAATCTTCCCAGATGGAAAGGCGCTGGCAGGGAACTCGGGCAGGATCCCAGGAGGGGCAGGGATGCCCTCAGGCTCCCACGGGCACTAACAGAGGAAGTGCGCCTGGGGAGAGAGCACGCCACACACTGCAAGCCAAACACTCTAAAGGGGTGGAGGGCGCGCCAGCAGGACCTCGGGAGCAGCTCAGGCGGCAGCTCCACGCTGAGGGGAGTGTGCGGCCCGGGAGCACGATTCCAGTGGTGCAGGCCCCGGAGCCAGGGGCGCTGGGGACACAGCCCAATATCCAGCGCTCCCCCCAGGACAGGCGGACACCGGGAGGGCCCAGGTCAGCAAAGACACTCCTGCTGCTGGGAGCCCCAGAACTGCGAAGATCAGCACCTCCGGCCCCCGGAGCATCCAGGCCCCTGTGGAAGGGGAGCTGTGGTAGTTACTGCAGGAGCTGACTCTAGAGCTGAAGAGCTGGCCACCACCACTGTTGTTGTTCCTCCTGGTGTCACCTTGTACCTGAGACTGAGCAGGGGCCTCACAGGATAAACAGCTCCCACTGAGCCTGGCACCAAGCAGGGGGATGGGCAGCTCCTCCAGGTGCACACACCTGAGAATCAGCACAGCAGGCCCCTCCCCCAACAACCAGCTGGAAGGACAGGGGAAAAGCAAGTTATTGACCAAGCAGCGCTGGAAAGTTCCAGGGGAAGTCGAGGGATTTACAGTATATAGAATCAGAGGATACTCCACCCTTGTTTTTTGTTTTGTTTGTCCCCCCCCCTTTTTTTCTCTCTTTTTCTCCTTTTTCCTCTATAACTCTTGTTTCTGGCCACTCTGGGCTGAGCAAAATGACTAGAAGGAAAAACTCACCACAAAAGGAAGAATCAGAAACAGTCCTCTCTCCCACAGAGTTACAAAATTTGGATTACAATTCAATGTCAGAAAGCCAATTCAGAAGCACAATTATAAAGCTATTGGTGGCTCTAGAAAAAAGCATAAAAGATTCAAGAGACTTCATGACTGCACAATTTAGATCTAATCAGGCTGAAATTAAAACTCAATTAAATGAATTGAAATCCTAACTAGAGGTCCTAATGATGAGGGTTAATGAGGCAGAAGAATGGGTGAGTGACATAGAAGACAAGTTGATGGCAAGGAAGGAAGCAGAGGAAAAAAGAGAAAAACAATTAAAAGATCATGAGAATACATTAAGGGAAATAAACGACAGCCTCAGAAGGAAAATCCTACGTTTAATTGGGGTTCCAGAGGGCGCCAAAAGAGACAGAGGATCAGAAAGTGTATTTGAACAAATCATACCTGAGAACGTCCCCAACTTGGGGAGTAAAACAGGCATTCAGATCCAGGATATAGAGAGATTCCCCCCTAAAATCAATAAAAACCATTCAACACCCCGACATTTAATAGTGAAACTTGCAAATTCCAAAGGTAAAGAGAAGATCCTTAAGCAGCAAGATACAAGAGATCCCTAACCATTATGGGGAGAAGTATTAGGTTAAGAGCAGACCTCTCCACAGAGACCTCGCAAGCCAGAAAGGGCTGGCAGGATATACTCAGGATCCTAAATGAGAAGTACATGAAACCAAGAATACTCTATCCAGCAAGGCTCTCATTCAAAATAGAAGGTGAGATAAAGAGCTTCCAAGACAGGCAGGAACTGAAAGAATATGTGACCACCAAACCAGCTCTGTGAGAAATATTGATGGAGACTCTGTAAAAGAAAGAGGAAGTCCAAGGAAATAATCCACAAAAACAGGTGAATAGGTATCATGATGACACTAAATTCGTATCTTTCAATAGCAACTCTGAACGTGAATAGGCTTAACGATCCCATCAAAAGGCGCATGGTTTCAAACTGGATAAAAAAGCAAGACCCATCTATTTGCTGCCTACAAGAGACTCATTGTGGACCTAAGGACACCTCCAGCCTGAAAATGAAATGTTGGAGAACGATGTACCATTCAAACCTAGTGGTTTAGCGCCGTCTTCAGCCCAGGGACTGGAGTCTCGGGATCGAGTCCCATGTTGGTCTCCCTGCAGGGAGCCTGCCTCTCCCTCTGCCTATCTCTCTCCCTCTCTCTGTGTCTCTCATGAATAAATAAAATATTTTAAAAAACAAAAAGGAACAGAACAGTACCAGCACCCTGAAAGCTTTCCAAAGTACCCACGCCCAGTAATTACTTTGTCTAAGGATAACAAGAAACCTCATTTCTAACAGCACTGATTAGTTTTGCCCACTTTTTTGTTTTGTTTTCAAATTTTTAAAAATTTTAATTCCAGTATAGTTAACATGCATATTAGTTTTAGGTATACCACTCAACAATTCCATATGTCACCCAGTGCTCTTCACAAGTGCATTCCCTAATCCCCATCATGTACTTTATTCACCCACCCCCTCCCTTCTGGTAACCATCACACCTGTCAGAATGCCTAAAATAAACACACACACACACACACACACACACACACACACACACACGAAACAACAGCTGTTGGCAAAGGATATGGAGAAATAGGAACCCTTGTGCACTATTGGTGGGAATGCTTACTGGTGCAGTGACTCTAGAAAACAGTATGGAGTTTACTCAAAAAGTTAAAAACAGAAATACCTTATGATCCACTAATCACACTATTGGGTATTTACCCAAAGAATATAAGAAAACAATCAAAGGGATATATGCACCTCCGTGTTTATAACAGCATTATTTAAAACAGCCAAGATATGGAAGCAGCACAAGTGTCCCTTGATTGAAAAATGGATAAATAAAATTTGGTATTATATATATATATATATGAAATACGAATATTATTTAGCCATTAAGCCATGAAAAAGAATGAAATCTTGCTGTTTGCAATGACATGGATGGAGCTAGAGAATATAATGCTGAGAGAAATAAGTCAGGGAAAGACAAATACCATATGATTTCGCTCATATATGGAATTTAAGAAACAAAACAAACAAGCAAAGGGACTAAAAAGAGAGAGAGAGAGAGACAAACCAAGAAACAGACCTTTAATTTAGAGAACTGATGTTTACCAGAGGGGTGGGGGGGGTTGTTTTAAATAGGTGATTGGGATTAAGGAGTGCACTTATTGTGATAAGCACTGAGTGATACATGGAATTGTTTAAACACTATATTTTACACCTGAAACTAATAAAACATTGTATGTTAATTAACTGGAATTAAAATAAAACCTTAAAAAGTAAATTTAAAAAGTTTATTGCTTATGTTTTCTTTAAGGAGCTTTATAATTTCAAGTATTTATTTTTATTTTTTATTGGAGTTCAATTTGCCAACATATAGCATAACACCCAGTGCTCATCCCTAGTGCCCCCTCACTGATCATCACCCAGTCACCCCAAACCCCCACCCACGTCCCTTTCCAGTACCCCTTGTTCGTTTCCCAGAGTTAGGTATCTCTCATGTTTTGTCACCTTCGCTGATATTTTCATTCATTTTCTCTCCTTTCCCTTTATTCCATTTGACTAAATTTTATATTCCCCAAATGAATGAGACCATATAATGTTTGTCCTTTTCCAATTGACTTATTTCACTCAGCATAATACCCTCCAGTTCCATCCACGTCCAGCAAATGGTGGGTATTTGACATTTCTAATGGCTGAGTAATATTCCATTGTATACATAAACCACATATTCTTTATCCATTAATCTTTCGATGGACACCGAGGCTCCTTCCACAGTTTGGCTACTGTGGACATTGCTGATAGAAACATCGGGGTGCAGGTGTTCTGGCATTTCACTGCATCTGTAACTTTGGGGTAAATCCCCAGCAGTGCAATTGCTGGATCGTAGGGCAGATCTATTTTTAACTCTTTGAGGAACCTCCACACAGTTTTCCAGAGTAGCTGTACCAGTTCACATTCCCACCAACAGTGCAAGAGGGTTCCCTTTCTCCACATCCTCTCCAACATTTGTTGTTTCCTGTTTTGTTAATTCTCACTGGGGTGAGGTGGTATCTCATTGTGTTTTGATTTGTATATCCCTGATGGCCAGTGATGCGTAGCATTTTTTCATGTGCTTGTTGGCCATGTCTATGTCTTCCTCTGTGCAATTTCAGTTCACGTCTTTTGCCCATTTCAGGATTGGATTGTTTGTTTATTTGCAGTTGAGTTTATTTTTTTTATTTTTTTTTTTTTTTAATATTTTTTATTTATTTATGATAGTCACACAGAGAGAGAGAGAGAAGCAGAGACATAGGCAGAGGGTGAAGCAGGCTCCATGCACCGGGAGCCCGACGTGGGATTCGATCCCGGGTCTCCAGGATCACAACCCGGGCCAAAGGCAGGCGCCAAACCGCTGCGCCACCCAGGGATCCCTGCAGTTGAGTTTAATAAGTTCTTTAAGATCTTGGACTCTAGCCCTTTATCTGATGTGTCATTTGCAAAAATCTTCTCCCATTCTGTAGGTTGTCTTTCAGTTTTGTTGACTGTTTCTTTTGCTGTGCAGAAGCTTCTTATCTTGATGAAGTATCAATAATTCATTTTTGCTTCTGTTTCCCTTGCCTTCATGGATGTATTTTGCAAGAAGTTGCTGTGGCTAAGTTGAAAAAGGGTATTGCCTGTGTTCTCCTCTAGGATTTTGATGGATTCTTGTCTCCCATTTATATCCTCCATCCATTTTGAGTTTATCTTTGTGTATGGTGTAAGAAAATGGTCTAGTTTAATTCCTCTGCATGTGGCTGTCCAATTTTCCCAGCACCATTTATTGAAGAGAATGTCTTTTTTTTCCAGTGGATAGTCTTTCCTGCTTTGTTGAATATTAGTTGACCATAAAGTTGAGGGTCCACTTCTGGATTCCCTATTCTTTCCCTTTGATCTATGTGTCTGTTTTTGTGCCAGGACTACACTGTCTTGATGACCACAGCTTTGTAGTACAACCTGAAATCTGGTATTCTGATGCCACCAGCACTGGTTTTCTTTTTCAATATTCCCCTGGCTATTCGGGGTCTTTTCTGATTCCACACAAAATTTTTTAAAGACACACACAGAGAGAGAGAGAGAGAGAGAGGCAGAGACACAGGCAGAGACAGAAGCAGGCTGCATGCAGGGAGCCTGATGTGGGACTCGATCCCGGGACTCCAGGATCACGCCCTGGGCTGAAGGTAGGCGCTAAACCGCTGAGCCACAGAGGGATCCCTGATTCCACACAAATCTTAAGATGATTTGTTCCAACTCTCTGAAGAAAGTGCATGGTATTTTGATAGGGACTGCATTAAATATGTAAATTGCCCTGGGTAGCATTGGCATTTTCACAATATTAATTCTTCCAATCCATGAGCATGGAATATTTTTCCATCTCTTTGTGTCTTCCTCAATTTCTTTTAGAAGTGTTCTGTAGCTTTCAGGGTATAGATCCTTTACCTCTTTGGTTAGGTTTATTCCTAGGTGTCTTTTGCTTTTGGGTGCAATTGGAAATGGGATTGACTCCTTAATTTCTCTTTCTTCAGTGTCATAGTCAGTGTATAAAAATGCCAAGGATTTCTGGGCATTGATTTTGTATCCTGTCACACTGCTGAACTTCTGTATGAGTTCTAGCAATTTTGGGATGGAGTCTTTTGGGTTTTCTATGTACAGCATCATGTCATCTGCGAAGAGGGAGAGTTTGACTTCTTCTTTGCCAATTTGAATGTCTTTTATTTCTTTGTGTTGCCTGATTGCTGGGGCAAGCAATTCTAGTACTGTGTTGAATAGCAGTGGTGTGAGTGGACATCCCTGTCTTGTTCCTGATCTTAGGGGAAAAGCTCCCAGTGATTTCCTATTGAGAATGATATTTGCTGTGGGCTTTTTGTAGATGGCTTTGAAGATGCTGAGGAATGTTTCCTCTATCCCTACACTCTGAAGAGTTTTGATCAGGAATGGATGCTGTATTTAGTCAAATGCTTTCTCTGCATCTATTGAGAGGATCCTATGGTTCTTGTTTCTTTGCTTGTTGATATGAACTATCACATTGATTGCTTTACTAGTGTTGAACCAGCCTTGCATCACGGGGATAAATCCCACTTGGTCATGGTGAATAATCTTCTTAATGTAGTGTTGGATCCTATTGCCTAGTATTTGTAGAGAATTTTTGCATCTGTGTGCATCAGTCATAGTGGTGTATAATTCTCCTTTTGGGTGGAGTCTTTGTCTGGTTTTGGAATTAAGGTGATGTTGCCCTCATAGAACGAGTTTGGAAGTACTCCATCTCTTTCTATCTTCTGAACAGCTTTACTAGAATACATATTGTTTCTTCTTTAAACGTTTGTAGAATTCCCCTGGGAAGCCATCTGGCCCTGGACTTTTGTGTCTTGGGAGGTTTGTGATGACTGCTTCAATTTCCTCCCCCGTTATCAGCCTGCTTAGGTTTTCTATTTTTTCCTGTTCAGTTTTGGTAGTTTGTGGTTTTCCAGAAATCTTCTAAATTGCCTAATTTATTGGCGTATAGCTGCACATAATAAGATTTTTTAAATTGTTTGTATTTACCTGGTATTGGTGGTGATTTGTCCTTCCTCATACATGATTTTATTAATTTGAGTCTTTTGTCTCTTCTTTTTAATAAGGCTGTCATTGTCCCTTTCTCCCTTCCCTTATCTATCTTATTAATTTTTTCAAAGAACCAACTCCCAGTTTTGTTTATCTGTTCCACAGTTTTTATGGTCTCTATTTAAATGAGTTCTGCTCAAATCTTTATTGACTCTCTTCTTCTGCTGGGTGAAGCTTTTATTTGCCATTCCTTCTCCAGCCCCTTTGGGTGCGAGGTTAACTTTTGTATTTGAGTTCTTTCCAGTTTTTGGATGGATGCTTGTATTGTGATGCATTACTCATTTAGGTCTGCTTTTGCTGTATCCCAAAGATTTTGAACGGTTGTATCTTCATTCTCATTAGTTTCCATGAATTTTTTTTTTTATTTATGATAGTCACACAGAGAGAGAGAGAGAGAGAGGCAGAGACACAGGCAGAGGGAGAAGCAGGCTCCATGCACCGGGAGCCCGACGTGGGATTCGATCCCGGGTCTCCAGGATCGCGCCCTGGGCCAAAGGCAGGCGCTAAACTGCTGCGCCACCCAGGGATCCCCTCCATGAATCTTTTTAATTCTTCTCTTTTTTCCTGGTTGACCCTTTCATCTTTTAGCAGGATGGTGTTTAACCTCCACGTGTTTCAAATCCTTTAAAACTTCTTCTTGTGGTTTACTTCTAATTTCAAAGCATTATGGCCTGAAAATACACCGGGTACTATCCCAGTCTTTTGGTATCGGTTTCGACCTGATTGGTGACCCAAAATGTGGTCTACTCTGTAGAAAGTTCCATGTGTACTTGAGAAGAATGTGTAACATTTGCATTTAGATGTAAAGTTCTTTTTTTTTTGAAGCTTTATATATTTTTTATAATAAATTTATTTTTTATTGGTGTTCAATTTACCAACATACAGAATAACACCCAGTGCTCATCCTGTCAAGTGCCCCCCTCATTGCACGTCACCCATTCACCCCCACCACCTGCCTTCCTCCCCTTCCAGCACCCCTAGTTCGTTTCCCAGAGTTAGGAGTCTTTATGTTCTGTCTCCCTTTCTGATATTTCCCACACATTTCTTCTCCCTTCCCTTATATTCCCATTCACTATTATTTATATTCCCCAAATGAATGAGAACATATAATGTTTGTCCTTCTCCGAGTGACTTTTTTCACTCAGTATAATACCCTCCAGTTCCATCCACGTCGAAGCAAAAGGTGGGTATTTGTCGTTTCTAATGGCTGAGTAATATTCCATTGTATACATAAACTACATCTTCTTTATCCACCATCTTTCGATGGACACCGAGGCTCCTTCCACAGTTTGGCTATTGTGGACATTGCTGCTAGAAACATCGGAGTGCAGGTGTCCTGGCGTTTCAATGCATCTGTATCTTTGGGGTAAATACCCAACAGTGCAATTGCTGCGTCGTAGGGCAGGTCTATTTTTAACTCTTTGAGGAACCTCCACACAGTTTTCCAGAGTGGCTGCACCATTTCACATTCCCACTAACAGTGTAAGAGGGTTCCCTTTTCTCCGCATCCTCTCCAACATTTGTGGTTTCCTGCCTTGTTAATTTTCCCCATTCTCACTGGTGTGAGGTGGTATCTCATTGTGGTTTTGATTTGTATTTCCCTATGGCAAGGGATGCAGAGCATTTTCTCATGTGCTTGTTGGCCATGTCTATGTCTTCCTCTGTGAGATTTCTCTTCATGTCTTTTGCCCATTTCATGATTGGATTGTTTCTTGGGTGTTGAGTTTAATAAGTTCTTTATAGATCTTGGAAACTAGCCCTTTATCTGATACGTCATTTGCAAATATACTCTCCCATTCTGTAGATTGTCTTTTAGTTTTGTTGACTGTATCCTTTGCTGTGCAAAAGCTTCTTATCTTGATGAAGTCCCAATAGTTCATTTTTGCTTTGGTTTCTTTTGCCTTCGTGGATGTATCTTGCAAGAAGTTACTGTGGCTGAGTTCAAAAAGGGTGTTGCCTGTGTTCTCCGCTAGGATTTTGATGGAATCATGTCTCACATTTAGATCTTTCATCCATTTTGAGTTTATCTTTGTGTATGGTGAAAGAGAGTGGTCTAGTTTCATTCTGCATGTGGATGTCCAATTTTCCCAGCACCATTTATTGAAGAGACTGTCTTTCTTCCAATGGATAGTCTTTCCTCCTTTATCGAATATTAGTTGATCATAAAGTTGAGGGTCCACTTCTGGGTTCTCTATTCTGTTCCATTGATCTTGGTGTCTGTTTTTGTGCCAGTACCACACTGTCTTGATGACCACAGCATTGTAGTACAGCCTGAAACATGGCATTGTGATGCCCCCAGCTATGGTTTTCTTTTTGAAAATTCCCCTGGCTATTCAGGGTCTTTTCTGATTCCACACAAATCTTAAAATAATTTGTTCTAACTCTCTGAAGAAAGTCCATGGTATTTTGATAGGGATTGCATTAAACGTGTAAATTACCCTGGGCAACATTGACATTTTCACAATATTAATTCTGCCAATCCATGAGCATGGAATATTTTTCCATCTCTTTGTGGCTTCCTCAATTTCTTTCAAAAGTGTTCTATACTTTTTAGAGTATAGATCCTTTACCTCTTTGGTTAGGTTTATTCCTAGGTATCTTATGCTTTTGGGTGCTATTGTAAATGGGATTGACTCCTTAATTTCTCTTTCTTCCATCTCATTGTTAGTGTATAGAAATGCCATTGATTTCTGGCATTGATTTTGTATCCTGCTACACTACCAAATTGCTGTATGAGTTCTAGCAATCTTGTGGTGGAGGCTTTTGGGTTTTCTATGTAGAGTATCATGTCATCAGCGAAGAAGGAGAGTTTGACTTCTTCTTTGCCGATTTGAATGCCTTCAATTTCTTTTTGTTGTCTGATTCCTGAGGCTAGGATTTCCAGTACTGTTTTGAATAGCGGTGGTGAGAGTGGACATCCCTGTCTTGTTCCTGATCTTAAGGGAAAGGCTCCCAGTGTTTCCCCATTGAGACTGATATTTGCTGTGGGCTTTTCGTAGATGGCTTTTAAGATGTTGAGGAATGTTCCCTCTATCCCTACACTCTGAAGAGTGTTGATCAGGAATGGATGCTGTATTTTGTCAAATGCTTTCTATGCATCTAATGAGAGGATCATATGTTTCTTGGTTTTTCTCTTCCTGATATGATGAATCACACTGATTGTTTTACGAGTGTTGAACCAGCCTTGTGTCCTGGGGATAAATCCTACTTGGTCATGGTGAAAATTTTCTTAATGTACTGTTGGATCCTATTGGCAATTATCTTGTTGAGAATTTTTGCATCCCTGTTCATCAGGGATATTGATCTGTAATTCTTTTGGTGTGGTCTTTGTCTGGTTTTGGAATTAAGGTGATGCTGGCCTCATAGAACTAATTTGGAAGTACTCCATCTCTTTCTATCTTTCCAAACAGCTTTAGGAGAATAGGTATGGTTTCTTCTTTAAACGTTTGATAGAATTCCCCTGCGAAGCCATCTGGCCCTGAACTTTTGTGTCTTGGGAGGTTTTTGATGACTGCTTCAATTTCCTTCCCGGTTATTGGCCTGTTCAGGTTTTCTATTTCTTCCTGTTCCAGTTTTGGTAGTTTGTGGTTTTCCAGAAATGTGTCTATTTCTTCTAGATTGCCTAATTTATTGGCATAAAGCTGCTTATAATAAGTTTTTTAAATCGTTTGTATTTCCTTGGTGTTGGTAGTGATCTCTCCTTTCTCATCTGTGATTTTATTTATTTGAGTCTTCTCTCTCTTCTTTTTAATAAGGCTGGCTAATGCTGTATCTATCTTATTAATTCTTTCAAAGAACCAACTCCTGGTTTGGTTGATCTGTTCCACAGTTCTTCTGGTCTTGATTTCGTTGAGTTCTGCTCAAATCTTTATTAACTCTCTTCTGCTGGGTGAAGCTTTTATTTGCCATTCTTTCTCCAGCCCCTTTAGGTGCGAGGTTAGCTTTTGTATTTGAGTTTTTTCCAGTTTTTGAATGGATGCTTGTATTGCGATGTATTTCCCCCTTAGGACTGCCTTTGCTGCATCCCAAAGATTTTGAACGGTTGTATCTCATTAGTTTCTATGAATCTTTTTAATTCTTCCTTAATTTCCTGGTTGACCCTTTCATCTTTTAGCAGGATGGTCCTTAACCTCCACGTGTTTGAGGTCCTTCCAAACTTCTTGTTGTGACTTAGTTCTAATTTCAAGGCATTATGGTCTGAGAATATGCAGGGGACGATCCCAATCTTTTGGTATCGGTTCAGACCCGATTTGTGACCCAGTATGTGGTCTATTCTGGAGAAAGTTCCATGTGCACTTGAGAAGAATGTGTATTCAGTTGCGTTTGGATGTAAAGTTCTGTAGAAACCTGTGAAAACCATCTGGTCCAGTGTATCATTTAAAGCTCTCGTTTCTTTGGAGATGTTGTGTCTGGAAGACCTATCGAGTGTAGAAAGTGCTAGATTGAAGTCACCAAGTATATGTGTATTATTATCTAAGTATTTCTTCACTTTGGTTATTAATTGATTTATATATTTGGCATCTCCCACATTCGGGGCATATATATTGAGGATTGTTAAGTCCTCTTGTTGGATAGATCCTTTAAGTATGGTATAGTGTCCCTCTTCATCTCTCACTACAGTCTTTGGGGTAAATTTTAGTTTATCTGATATAAGGATGGCCACCCCTGCTTTCTTTTGAGGACCATTTGAATGGTAAATGGTTCTCCAACCTTTTATTTTCAGGCTGTAGGTGTCCTTCTGTCTAAAATGAGTCTCTTGTAGACAGCAAATAGATGGGTCCTGCTTTTTTATCCAGTCTGAAACCCTGCGCCTTTTGATGGGGTCATTAAGCCCATTCACGTTCAGAGTTACTATTGAAAGATATGAGTTTAGTGTCATCATGATATCTATTCAGTCCTTGTTTTTGTGGATTGTTCCACTGAACTTCTTCTTAAAGGGGAATTTTAAGAGTCCCCCTTAAAATTTCTTGCAGAGCTGGTTTGGAGGTCACATATTCTTTCAATTCCTGCCTGTCTTGGAAGCTCTTTATCTCTGCTTCCATTTTGAATGAGAGCCTTGCTGGATAAAGTATTCTTGGTTGCATGAGGAAGTTCTCATCTATGATTTGTTCAAATACACTTTCTGTGGCAGCCCCAGTGGCTCAGTGGTTTAGCACTGCGTTCAGCCCGGGATGTGACCTGGAGACTCAGGATGGAGTCCTACGTCGGGCTCCCTGCATGGAGCCTACTTCTCCCTCAGGTGCTCGCTCTCTCTCCCTCTCATGAATAAATAAATAAAATCTTAAAAAAAAATACACTTTCTGGTCCTCTGTCTCTTTTGGCGCCCCCTGGCACCCCAATTAAACGTAGATTTTTCCTTCTGAGGCTGTCATTTATTTCCTTTAACCTATCCTCATGATATTTTAATTGTTTTTCTCTTTTTTCCTTAGCTTCCTTCCTTACCATTTATTTGTCTTATAAGTCACTCACTCTTTCTTCTACCTCGTTAACCCTTGTTGTTAGGACCTCCAGTGTGGATTGCATCTCATTTAATTGATTTTTAATTTCGGCCTGATTAGATGTAAATTTTGCAGTCATGAAATCTCTTGATTCCTTTATGCTTTTTTCCAGACCCACCAGTAGCTTTCTAATTGTGCTTCTGAACTGGCTTTCTGACATCGAATTGTAATCCAAATTCTGTAACTCTGTGGGAGAGAGTAGTGTGTCTGATTCTTTCTTTTGTGGTGAGTTCTTCCTTCTACATTTTGCGCAGTGCAGAGTGGCTAAAAACAAGTTGTACTGGAAAAAGGGAAGAAAAAAAAGGGGTGGGAGAAACAAACAAAAAACAAAAAACAAGGAGTGGGAAACAAACAAGGTGGGTATCCCCTGATTCTATATACTGTAAGTCCCTCGAGTTCCCCTGGAGCCTTCCAGTGCTGCTTGGTTAGGAACCTGCTCTTCCCCTGTCCTTCCAGCTGGTCTTCTGCAGGAGGGGCCTGCTGTGCTGATTCTCAGGTGTGTGCATCTGGTGGTGTCGCACTGCTCCAGCTAGGTGCATGGATCTGTGGGAGCTGTTTATCCTGTGAGGCCCCTGCTCCCTGGCGGCCCTGCTCAGTTCCAGGCACAATGTGACACCATGAGGAACAACAACAGTGGTGGCGGCCAGCTCTCCAGCCCTAGAGTCAGCTCCCGCAGTAACTACCACAGTCTCCCAGGGGCCTGGATGCTCCAGGGGCAGGAGGCGCTGATCTGCACAGCTCAGGGTGACCGGTAGCAGGAGTGTCCTCGCTATCTTGTGTCCTCCCAGCCTCCGCCTGTTCAAGGGGATCACCAGATCCTGGGATGTGCCCCCCCGGCGCCTTTGGCTCTGGGGTCTGCGCTGTTGGAATCACACCCCCAGGACTGTGCAGCCCCCTCTGCGCAGAGCCGCCGCCTGAGCTACTCTCAGGGCCACGCAGTCCCCTCTGTTCAGAGCCGCCACCTGAGTCACTGCCTGAGCTGCTCCAGGGCCCCAGGTGTTGTGTGTTCCAGCCCTTTTGGGAGCTGGGCCCATGGTGTGTGACACACTCTGCCCTGGTGCGCACTTCCTCTGTTAGTGACCCCGGGAACCTGGGGGCTCCACTGCCCCTCCTGGGATCCTGCCTGAGTTCCCTGCCAGTGCTTCTCCGTCCGGAAAGATTGGTAAAGTTCCTGCTCCTCTGGGGCTTGGCTTTCCTTTCCTTGAGGCTCTCGCCGCCCGGTTTTAGCCCGGCTCCTCGCGGGGGCCCCTCCCCCTTGGATGTTTTTTTCTTTATTTTTTTTCCGTCTTCCTACCTTGATAGAAGCGCGAACTCTTCTCACTGTAGCATTCCAGATGTTCTCTCTTTAAATCTCAGGCTGAATTCGTAGGTTTTCAGGATGATTTGAAAGTTATTTAGGTAAGTTGGTGGGGACAGGTGACTTGGGGAATCCTACTCTTCCCCCATCTTGCCCCGCCTCCTAATGATCCTTTTTAAACAATAAAAACTCATTGCATTATACTCCACCTAATACAAAATTCAACCTCTTTCAGTATATATTTCAGTTGTTTTTAGAATATTCCCTGAGTTGTGCAACTACCATTGCTATCTCATTTCAGAATATTTTCATCACTCTGAAAAACTCCATACTCATTAGCAGTTGCTCCTGATCTCCCCTCTTTGCAGCCCCTGGTAACCATTAATCTATTTTTTGTCTCTATACATTTATCTATCCTGGACATTTCATTTAAATGGAATTATTTTGTGTCTGCCTTCCTTCATGTAGTGCAATTTTTCAAGGTACATCCATATTGTAGCATGTTTGGTAGTTCGTTACTTTTTATAACTAAATAATATTCCCTTGTATGGATATACTACATTTTGTTTATACATTTGCCAATTAATGGGCAACTGGGATGTTTCTATGTTTTGCCTATTGTTAATAATACTGTTATGAATATATATGAGTTTATGTGTGGATATATTTTCTAATTTCAGTATAGTTGACACACAATGTTACATTAGTTTCAGGTGTACAACATAGTGATTCAATATCTTTATATATTATGTTATGCTCACTACAAGTGTAACTACCATCTGTCACCATACAACATTATTACAGTATCATTGACTGTATTTCCTATGCTATATATTTTTTTTAAATTTATTTATGATAGTCACAGAGAGAGAGAGAGAGAGAGAGACAGAGACACAGGCAGAGGGAGAAGCAGGCTCCATGCACCGGGAGCCTGATGTGGGATTCGATCCCGGGTCTCCAGGATCGCGCCCTGGGCCAAAGGCAGGCGCCAAACCGCTGCGCCACGCAGGGATCCCCCCTATGCTATATTTTTATTCCTTTGACTTATTCATTCCATGAGTGGAAGCCTATATCTCCTACTGCTCTTCACCCATTTTACCCATCTACTACCCTCTTCCTCTGGCAATCATCATTTTGTTCTCTGTATATATAGGTCTGATTCTAGTTTTTGATTGTTTCAGTTTTTAGATTCCACATATCAGTGAAATCATATGGTATGTGTCTTTTTCAGTCTGACTCATTTCATTCAGCATAATACCTTGTTGGTCCATCCATATTGTTGCAAATGAGAAGATCCTATCTTTTTTATGGCTGTGTAATATTCTATTGTGTGTGTATATATGTATATAGTATACAGTTGTGTGTATTTTACATATATATATATATATATATATGCACACATATACTTACCTCCTTTATCCATATATATGGTCTTTATTCATCTACTGGTGGACACTTGGGTTGCTTTATTTTTTAAACTTTTTATTTAAATTCAATTTAGTTAACCTATAGTATATTATTAATTTCAGTGATAGAATTGAGTGATTTATCAGTTTCATATAACACTCAGTGCTCATTACTTCAAGTGCCCTCCTTAATGCCCACCACTGAATTATCCCTTCCCTCCACCCCCCTTCCCTCTGGTAACCCTCAATTTTTTCTCTAGAGTTAAGAGTCTCTTATGACTTGCCTCCCTCTCTGTTTTTATCTTATTTTGTTTTTCTTTCCCTTTCCCTGTGTTCACCTGTATTGTTTATTAAATTCCACCTGTAAGTAAAATCATATGGTATTTGTTTTTCTCTATTTCACTTAGCATAATGCCCTCTAGTTGCATCCACATCATTGCAGATAGAGGATTTCATTCTTTTTGATTGTTGAGTTATATATACATATATAATATGATATATATCATATATATATATATCACATTTGCTTTATCCATCTGTCTATCAATGCACATCTGGGCTCTTTCCATATTTTGGCTATTGTGGACATTGCTGCTATAAACATTGGGTTGCTTTCATATGTTGGCTACTATAAATGCTGCAATAAACATAAGGGTGCATATATCTTTTTGAATTACTTTTTTTTTTTGTTTTCTGTGGATAAATACTCATTAGTGGAATTACTGAATCATATGGTATTTCTAACTTTTTGGAGAAGCTTCCATACTGTTCTCCACTATGGCTGTACCAATTTACATTCCCATCAACAGTGCATGAGGGTTCCGTTTGCTCCACATCCTCACCAACACCTATTATTTCTTCTTTGTTTTATTCTAGCCATTCTGATGGATGTAAGGTAATATCTCATTGTGGGGTTAATTTGCACTTCCCTGGTGGTTCGTGATGCTGTGTGTTTGCTATCTCTATGTCTTTAGAAAAATGTCTGTTCAGGCTTTCTGCCCATTTTAATTGGATTATTTGTTTTTCTTGGTGTTGAGTTGTAAAAATTCTTTACATATTTTGAATATTAACCTCTTATCAGATATACCATTTACAAATATCTTCTCCCACTCAGTAGGTTACCTTTTGTTTTGTTGATGGTTTCCTTCACTGTTGTGTGGACATGATATGTTTTCATTTCTCTTGGCTATATAACTAGGAATGGCACCAGTGGGTTACATTTTGAGGAGCACTCAAACCTTTTTCCAAAGTAGCTGTACCATTTATAATCCTAACAGCAATGTTTGAAAGTTCAGACTTCTTCACATCACTGCTAACACTTGATGTCTTTTGTCTTAGCCATCCTGTGAAGAGTGAAGAGGTATCTCATTGTGGTTTTGATTAGAATTTTCCTGATGACAAATTAGCTTGGACATCTTTTTACTTTTTCATTTTTTAAAGATTTTATTTATTCATGAGAGACACACAGAGAGAGGCAGAGACACAGGCAGAGGGAGAAGCAGGCTCCCCTGACATGGGACTTGATCCCAGGTCTCTAGGATCACACTGTAGGCTGAAGGTGGCGCTAAACCACTGAGCCACCTGGGCTGCCCTGAAGATCTTTTTTATATACCTATAATCCATTTGTATATCTTCCTTAGAAAAATGTCTGTTTGTACAGTTTGGTATTTTTTAAATTGGGTCATTTGCCTTTTTATTGTTCATTTGTAAGCATTCTTTATGCACAAGTTTTTTTATGATAAATGATTTGCAAAAATTTTCTTCCATTCTTCAAGTGTCTTTTCATTCACTTCATGATATACTTTGACTTTGAAGCATAAAAGTTTTAAATTTGGATGAAGTCCCATTTAACTTCTTTTTATTTTATTGCTTGTGGTTTTAGTGTCAAATCTTGTCTAATCCAAAGTTAACGAAGATTGACTTCTGGGTATTTTTCTAATAGTTTTAAAGTTTTAGGTCTTATAATGAGGCCTATGAGTTATTTTTAGCTAATTTTTGTATATATTTTATGTGAGGAAGGGTGTCCTCAACCAGTGGCTGCAAGACAGTTTGCCCTATCTCTCAATTAGAAGATTTTTTTCCTTGTAGCCAGCTATTCCATTTGTGCCTTACATATTCTTACAGCACACAATGGGCTGCTTCTTACTAGCAGCACTAAATCCTTTTCTCACCAGTTATTTTGTCAAAATATGGCTGAACTAGAATTGAATGACCTTAGTTTGTTTCTGTCTTTTTTTAGAGGAAGAAAGAAAAGCTTCTGAGGTCAAATGTTGCTGTGGTACCACTTTCCTACTTATATGAGAAATGGCAGTTACATGGTTTGTTGCTGCCATCTGCTGTTAAGCATAGTTCAAGCAACAATTTGGTAGCCCCAAGAGTTAGTTGACAGGGTTAACAAACTTAAATACTTCAGTGGTTGGGTAGGCAGTAGGAGTGTGTGCAAGATACTGGTTAGGAAGTATGAAAACTGCTAGCACCAATCCATAAAAAAATAGGCAGCAGATCCTCACCTCCAGGGAATTGGTCTAGTAAGGCCAGATCTTTGGATTTTTTTTTTTATCAAGAAAATCCAGAAATCTAGATATTTAAGTGTGAACTTTCCAAATTTTAAACTAAAAGTTAAAGAAAATTTAAGTGCTATGCTGGCCAAACATAACAGGTCCCTAAGATAATAATTTGTAATCTCTTTTTCTCCTGCCACAGTCCCAAAGACTATTTGAACAAATAAAGGAGTCAAAATTAAAAGCAATTTTCTCTAATGAAATTTAAGTCACATTAATGATGTCCCAGCCTTCATAGGCTGCCTGACTTATTTTGGATATGAAGAACTGATATTCCTTGAGGGCAGGGACCAAGTCTTCTGCATCTTTGTATCATCATCAATGAGTTCACTGCCCTGGATGGAGTAAGTGCTTAACCAATAAAGAATAAGTCCATGCTTTGACCCTGACACTGAACAGCTCTATAATCTTGGGTGACTCAAATAGCTTCTCTGAATGTTGCTTTCCTCATCTGTAAAATATGCATTCTGAGGATCCATTTTTATGAAAGTGGATAAAGACAAGCTGAATAAAGAAATGTTTAAGTTCTTTAGGAAGAAGTTCCTAAGCATAAACTGAGTGAGCCACAGCCAAAAGGTCCTTAGATTTCTGGGAAACCAATGTCATATTAAAAAGGACCCTGATGAAAATCAGCCATAGAACAATGTGACACAGACTAAGAAAATGGAATGTTTCAACTTGAACATAAGTTGGATGATTAATGCTAAGTCCACAACTTTGCCTTCATACACTACTCAAAACTCTCTACCTAATTAATTTCTTGAAATACAAACATTTCCAATCTATATAATTTTTTAGTTTTAAATTATCATTCCAGTATACTTAACATACAGTGTTATATTAGTTTCAGGTGTACAATATAGTGATTTAACACTTCCATACATCATCCAGTGCTCATCACAACAGGTGTACTTCTTTTTGAGTGTGTGAGAGTACAGAATTCTGTTTTATTTATTTCATTTTAATTTTATTTTTTTCCTTTATTAAATAGCCTCCATGCATAGCATGGACCCCCAATGCATGGACCGAACTCACAACCCTGAGATCAAGACCTGAGCTGAGATCAAGAGTCGGATCTTAACTGACTGAGCCATCTGGTGCCTTATTTTGTTGTTGTTTTTTTAGTTTTTGTTTAAATTCCACTTGGTTAAAATACAGTATTATATTAGTTTCATGTGTGCAATATAGTGATTCAACACTCCCATATGTCACACTGTACTCATCACAAGTGCACTCCTTAGTACCCATCACCTATTTAACCCATCCCTCCCACACATCTCCCCTCTGGTAACCTACATTTGGTTCTATATAATAAAGAGTCTGTTTCCTGATTTGTCTTTTTATCTCTCTTATTTTTCCCTTTCCTTGTTTGTTTTGTTTCTTAAATTCCACATGTGACTGAAATCATATGTTATCTTTCTCTGACTGATTTATTTCACATAGCATTATATTCTCTACCTGCATTTGTGTCATTGCAAATGGCAAAATTTCATTCTTTTATGGGAGAAGATATTTGCAAATTACCTATCAGATAAAGGGATAGTTTCCAAGATCTATAAAGAACTTATTAAACTCAACAGCAAAGAAACAAACAATCCAATCATGAAATGGGCAAAAGACATGAAGAGAAATCTCACAGAGGAAGACATAGACATGGCCAACAAGCACCTGAGAAAATGCTCCACATCACTTGCCATCAGGGAAATACAAATCAAAACCACAATGAGATACCACCTCACACCAGTGAGAATGGGGAAAATTAACAAGGCAGGAAATCACAAATGTTGGAGAGGATGTGGAGAAAGGGGAACCCTCTTGCACTGTTGGTGGGAATGTGAAATGGTGCAGCCACTCTGGAAAACTGTGTGGAGGTTCCTCAAAGAGTTAAAGATAGATCTGCCCTACAACCCAGCAATTGCACTGCCGGGGATTTACCCCAAAGATACAGATGCAGTGAATCGCCGGGACACCTGCACTCCGATGTTTCTAGCAGCAATGTCCACAATAGCCAAACTGTGGAAGGAGCCTTGGTGTCCACTGAAATATGACTGGATAAAGAAGATGTGGTTTATGTATACATTGGAATATTACTCAGCCATTAGAAAGGACAAATACCCACCATTTGCTTCGACGTGGATGGAACTGGAGGGTATTATGCTGAGTGAAATAAGTCAATCAGAGAAGGACAAACATAAAAAATAGTGAAAGGGAATAAAGGGGAAAGGAGAAAAAATGAGTGGGAAATATCAGAAAAGGAGACAGAACATGAGAGACTCCTAACTCTGGGAAACGAACTAGGGGTTGTGGAAGGGGAGGTGGGCGGGGGGTGGGGGTGACTGGGTGACGGGCACTGAGGGAGGCACTTGATGGGATGAGCACTGGGTGTTATTCTATATGTTGGCAAATTTAACACCAATAAAAAATAAATTTATAAATAAAAAAAGAATAAAAAATTTTCCTTTTTTGTGACTAATATTCCATTGTGTGTGTGTGTGTGTGTATATATATATACTACATCTTTATATCCATTCATCTGTAGATGGGCACATGGCATGCTTCCATAGTTTGGATATTGTAGATAATGCTGCTATAAATGTAGAGGCACATGTATCCCTTTGATTAGCGTTTTTGTATACTAAGGGTAAATACACATTAGTGCACTGCAGGATCATAGAGTAGTTTTATTTTTAAACTTTTGAAGAATTTACCAGATTGCATTCCCACCAAAAGTGCATGGGGGTTCTTTTTTCTCATCTCCTTGCCAACACCTGCTGTCTCTTGTGCTGTTGATTGATTTTAGCCATTCTGACAGATGTGAAGTGATATCTCATTGTTTTGAGTTCCATTTCCCAGGTCAGAACTAATGAGGAACATCTGTTCATGTGTCTTCTGGCCATCTGTATGTCTTCTTTGGTAAGATGTCTGTTCATTTTTTCTGCCAATTTTTAAAAATTGGATTATTTGTTTTGGGTGTTGAGTTGTATAAGCTCTTTATATATTTTGGATAGTAACCCTTTATTGGATATGTTGCTTGCAAATATCTTCTCCTATTCTATAGTTTGTCTTCTGGTTGGGTTATCTGTTTCCTTAACTGTGCAGATTTTATTTGGATATAATCTCAATAGTTTATTTTTGCTTCTGTTTCCCTTGCCTTAAGACACACATATAGAACAAAGTTGCTATTGCTGATGTCAATGAAGTTACTGCCTATGTTCTCTAGGATTTTGATGGTTTTGAGTCCCACATTTAGGTCTTCAATCCATTTTGGGTTTTTGTGTTTGATGTAAGACAGTGGTCCGGTATCATTCTTTTGCATGGAACTCCAGTTTTCCAAGCACCATTTGTTGAAGAGACTGTCCCTTTTTCATTGGATATTCCTTCCTGTTCTGTTGAAGATTAGTTGACCGTAATTGGTCCACTTCTGGATTTTCTGTTCTGTTCCATTGATCTCTGTTTATGTTTTGTGACAGTACCCTACTATCGTGATCACTACAGCTTTGTAAAATAACTTGAAGCCTGCAATTGTGATGCCTCCAGCTATGCTTTTCTTTTTCAAGATTGCTTTGGCTATTTGGGGTCCTTTGTGGTTCCATACAAATTTTAGGGCTGTTATAGCTCTGTGAAAAATGCTATTGATATTCTGATAGGGATTGTATTAAATGTGTAGATGGCCTTGGGTTATATATATATTTTAACAATATTTGTAATTCCAATCCATGAGTATAGAATGCCTATCTACTTCTTTGTGTCATCTTCAATTTCATTCATCAGTGTTATACAGGTCTTTCAGCTCATTGATTAGGTTTATCCCTAGGTATCTTATTATTTTTGGTACAATTGTAAATGGGATTAATTCTTTGATTTCTCTTCCTGCTGCTTTGTTATTGTTGTATAGAAATGCAACAAATTTCTGCATGTTGATTTTTGTATCCTGCGACATTAGTGAATTCATGTATTCATTCTAGCAATTTTTTTGATGGGGTCTTTTGAGTTTTCTACATAGTGTATCATGTCATCTGCAAATAGTGAAAGTTTGACTTCTTCCTTGACGATTTTATTTCTTTTTGTTGTCTGACTGCTGAGGCTAGGATTTCCAGTACTATGTTAAATAACAATAGTGAGAGTGGACATCCCAGTCTTCCTCCTGACCCTAGAGGGAAAGCTCTCAGTTTTCCCTCATTGAGGATGAAATTAGCTGTGGGCATTTCATATATGGCCATTTTGATGTTGAAGTATGTGCCCTCTATGCCCACTTTGTTGATGTTTTTTAAATCAAGAATGGGTATTGTACTTTGTCAAATGCTTTTGTTGCATCTATTAAGAGGATCATGTGGTTCTTATCCTTTCTTTTATTAATGTGGTGTGTCACATTTATTGATTTGCAAATACTGAACCACTCTTGCATCCCAGGAGGAAATCCCACCTGGTCGTGGTAAATGATTTTTTAAATGTACTATTGGATTTGATTTGTTAGTATTTTGTTGAGAATTTTTACGTCCATGTTCATCAGGATATTGGCCTGTAGTTCTCCTTTTTAGAAGTCTTTGTCTGGTTTTAGAATCAGGGTAATGATGGACTCATAGAATAAGTTTAGAAGCTTTTCTTCCACTTCTATTTTTCAGAATAGCTTGAAAAAATTGGTATTAACTTTTCTTTAAATATTTGGTAGAATTCTCCTGTGAAACCATCTGGCCCTAGACTTTTGTTTTTTGGGATTTTTGATCACTTATTCAATTTCTTTGCCATCAGTCCATTCAAGTCTTCTATTTATTCCTGTTTCAGTTTTGATGGTTTGTATGTTTCTAAGAATTTATCCATTTCTTGCAGATTGTCCCATTTTTGTTGGCACATAATTTTTCATAATATTCTCTTATTGTATATCTGTGGTGTTGGTAGTTATTTCTCCTTTCTCACATGTGATTTTATTTATTTGGGTCCTTTCTCTTTACTTTCTAAGTCTGGCTGGGGGTTTATAAATTTTATTAATTTTTTCAAAAAACCAACTCCTGGTTTCATTGATCTGTTCTACTGGGGGTTTTGTTGTTGTTGTTGTTTCTATATCATTTATTTCTGCTCTAATCTTTATTTCCCTTCTTCTGCTGGCTTAAGGTTTCATTTGTTGTTCTTTCTCTGGCTTCATTAGGTATAAGATTAGGTTGCTTATTTGAGACTTTTCTTGCTTCTTTAGGTACACATATATTGCTATATACTTCCCTCTTTTGGTCACTTTTGCTGCATCACAAAGGTTTTAGACCATCGTGTTTTCATTTTCATTTGTTTCCATGTGTATTTTTAATTTCACCTTTAATTTCCTGGTTGACCCATTCATTGTTTAGTAGGATATTTTTTAACCTCCATGTAATTGTAGTCTTTCCAAATTTGTTTATAAATGACTTCAAATTTCATAGCATTGTGGTTAGAAATGATGTATGGTATGATTTCAATCATTTTGCACTTGTTGAGGCCTGATTTGTGACCCACTATGTGATTTATTCCGGAGAATGTCCCATATGCACTTGAAAAGAATGTGTATTCTGCTCTTTAGGGTAAAATGTTCTGAATATATCTGTGAAGTCCATCTGGTCCAGTGTGTTATTCAAAGCCATTGTTTTCTTATTGATTTTCTGCTTAGGTGATCTGTCCTGCTGTGAGTGAGTTGTAATAATCCCCTACTATTATTGTATTATTATCCTTTATGTTTGAGTTTCTTTACGACTGTTATTAATTGTTTTACATATTAGGTGCTCCCAAATTGGCTCATAAACATTTATAATTGTTATATCTTCTTGTTGGTTAGTCCCCTTTATTATGATAGAATACCCTTTTCCAACTCTTCTTACAGTCTTTGGTTTAAAATCCAGTTTGCCTGAGATAGGTATGGCTACTCCAGCTTTCTTTTGACATCCATTTGCATGATAAATGTTTCTCCATCACCTTAATTTCAATATGCAAGTATCTTTAGGTCTAAAATGATACTCTTCTAGGCAATATATAGATGGTATTTTTAAAATCCATTCTGATATGCTATGTCTTTTGATTAGAGCATGTAGTCCATTTGCATTCAGAGTGATTATTGATAGATATATATTTAGTACCATTTTGTTACTTGTTTTGTTATTGTTTCTGAAGATTTTCTCTGTTTCTTTCTAGTCTTTGTCATTTTTTATCTTTCTTTCCCACTCAAAGAGTCCCCTTTAATATTTCTTGCAAGACTGATTTAATGGTCACAAGCTCCTTTAGTTGCTGTTTGTCTGGGAAATTCTTTATCTCTCCTGTATTCTGAATGATAACCTTGCTGGATAAAGTATTCTTGGCTGCAGATTTTTCCCATTCAGCACTTTGAATATATCATGGCACTCTCTTCTGGCTTGCCATATTTCTGTGGAAAGACCTGCTGCTAATCTTATTGATCTTTCCTTGTAAATTAGAGACTTCTTTTGTCTTGCTGCTTTTAGGAATTTTTTTCTCTATCTCTCTATTTTGCATATTTAACTAAAGTATGTCTTGAGGCACCAGAGTGGCTCAGTGGTTGAGCATCTGCCTTTGGCTCAGGTCATGATCCTGGAGTCCTGGGATCAAGTCCCACATCAGGCTCCAGTAGGGAGCCTACTTCTCCCTTTGCCTATGTCTCTGCCTCCCTCTTTTTTTCTCTCTCTCTCTCTGTCTCTCATGAATAAAAAAAAAGAACACTACAGTATGTCTTGGTGTTAGCCTGCTTTTGTTGATTTTCATGGAACTTCTCTATGCCTTCTGGATTTGAATGTTTGTTTCCTTCCCCAGATTAGCAGTTTTCAGCTATAATTTCCTCAAATAAATTTTCTACTCTTCTCTCTCTCTTCTTATGGGACTCCTATGTTACAAATGTTATTACACTTTATGAGGTCACTGAGTTCCCTAAGTCTACTTTCATCACCTAATGCTTTCTTCCCCTCCTCTTTTCAACTTCATTATTTTTCCATAATTTTATCTTCTCTCTCACTTATTTGTTCCTCCGACCCCCTATTTTATTTATTTATTTATTTATTTATTTATTTATTTATTTATTTGATTTATTTGATTTTATTTATTTGACAGAGAGTGAGAGCAAGTAAGAGCACAAGCAGGGAGAGTGGCAAGCAGAGGGAGGGAGAGAAGCAGGCTCCCTGCAGAGCAGCAAGCTCAATGTGGTGCTTAATTCGAGGACCCTGGGATCATGACCTGAGCTAAAGGCAGATGCTTAACCAACTGAGCCACTCAAGTGCCCCATGTTCCTCTGCTTCTTCTATTCTTGTGGTCATTACATCCAGTCAGTTTCAAATCTCAGTTATTGCATTTTTCATCAGCCTGATTCATTTTTAGCTCTTTTATCTCTGAAGTAAGGGTCTCCCTGATGTTTTCAGTTTTTCTTCAGCCCACCTAGTATCCTTATTGCTTTTAATTCTGGATGAGGCATATAACTTTTATCTGTTTCAATTAGATCGCAGGCCATGACCTTTTCTTGTTCTTTCTTTTGGGATGAATTCCTGTCCTGTTATATTGTATAGGTCTGTCTTCTTTTCTGTGTTAAGAAAGCCTGTTATGGTTCCTGCTACAGGGAGTAATGGCTTTATCAAGAAGAGGTCATATAATGTCCAGGACCTGGTGATTTGGGAATTGTCTCTGGTGTGTACCACGTACACTCTGCTGCTGTATTATGGCTGCTCCATTACTCAGGTCAGTTCTCTGCAGAGTTTCTCCTTGTCTGCAGTGTGGAGTGTTCAGACCTTGGCCAGAGTGTGTTGAGTTTTCATTAGGTGTGCTCTGGTCAAATTGTTAAGAGACCTGATGCTATTTCCACTAGAATTGAAGTTTCCCAGAATTCTATGGTCAGTAGACATGGTGCATGTAGGGGTTTGTACTGGTCTTCTGGGGAAGGGGCCTACTGCACTGGTTGCTAGGCATACTTGCCCTAGAAAAGCAGTACCAGCAGAGCACAGTGGGGCAGGACTTGGTGTAAGCAGGTCAGGCAACCAGTGTTGGCACTCTGCTATTTACTGAAGTTGGTTTATGCTGAGGGGTAAAGAAAGGAAATGGCACCAGCCTACTCCTTTGTCCCTTGAGAGAGGAGTCCATGCTTGCTGCTCTCAGGGAAGCAGTTTCGGAGTAAATAATTTCCCTCCATACATCACAGGTGTTTTTCAGACCGCTAATTTCATACTATCTCTCTGGGTTGTTTGCCTGCCTGGAGCAGCACAGCACAGCACACCTTGAGTTCTACTCTATCCATGCCTGCTGATTTTTAAATTTCCAAACTTCAGGGACCTAGATTGGTGAGGACCTGCACTGGTCCTCTGGGAAAGGGTCTCACCATGTTAGAACTGCTGTAGGTTTGACACAGAAGGGAAATTGCACCAGAGGACAAGAGTATGGAGTTTGGAGCAGGTAAGCTAAACAGGAGTGTCCTGGTTAGCTTCTCTTAGCAGGTGTATCTGTGCCAATGCTGGGGGCAGGGAAGGGAAATGGCAACTGCCAATTCTAATTGTTCCTGGAGAGGCAATGCCACCTCTCACAGATGCACTCCCAAAGGTATGACCAGTCTCTCCTTGTGCCCCTTAGGCAATCTTCAGATAGTGCAGTCTGTTCCAGGGTTCTTTGCCTGCCTCCACTCTCAGAGTAAGGCAGTGTTCTCAAGTTCCTATCACAGCCAAACCTGGGGACCTCTGAAATTCCAGTCTTTGAGCCCTGCTGTTACAAAAACTCACAAAATTCAGCTCCTCTCTTTTCCCCAGCCAATGGCTTTGGGGGAAGTGTTTGCCTTGTACTTATCCCTGTGCAATCCACTCTCTCTCACCTTTCCCTGAAAATAGGTCTCTTTCCCCTCTGCAGCACCTGCAATCTGTTTCTCCCCCAAACCATGCCTCCATACTTCTTACCTCCCTCCAACTGGCCTCTTCTCCCTTTAATTGTGCAGTTTGTTCTGTCAGTCCTCAGGTTGATTTCTTGAGTATTCAAAAACAAGTTATCTAGTTGTGTTCGAGGGATAAAACGAACCTAGGGTCCTCCTATTTTGCTGCTAACTTAGCTCCCTCCCCAACACTTCTCCCAACTGATATTTTAGAGAAATATTCATTTTCCCTGCTTTTGTGTTTCCTACTTTTATACTGTCATATTTGGTCTGTCCTTTACACTCAAGGAGTCCTCTTAATAGTTCTTGAAGAGCTGGTTTAGTGGTCATGAACTCCTTTAGTTTTTGTTTATCTGGGAAGATCTTTCTCTTTCCTTTAATTCTGAATGATAGCCTTGCTGGATAGAACATTCTTGGCTGAAAAATTTTCCTACTCATTATTTCAAATATGTCATGCCACTCTCCTATGGCTTGGAACATTTCTGCTGAAAAATCTGCCTATAGCCTTACAGGGTTTCCCTTGTATGTAACTATCTTCTTTTGTCTTGATGCTTTTAAATGTTTTTCTTTATCACTATATTTTGCCATTTTAATTATGATATGTTTTGGCATGAATCTATTTTTGTTGATTTCGGTGGTAGTTTTTTGTGCCTTCTGGATTTGGATATCTGTTTTCTTCCTCCAGATTAGGGAAGTTTTCAGCTATTACCTCTTCAAATAAATTTTCTGCTTCCTTTACTCTCTTCTTCTTCTTCTGGGACTCCTATAATGCAAATGTTATTACATTTGATGGAGTCACTGAGTTCCCTAAGTTTATTCTCATTTTGCATAAATCTTTTTTTACCTCTTTTGTTTAACTTGATTACTTTCCATTACTTTGTCTTCTAGGTCTTTAATTAATTCCTCCGTTTCTTCCAGCCTACTGTTCATTCCACCAAATGTGTTTCTCATTTCATTTATTGAGCCCTTTATCTCTGCTATGTTATTCCTTATCTCTGTGTTAAGGATATTACTCATGTCTTTCACTTTTTTCTCAAATCCAGATAGTATCTTTATGATCATTACTTTAAATTCTCTATCAGACAAGGCACTTCTATCTGTTTTGCTTAGATCTCTGGCCATGGACTTGTCCTGTTCTTTCATTTGGGACAAATTTTTGTCTTCTCATTTTGTCTAAGCCTCTGTGCCTGCTTCTATGTGTTAGGAAAGTCAGCTACTTCTCCTGTTCTTGAAGGTAATGACCTTATGAAGAAGAGGTCCTAGAGTGCCCTGTGGTTTGGTATACCCTATTTCCCAGGACCTGGCACTTCCAAGAGTGTCTCCAACGTGTGCTACTTACGCTCTGCTGTTGTGTCTGGGCCACTTTATCTTTCAGGCCAGTCATCTGTAAAGACTCTCTTTGCCTGTTGTGGGTAGTGTTTGGTCCTGGCCTGAAAGTGACAAGTTTTAACTACATATGGCCTAGTCCGCTTGTGAGATGAGCCCTGTTGTCACCACTGTCAGAACCAAGGCCCTGTAAAACTCCTGGGTCAGGAGACATGTTGTGAGTAGGGATTTACTCTGGTCTTCTGGGGAAGGTGAGTTTCATTGGGACGGAGTCAAGCATAACAGGGAAGGGCAGTTCCATTGGAGCACAGAGGGGGAAAGGTCTTGGTAAATAAGCTAGTGAGTGTCAGTGTTGTCCTGGTTCCCACAGGTGGCCCTCTGCTTATGCTGAAGGTTGGGGAAGGAAAATTAGTACCTGCCAGTTCTTTTGCTCCTGGAGCGGTCTTTCCTTGGATTCTGCCTCTCTGGGACATGCTCCAAGGTGAGCAAATAAACCCCCCACTGTGTCCTAGGCACTCTTTAGATTACTGATTCTACACTATATGTCCATGGGCTGTTTGCCCTGCCTTCTCTCCAAGAGGCACCCCAATGCCTTCTGGGCTCTCCTTAAGACAAGCCCATTGACCTTTAGAACTTTAGGATTTAAGCCTCACTGGTTGGAACAACTCACAGAATTTGGCCCCTCTAGCTTTCCAAGGCAATTGCTGTGAGGACTCATTTTCCCCATGTGGTCCCCTGTCTCTCACTCTTCTCCATAACTACAGCTCCCTTCCCACAGCAGGGGCCTGGATCCACTTTTCTCCCAGGCCACATGTCTGCACTTCCTAACTTCTTTGATGTGGCCTCTTCTCTACTTTTATTTGTGGAGTTGTTCTGCCAGCGTTCAGGTCAATTTCTGGGGTATTCAGAATGATTTTATAGTTACCTAGTTGTATTCATGGAACAAGGCAAGCCTAGGGTCCTCCTACTCTGGCACCATCTTCCCCTCCTATACTGATTATACTAAGTTTTGAAATCAAGTAGTATGAGTCTCTAACTTCATTTTACTTTTGCAGGAGTGTAACTATTTCTGGTCCTTTGCATTTCCATATCAATTTCTGGCATCAGCTTATCATTTTCTGTAAAAAAAAGGCAGCTATGATTTTGATTCTATAGATCAATTTGGGAGTACTGCCATCTTAATAATATGGTTGACCCTTGAACAATGTGATGGTTAGGTGTGCTGACCCCCCTGATGCAGTGGAAAATGTATGCATATTTTTTTACTCCACTAAAATTTAAATTTAACTACTAATAACCAACTAACGACTGTAAGCCTTACTGGTAACAGTCAATTAACACATGTTTGGTTTGCTATATGTATTATTTACTGTATTCTTACAATAAAGTAACCTAGAGAAAATAAGATGTTATTAAGAACATCACAAAAAAAAAAAAACACAAGGAGGAGGGGCAAGATGGCGGAAGAGTAGGGTCCCCAAGTCACCTGTCCCCACCAAATTACCTAGATAACCTTCAAATCATCCTGAAAATCTACGAATTCAGCCTGAGATTTAAAGAAAGAACAGCTGAAACGCTACAGTGAGAAGAGTTCGCGCTTCTATCAAGGTAGGAAGACGGGGCAGGGGGGAATAAAGAAACAAAAGGCCTCCAAGGGGGAGGGGCCCCGCGAGGAGCCGGGCTGAGGCCGGGGCGAGTGTCCCCAGGACAGGAGAGCCCCGTCCCGGAGAAGCAGGAGCGGCACCAACCTTCCCGGGCGGAAAGGGGCTCGCAGGGAGTTGGAGCAGGACCCAGGAGGGCGGGGATGCCCTCGGGTTCCCTGGGACACTAACAGACACCTGCGCCCTGGGTAGAGTGCGCCGAGCTCCCTAAGGGCTGCAGCCCGCACATCTGGACCCGGGAGCACCTCGGAGGGGCTCGGGTGGCGGCTCCGCGGAGGGGGCTGCGCGGCTCCGGGAGCAGCTCCGCGGCGGCGGCTCTGGCAGAGGAAGAGGCTCCGTGCGGAGGGGGCTGCGAGGCTCCGGGAGCAGCTCGAAGGGGATCTGGCGGCGGCTCCGCGGAAGGGGGCTGCGCGGCCCGGGAGCGCGAATCCAACAGCGCAGGCCGGGAGCACAGGGCGCTGGGACACAGCCCAGGATCCGGCCTCCCCTGGGACAGGGAGAGGCCGGGAGGGCCCAGGACAGCAAGGACACTCCTGCCCCGAGCTGAGCAGATCAGCGGCCCCGCCTCGGAACCTCCAGGCCCTGTAGACGGAGACCTCCGGAGTTACTGCGGGGGCTGAATCAAGGTTTCCATAGCTGGCCGCTGCCACTGTGGTTGTTCCTCCTGGGGCCTCACGGGGTAAACAACCCCCACTGAGCCCTGCACCAGGCAGGGGGCACAGCAGCTCCCCCAAGTGCTAACATCTGAAAATCAGCACAACAGGCCCCTCCCACAGAAGACCAGCTAGACGGACAAGTTCCAGGGGAAGTCAAGGGACTTAAAGTATACAGAATCAGAAGATACTGCCCCGTGTTTTTTTTTCTTTTTGATTTCTGATTGCTTCTGCCACCCTTTTTTTTACCTTTCTTTTTCTTTCTCTTTTTCTTCTCTTTTTTCCTTTTTTCTTCCTTTTTGCTTTTTTTTTTTTTCTCTTTTCTTTCCTTCTCTCTCTCTCTTTTTCTCCTTTTCCCAATACAACTTGTTTTTGGCCACCCTGCACTGAGCAAAATGACTAGAAGGAAAACCTCACCTCAAATGAAAGAATCAGAAACAGTCCTCTCTCCCACAGAGTGACAAAATCTGGATTACAATTCAATGTCAGAAAGCCAATTCAGAAGCACTAGTATACAGCTACTGGTGGCTCTAGAAAAAAGCATAAAGGACTCAAGAGACTTCATGACTGCAGAATTTAGATCTAATCAGGCAGAAATTAAAAATCAATTGAATGAGATGCAATCCAAACTAGAAGTCCTAACGACGAGGGTTAACGAGGTGGAAGAACGAGTGAGTGACAAAGAAGACAAGTTGATGGCAAAGAGGGAAACTGAGGAAAAAAGAGACAGACAATTAAAAGACCATGAAGACAAATTAAGGGAAATAAATGACAGCCTGAGGAAGAAAAACCTACGTTTAACTGGGGTTCCCGAGGGCGCCGAAAGGGACAGAAGGCCAGAATATGTATTTGAACAAATCTTACTGAAAACTTTCCTAATCTGGGAAGGGAAACAGGCATTCAGATCCAGGAAATAGAGGGATGACCCCCTAAAATCAATAAAAACCGTTCAACACCTCAACATTTAATAGTGAAGCTTGCAAATTCCAAAGATAAAGAGAAGATCCTTAAAGCAGCAAGAGACAAGAGATTCCTCACTTTTATGGGGAGAAGTATTAGATTAACAGCAGACCTCTCCACAGAGACCTGGCAGGCCAGAAAGGGCTGGCAGGATATATTCAGGGTCCTAAATGAGAAGAACATGCAACCAAGAATACTTTATCCAGCAAGGTTCTCATTCAAAATGGAAGGAGAGATAAAGAGCTTCCAAGACAGGCAGGAACTGAAAGAATATGTGACCTCCAAACCAGCTCTGCAAGAAATTTTAAGGGGGACTCTTAAAATTCCCCTTTAAGAAGAAGTTCAGTGGAACAATCCACAAAAACAAGGACTGAATAGATATCCTGATGACACTAAACTCATATCTGTCAATAGTAACTCTGAACGTGAATGGGCTTAATGACCCCATCAAAAGGCGCAGGGTTTCCGACTGGATCAAAAAGCAGGACCCATCTATTTGCTGTCTACAGAGACTCATTTTAGACATAAGGACACCTACAGCCTGAAAATAAAAGGTTGGAGAACCATTTACCATTCAAATGGTCCTCAGAAGAAAGCAGGGGTAGCCATCCTTATATCAGATAAACTAAAATTTACCACGAAGACTGTAGTGAGAGATGAAGAGGGACACTATCTCATACTTAAAGGATCTATCCAACAAGAGGACTTAACAATCCTCAATATATATGCCCCGAATGTGGGAGCTGCCAAAATTTAAACCAATCAATAACCAAAGTGAAGAAATACTTAGATAATAATACACTTATACTTGGAGACTTCAATCTAGCTCTTTCTACCCTCGATAGGTCTTCTAAGCACAACATCTCCAAAGAAACGAGAGCTTTATTTTTTTTTAATTTTTTTAAAATTTTTTTTAATATTTATTTATTTATTTATTTAATTTATTTATGATAGGCACACAGTGAGAGAGAGAGAGGCAGAGACACAGGCAGAGGGAGAAGCAGGCTCCATGCACCGGGAGCCTGACGTGGGATTCGATCCCGGGTCTCCAGGATCGCGCCCTGGGCCAAAGGCAGGCTCCAAACCGCTGCGCCACCCAGGGATCCCAAGAAACGAGAGCTTTAAATGATACACTGGACCAGATGGATTTCACAGATATCTACAGAACTTTACATCCAAACGCAACTGAATACACATTCTTCTCAAGTGCACATGGAACTTTCTCCAGAATAGACGACATACTGGGTGACAAATCAGGTCTGAACCGATACCAAGAGATTGGGATCGTCCCCTGCATATTCTCAGACCATAATGCCTTGAAATTAGAACTAAATCACAACAAGAAGTTTGGAAGGACCTCAAACACGTGGAGGTTAAGGACCATCCTGCTAAAAGATGAAAGGGTCAACCAAGAAATTAAGGAAGAATTAAAAAGATTCACGGAAAGTAAATAGAATGAAGATACAACCGTTCAAAATCTTTGGGATGCAGCAAAAGCAGTCCTAAGGGGGAAATACATCGCAATACAAGCATCCATTCAAAAACTGGAAAGAACTCAAATACAAAAGCTAACCTTACACATAAAGGAGCTAGAAAAAAAACAGCAGATGGACCCTACGCCCAGCAGAAGAAGAGAGTTAATTAAAATTCGAGCAGAACTCAACGAAATCAAGACCAGAAGAACTGTGGAACAGATCAACAGAACCAGGAGTTGGTTCTTTGAAAGAATTAATAAGATAGATAAACCATTAGCCAACCGTATTAAAAAGAAGAGAGAGAAGACTCAAATTAATAAAATCATGAATGAGAAAGGAGAGATCACTACCAACACCAAGGAAATACAAACGATTTTAAAAACATATTATGAACAGCTATACGCCAATAAATTAGGCAATCTAGAAGAAATGGACGCATTCCTGGAAAGCCAAAACTACCAAAACTGGAACAGGAAGAAACAGAAAACCTTAACAGGCCAATAACCAGGGAGGAAATTGAAGCAGTCATCAAAAACCTCCCGAGAAACAAGAGTCCAGGGCCAGATGGCTTCCCAGGGGAATTCTAACAAACGTTTAAAGAAGAAATAATACCTATTCTACAAAAGCTGTTTGGAAAGATAGAAAGAGATGGAGTACTTCCAAACTCGTTCTATGAGGCCAGCATCACCTTAATTCCAAAACCAGACAAAGACCCCACCAAAAAGGAGAATTACAGACCAATATCCCTGATGAACATGGATGCAAAAATTCTCAACAAGATACTAGCCAATAGGATCCAACAGCACATTAAGAAAATTATTCACCATGACCAAGTAGGATTTATCCCCGGGACACAAGGCTGGTTCAACACTCATAAAACAATCAATGTGATTCATCATATCAGCAAGAGAAAAACCAAGAGCCATATGATCCTCTCATTAGATGCAGAGAAAGCATTTGACAAAATAGAGCATCCATTCCTGATCAAAACTCTTCAGAGTGTAGGGATAGAGGAAACTTTCCTTGACATCTTAAAAGCCATCTAGGAAAAGCCCACAGCAAATATCATTCTCAATGGGGAAGCACTGGGAGTCTTTCCCCAGGATCAGGAACAAGACAGGGATGTCCACTCTCACCACTGTTATTCAACATAGTATTGGAAGTCCTAGCCTCAGCAATCAGACAACAAAAAGACATTAAAGGCATTCAAATTGGCAAAGAAGAAGTCAAATTCTCTCTCTTCGCCGATGACATGATACTGTACATAGAAAACCCAAAAGCCTCCACCCCAATATTGCTAGAACTCATACAGCAATTTGGTAGCATGCAGGATACAAAATCAGTGCCCAGAAATCAATGGCATTTCTATACACTAACAATAAGACTGAAGAAAGAGAAATTAAGGAGTCAATCCCATTTACAATTTCACCCACAAGCATAAGATACCTAGGAATAAACCTAACCAAAGAGGTAAAGGATCTATACCCTAAAAACTATAGAACACTTTTAAAGAAATTGAGGAAGACACAAAGAGATGGAAATATATTCCATGCTCATGGATTGGCAGAATTAATATTGTGAAAATGTCAATGTTACCCAGGGCAATTTACACTTTTAATGCAATCCCTATCAAAAAACCATGGACTTTCTTCAGAGAGTTAAGACAAATTATCTTAAGATTTGTGTGGAATCAGAAAAGACCCCGAATAGCCAGGGGAATTTTCAAAAAGAAAACCATATTTGGGGGCATCACAATGCCAGATTTCAAGTTGTACTACAAAGCTGTGGTCATCAAGACAGTGTGGTATTGGCACAAAAACAGACACATAGATCAGTGGAACAGAATAGAGAACCCAGAAGTGGACCCTGAACTTTATGGTCAACTAATATTCAATAAAGGAGGAAAGACTATCCATTGGAAGAAAGACAGTCTCTTCAATACATGGTGCTTGGAAAATTGGACATCCACATGCAGAAGAATCAAACTAGACCACTCTCTTTCACCATACACAAAGATAAACTCAATATGGATGAAAGATCTATGTGTGAGACAAGATTCCATCAAAATCCTAGAGGAGAACACAGGCAACACCCTTTTTGAACTCAGCCACAGTAACTTCTTGCAAGATACATCCACGAAGGCAAAATAAACAAAAGCAAAAATGAACTATTGGGACTTCTTCAAGATAAGAAGCTTTTGCACAGCAAAGGATACAGTCAACAAAACCAAAAGACAACCTATAGAATGGGAGAAGATATTTGCAAATGACGTATCAGATAAAGGGCTAGTTTCCAAGATCTATAAAGAACTTATTAAACTCAACACCAAAGAAACAAACAATCCAATCATGAAATGGGCAAAAGACATGAACAGAAATCGCACAGAGGAAGACATAGACATGGCCAACAAGCACCTGAGAATATGCTCTGCATCACTTGCCATCAGGGAAATACAAATCACAACCACAATGAGATACCACCTCACACCAGTGAGAATGGGGAAAATTAACAAGGCAGGAAACCACAAATGTTGGAGAGGATGCGGAGAAAAGGGAACCCTCTTACACTGTTGGTGGGAATGTGAAATGGTGCAGCCACTCTGGAAAACTGTGTGGAGGTTCCTCAAAGAGTTAAAAATAGACCTGCCCTACCAGCCAGCAATTGCACTGTTGGGGATTTACCCCAAAGATTCAGATGCAATGAAACACCGGGACACCTGCACCCCGATGTTTCTAGCAGCAATGGCCACGATAGCCAAACTGTGGAAGGAGCCTTGGTGTCCACCGAAAGATGAATGGATAAAGAAGATGTGGTTTATGTATACAATGGAATATTAACTCAGCTATTAGAAATGACAAATACCCACCATTTGCTTCAACGTGGATGGAACTGGAGGGTATTATGCTGAGTGAAGTAAGCCAGTCGGAGAAGGACAAACATTATATGTTCTCATTCATTTGGGGAATATAAATAATAGTGAAAGGGAATATAAGGGAAGGGGGAAGAAATGTGTGGGAAATATCAGAAAGGGAGACAGAACGTAAAGACTGCTAACTCTGGGAAACGAACTAGGGGTGGTGGAAGGGGAGGAGGGCGGGGGGTGGGAGTGAATGTGTGACGGGCACTGGGGGTTATTCTGTATGTTAGTAAATTGAACACCAATAAAAAATAAATTAAAAAAAAAAGAAGATGTGGTTTATGTATACAATGGAATATTACTCAGCCATTAGAAATGACAAATACCCACCATTTGCTTCAAGGTGGATGGAACTGGAGGGTATTATGCTGAGTGAAGTAAGTCAATTGGAGAAGGAGAAACAGTGTATGTTCTCATTCATTTGGGGAATATAAATAATAGTGAAAGGGAATATAAGGGAAGGGAGAAGAAATATGTGGGAAATATCAGAAAGGGAGACAGAACATGAGAGACTCCTAACTCTGGGAAACAAACTAGGGGTGGTGGAAGGGGAGGAGGGCGGGGGGTGGGGGTGAGTGGGTGACGGGCACTGAGGGGGACACTTGATGGGATGAGCACTGGGTGTTATTCTGTTTGTTGGTAAATTGAACACCAATAAAAAATTAATTTATTAAAAAAATCACAAGGAAGAGAAAATACATTTATATTACTGTACTGTATTTACTGGGAAAAATCTGCATATAAGTGGACGTGCACAATTCAAACCCTTGTTTCTCAAGGATCAACTATATTATATCCCTGATTTATGAAAATGAGGAGTCTTCCAACTTATTAAAATGTTTAATTCATTTTAATGATGTTTTGTAGTCTTCTATATATGGTTTTTGCAAAATTTATTTCTAAGTATTTTATTCTTTTGATACTATTGTAAACAGAGTTGTTTTCTTAATTTCCTTTCCGGATTGTTCATTGCTAATGTATAGAAATTCAATTGATTTTATATCGTGCAACTTTGTTGAACTTGTTTATTAGTTCTTATAGTTTTTAATGGATGCCTTAGGATTTTCCTTTTTAAATTTTATTTTGAGAATGAGAGAGGGGCAGAGGGAGAGAGAAAATCTCAAGCAGACTCCATGCTGAGCACAGAGCTGGATGTGGGGCTCAATATCATGACCCTGAGATTACAACCTGAGCTGAAATAAAGAGTAGATGCTTAACTGACTGAGCCAGCCAGGGGCCTCTGGATTCCTTAGGATTTTCTGTATTTAAAATCATGTCATCTGTGAACAGAGATCTTTTTACATCTTTTGTTTTCCAATCTGGATGACTTTTATTTCATTTTCTTATGTATTTGTCCTGATGACAACCTTAAATACAATGTTAAGTAGAAGTGATGACAGCAGACATTTTTATGCTGTTCCTGATATTAGGTGAAAAGCTTCGTCTTTTACCATTAAGTATGATACTAGTTGTGGTGTTTTTCTGGATGATCTTTATCAGGTTAAGGAATTTCCCTTCTACTCCTAGCTTATTAAGTGTCTTTTAACAGTTAAATATGAGAATCTGTCTTTTATCTGGAGTACTTAGGCCAGAAGTCAGCAAATTATGGCCTGTACACCAATTCCAGCCCAACCCACTGCCTGGATTTATAACTGTTACTAGAACAAGGTCAAGCTCATTTTTTAATGTGTTATATATAGTTGTTTTCATACTGCAATGGCAGAGTTGACATTCAAATTTCCATGGCCCTCAAAACCTAAAATATTAGCTATCTTATCCTTTACAGAAAAGTTCACTGACCATTGGTTTAGGCAACTTAAATTTAATGTCATTATGAATATAGTTGATTTTAAATCTTGCTATTTATTGTTGTATTTTATTTATTCTATCTGTTCTGTTTTCCTTTTTTTTCTTTTCTTGCATCCTTCTGGATTAATTGAATTTTTCTTAGTTATTCATGTTATCTCCACAATTGGCTTATAAACTTTATTTCTTTGGTACTTCCTCAGTAGTTGTTCAAGGACTTACAATATGCTCTTTATCACAATTTAACGTATTACAGTTTACTTTCAAATAAATTTTTACTATTTAACATATAGTGCAAGAAATTTACAACAGTATATTTTATTTTTCCTACTTTTGTCCTTTGTACTATTGTCATATGCTTTACTTTCACATACATTATAAATTTCACAATATATTGGGGTCTTTGCTTTAAAATATCTTACTTGGTGTTTACATTTTTAAATTCATTTTTAAACTTATATCCGATTAAATTTTCTTTTTCTGGAGTATACTTCTATGAATTTTGAGCAAAAAAATAAATAAAAATAAAGTTGTATAGCCTCCACAAAAAACAAGGTTCAGAACATACCATGGATGCTTCCCTGTCATGCTTGATCTTTATAGAAAGGACTTATTTTTTGTCATTCTTGTACCTCCCAATTATTTTCTCACCAAATTGGAAGTTGAGCAGTGAAATGATTTACACATTTCTTGAGCACTGGATGGCAGTGCTGTATAACTGAGAAAACAAATTCTTTTTTTCTAAAGTCCTATAGGTACCTCCTGAAAATAATTCACTAATATATTTGTTCTCATAAGCAGATCAGGAGAAATCACAGGTCTTTATTCCCAGGATAGCTCAGACTAGTTTTTTTCAAACTTTAAAATGCATCACAGCTAACTGGAGGGCTTGTTAACATGCAGAGTGCTGGATTCCACACAAAGAGTTCAGTAGGTCCCACATAAAAAGTTCAGTGGGTCTGGAGAAAGGCCAGGGGATTTGCATTTCTAACAACTTTCCAAGCAAGGCTGATGCTTAGCCACAGTGGAGTCACAATTTAAGAACCATTGGCTGGGACACCTGGGTGGCTCAGTGGTTGAGCGTCTGCCTTTGGCTCAGGTCATGTGGGATCAAGGCTAGCATCAGGCTCCCCACAGGGAGCCTGCTTCTCCCTCTGTCTATTTCTCTGTCTCTCTTTCTGTGTCTCTCATAAATAAATAAATTTTTAAAACAGAAAGTTAAAAGACAAAAATCAAGCTTAACTAAAACTACAGTGATTTGTTAGTTAATGCATAAAACAAAAAGTATAAAAAGTGACATCAAAAATATAAAATGCAGGGAGGGGGAAATGTAAAGTGTTGGTATGTGTTCAAAATTAAGTTGTTATCAACTCAAGGCAGACCACAAGGGAAAAGAGGAAGAGAGGAAAAGACAAAAAAGGAACTACAAAAATAGTGAGAAAAAATTAACAAAATAACAGTAAGTACAACCTATCAATAATTACTTTAATATAAATGGAATAAACACTTCAATCAAAAGACAGAGTGGCTGAATAGATTTTTAAAAATAAGATCCATTTATATACTGCCTACAAAACACCTACTTCAGAAGTAAGGACACACACACACAGACTGAAAATGAAGAGATGGAGAAAGATATTTTATGCTAATTAAAATGAAAACTGGTGTGGCTATTCTCATAGCAGCAACATAGACTTTGAAACAAAGACTATAATAGACAAAGAGGGGCATTACATAATGGTAAAGGGGTCAATTCAACAAGAAGATATAACATCTATAAATATATATATGCAGCCAACATAAAAACATTAAGCTATATAAAGCAAATATTTTTTTTAAAATTTTTTTAATTTATTTATGATAGTCACACACAGAGAGAGAGAGAGGCAGAGACATAGGCAGAGGGAGAAGCAGGCTCCATGCACCGGGAGCCTGATGTGGGATTTGATCCCGGGTCTCCAGGATCGCGCCCTGGGCCAAAGGCAGGCGCCAAACCGCTGTGCCACCCAGGGATCCCTAAAGCAAATATTAATGTACCTAAAGAGATAAATTGAAAACATTACAATGATAGTAGGGGATGTTAACACCCCACTTACATCAGTGGATAGGTCATCAAAATAGAAAATTATTAAGGAAACATCAACCTTAAATGACACACTAGGCCAGATGGACTTAATAGATATATAAAGAACAATCCATCCAAACAAACATAAAACATATTCCTCTCAAGTGCACATAGAACAGCATAGATTAATTTTAGGCTACAAAACAAGTCTCCATAAATTTAAGAAAATTTAAATCACATCAAGCATCTTATATAATCACAATGATATAAAAATATAAATCAATTGCAAGAAGAAAATTGGAAAAACCACAAAAATGTGGAGATTAAACAACATGCTACTGAAAAAACAAAGCATCATCAAAGAAAAAAGCAAAACAAATAATAAAAAAACCTAAAGACAAATGAAAGTCTTTGCACCAAAAATCTTTGGAATGCAGCAAAAGCAATTCTAAAAGATCATGGCAATGCAGGCCTACCTGAAAAAAAAAAACAAGAAAAATTTCAAACACACAGTCTAACTTGACACAAAAAGGAGCTAGAAAAAGAAAAAGAAATGAAGCCTGAAGCCCAAGGTCAGTAGAAGGAGGGAAATAATAAAGATTCATGCAGAAATAAATGAAATAGAGACTAGACAAGATCAGTCAAACTAAGGGCTTGTCTTTGAAAAGATAAAAAATGACAAACCTTTAGCTAGACTAACCAAGAAAAAAATGAGGGGGCTCTAATAAATCATATAAGAAACAAAAGAAGTTACAATTCACACCACAGAAATACAAAGGATCATAAAACACAAGTATGAACAATTATATGCCAACAAATTGAACAATCTAGAAGAAATGGATAAATCTTAGAAATACACAATTTTGCAAGATTGAATCATGAAGAAATAGAAAATGTGAATATACTGATTATTAATAAGGAAATCGAATCAGTTAACAAAAACCTCCCAACAAACAAAAGTCCAGGACTAGATGGTTTCCCTGGTGAATTCTACCAAACATTTAAACAAGGTTAATACCTATCCTTCTCAAACTTTTCCAGAAAATTGAAGAGGAGGGAAAACTTCCAAACTCATTTTATGACGCCAGCGTTATCCTGATACCAAAACCAGACAAAGACATCAGAAGAAAGAAGATGAAGAAGAGGAAGGAAGGAAGGAAGGAAGGAAGGAAGGAAGGAAGGAAGGAAGGAAGGAAGAAGAAGGAGGAGGAGGAGGAGGAGGAGGAGGAGGAGGAGGAGGAGGAGGAAGAAGAAGAAGAAGAAGAAGAAGAAGAAGAAGAAGAAGAAGAAGAAGAAGAAGAAAAAGAAAAGAAAAGAAAGAAAAGAAAAGAAAAGAAAAGAAAAAAGAAAGAAAGAAAATTACAGGCCAATCAATATTCCTGATGAACACAAATGCATAAATCCTCAACAAAATATTAGCAAACTGAATTCAACAATATATTAAAAGGATTACACACCATGACCAAGTAGGTTTTATTTCAGGGGTGCTTAGATGGTTCAAAATCTTCAAATCAATCATCATGATTTTCCACATTAACAAAATAAAGGATAAAAATCATATGATTATTTCCTGTAATGCAGAAAAAGTATTTGGCAAAGTTCAACATTCATTTCTGATAAAAACTCTCAACAAAGTAGATTTAGAGGTAACATAACATAATAAAGGCCATGTATAACAAACTCACAGTTAACATCATATTCAATGGTGAAAAGCTGAAAAGATTTCCTCTATGATTAGCAACAAGACAAGGAGGCCCACTTTCACTACTTTTATTTAACATAGTATTGTTCTAGCTATAGTAATGAGGTTGTAAAAAGAAATAAAAGCCATCTCATTTATAAAGGAAAAAGTAAAACTGTCACTGTTTGCATATGACGATACTATATAAAGAAAACCCCAAAGACTACCAAAAAATGTTAGAACTAATAAATGAATTCAGTAAAGTAGCATGATACAAAATAAACATACAGAAATCTGTGTTCTTTTTATATATTAATAACAAACTATCAGAAAAAGAAATAAAGAAAACGATTCCACTAACAATTGAACCAAAAAGAACAAAATACTGGGACGCCTGGGTAGCTCAGTTGTTGAGCATCTGCCTCTGCTGAGGGCGTGATCCTGGGGTTCTGGAATCATGTCCCACATCTGGCTCCCAGCAAGGAGACTTCCTCTCCCTCTGCCTATGTCTCTGCCTCTCCCTCTGTGTCTCTCATGAATAAATAAATAAAATATTTTTAAAAGAACAAAATACCTAGAAATAAACTTAACCAAGGAGGTAAAAATACTGTAAAACTGTAAAAATTTCTAAAACTGATACTGATGAAAGAAACTGAATAATACAAATAAATGAAAAGATATTCTGTACTCCTGAATTGGAAAACGTAATATTGGTAACATGCCCATATGACACAAAGAAATCTACAGATTCAATAAAATCTCTATGAAAATTCAAATGACGTTTTTCATAGAACTAGAACAATTCTAAAATTTATGTGGAACAACAAAAGATCCTGAATTAGAATGTATTATGCTAAACTAAATAAGTCAGTAAGAGAAAGACAAATATCATATGATTTCACTCATGTGGAATTTAAGAAACAAAACAGATGAACATAGGAGAGGGGAACGAGAAATAAAATAAGATAAAAACAGAGAGGGAGACAAATCATAAGACACTCATAACTATAGAGAACAAATAGAAGATTGTGGGGGATGGGCTAAATGGATGATGCGCATTAAGGAGACACTTGGGATGAGCAGTGGAGGTTATATGTAAGTGATTAATCACTAAATTCTACTCCTGAAACCAATACTTACTGTATGTTAATTAACCTGAATTAAAAATAAGATCCTGAATAGCCAAAACAATCTTGAGAAAGAATAAAGTTAGAGGTATCACACTCCCTGATTTTAAGCTATACTACAAAGTGATAGTAATCAAAACAGTTTAGTATTGGCATAAACAACTCAGAAATAAGCCCACACATATATGAACTCAGAATAAACAACTCAGAAATAAGCGAACACATATATGAACAATTCATTTATGACAAAAGAGCCAAGAACGAAGGAAAGGACAGTCTCTTCAGTAAATTGTGCTAGGAAAACTGGACAACCACATACAAAAGAATGAAACTAGGGGGCGGGGCAAGATGGTGGAAGAGTAGGGTCCCCAAGTCACCTGTCCCCACCATCTTACCTAGATAACTTTCAAATCAACCTGAGAACTTACAAATTCAGCCTGAGATTTAAGGAGAGAACAACTGGAACGCTACAAAGAGAAGAGTTTGAGCTTCTATCAAGGTAGGAAGACGGAAAAATAAAGAAATAAAAATGAATCCAGTGGGGGAGGGACTCCGCGAGGAGCCGGGCTAAGGCAGGGCAGCCAGAGCCTCCAAGAGAGGAAAGCCCAATCCCAAAGACACAGGAAACTTTAGAATCATCCAGGACAGAAACGAGCTCTCAGGGAACTTGGGCAGGATCCCAGCAGGGGCAGTAGAGCGCCCTAGTTCCCAGAGTCACTAGCAGAGAAAGTGTGCCCCAGGGGAGAGCGTGCCACACACCCAGGTCCACCATGGTAAAGGGCTGGAGAGCTCGCCTGGTGGGGCCTCGGGAGCAGCTCAGGAGGCGGCCCCAGAAGCGCGATTCCAGTGGTGCAGGCCCAGGATCCCAGGGCACCAGGGGATACAGCCCGGGATCCTGTGCTCCCCCAGGGAAAGGCAGAGGCTGGGAGGGCACAGGACAGCGAGAACACTCCTGCCGCCGGGCTCACCTGAGCTGAGCAGATCAGCACCCCCGCCTTCAGAGTATCCAGGCCAGCACGGACTGGGAGACTGCAGTAGTTACTGAGGGAGCTGACTCCAGGACTGGAGAGCTGGCCGCCACCATTGTTGTGCCTCCTGGTGTCACCCTGTGCCTGGGACAGAGCGGGGCTGCCAGGGAACAGAGGCCTCACTGGATAAACAGCTCCCACTAAACCCTGCACTTTGCAGGGGGCGGGCAGCTCCCCCAGGTGCACACAACTGAGAATCAGCACAGCAGGCCCCTCCTGTAGAAGACCAGGTGGAAGGACAGGAGAAGACCAAGTTCTTAACTGAGCAGCACGGGAAAGCTCCAGGGAAAGTCGAGGGAATTACAGTATATAGAATCAGAGAATACCCCTCCTTGGTTTTTTTGTTTTGTTTTGTTTTGTTTTGTTTTGTTTTTTCTTCTTTGTTTTTTTCCCTTTTTTTCTTTTTCTTTTTCCTTCCTTTTCCAGTACAACTTGTTTTTAGCCACTCTGCTCTGAGTGGAGAAAGAACTCACCACAAAAGAAAGAATCAGAAACAGTACTCTCTCCCACAGAGTTACAGAATTTGAATTAAAATTCGATGTAAGAAAGCCAATTCAGAAGCACAATTAGAAAGCTACTGGTGCCTCTGGAAAAAAGCATAAAGGAATCAAGAGACTTTATGACTGCAGAATTTACATCTAATTTGGCTGAAATTAAAAATCAATTAAATCAGATGGAATCCAAACTGGAGGTCCTAATGCCGAGGGTTAACGAGGTAGAAGAACAAGTGAGTGACATAGAAGACAAGTTGATGGCAAGGAAGGAAACTGAGGAAAAAAGAAAAAAACAATGAAAAGATCATGAAGAAAGGTTAAGGGAAATAAATGGCAGCCTCAAAAGGAAAAATCTATGTTTAATGGGGGTTCCAGGGGGCACCGAAAAGGACACAGAACCAGAAAGTGTATTTGAACAAATCATAACTGATAACTTCCCTAAAGTGGGAAGGGAAACAGGCATTCAGATCCAGGAGAAAGAGAGATCCCCCCTAAAATTAATAAAAACCATTCAACACCTCGACATTTAATAGTGAAACTTGCAAATTCCAAAGATAAAGAGAAGATCCTTAAAGCAGCAAGAGACAAGAGATCCTAAAACTTTATGGGGAGAAGTATAAGGTTAACATCAGACTTCTCCACAGAGACCTGGCAGGGCAGAAAGGGCTGGCAGGATATATTCAGGGTCCTAAATGAGAAAAACATGCAACCAAGAATACTTTATACAGCAAGGCTCTCATTCAGAATGGAAGGAGAGATAAAGAGCTTCCAAGACAGGCAGGAACTGAAAGAATATGTAACCACCAAACCAGCTCTGGAAGAAATATTAAGGGGTACTCTGTAAAAGAAAGAGTAAGTCCAAGGAAACAATCCACAAAAACAGGGACTGAATAGGTATCATGATGACACTAAATTCATATCTTTCAATAGTAACTCTGAACGTGAATGGGCTTAATGACCCCATCAAGAGGTGCAGGGGTTCAGACTGGATAAAAAAGCAATAACCAACTGTTTTCTGTCTACAAGAGACTCATTTTAGACCTCTGGACACTTCTAGCCTGAAAATGTGAGTTTGGAGAATGATTTGCCATTCAAATGGTCCTCAAAACAAAGGAGGGATAGCCATCTTCATATCAGATAAATTAAAGTTTATCCCAAAGACTGTAGTCAGAGATGAAGAGGGACACTATCTCATACTTAAAGGATCTATCCAACAAGACGACCTAACAATCATGAATATTTTTATCCCCCGAATGTGGGAGCTGCCAAGGATATCCATCAATTAATAACCAAAGTTAAGACATACTTAGATAAGAATACACTTATACTTGGTGACTTGAACACAGTGCTTTCTACAATCGACAGATCTACTAAGCACAACATCTCCAAAGAAACAAGAGCTTTAAATGATACACTGGACCAGATGGATTTCACAGATATTTACAGAACTTTACATCCAAACGCAAATGAATACATATTCTTCTCAAGTGCACATGGAACTTTCTCCAGAATAGACCACATACTGGGTCACAAATCAGGTCTGAAACGATACCAAAAGATTGGGATTGTCCCTTGCATAGTCTCAGACCATAATGCCTTGAAATTAGAACTAAATCACAACAAGAAGTTTGGAAGGATTTCAAACACGTGGAGGTTAAGGGCCATCCTGCTAAAAGATGAAAGGGTCAACCAGGAAATTAGGGAAGAATTAAAAAGACTCATGGAAACTAATGAGACTGAAGATACAACCATTCAAAATCTTTAGAACACAGCAAAAGCAGTCCTAAGGGGAAAATACATCACAATACAAGCATCCATCAAAAACTAGAAATAACTCAAATACAAAAAGAGCTAACCTTGCACCTAAAGAAGATGGAGAAAAAAGCAGCATAGATCCTACACGCAGCAGAAGAGAATTAATAAAGATTCGAGCAGAACTCAATGAAATAGAGACCAGAAGAACTGTGGAACAGATCAACAAAACCAGGAGTTGGTTCTTTGAAAGAATTAATAAGATAGATAAACCATTAGCCAGCCTTATTAAAAAGAAGAGAGAAAAGACTCAAATTAATAAAATCATGAATGAGAAAGGAGAGATCACCACCAATACCAAGGAAATACAAATGATTTTAAAAACTTATTATGAGCAGCTACACGCCAATAAATTAGGCAATCTAGAAGAAATGGCCACACTTCTGGAAAACCACAAACTACCAAAACTGGAACAGGAAGAAATAGAAAACCTGAACAGGCTGATAACCGGGGAGGAAATTGAAGCAGTCATGAAAAACCTCCCAAGACACAAAAGTCCAGGGCCAGATGGCTTCCCAGGGAATTCTATTAAACGTTTAAGGAGGCGGGGCAAGATGGTGGAAGAGTAGGGTCCCCAAGTCACCTGTCCCCACCAATTTGCCTAGATAACTTTCAAATCATCCTAAAACCTATGAATTTGGTCTGAGATTTAAAGACAGAACAGCTGGAATGCTACAGTGAGAAGTTTGCACTTCTATCAAGGTAGGAAGATGGAAGAAAAAAGAAAGAAGAAGGAAAGAAAGAAAGAAAGAAAGAAAGAAAGAAAGAAAGAAAGAAAGAAAAGAAAGAAGTATCCAAGGGGGAGGGGGCCCCCCCAGGAGCCGGGCTAAGGCTGCCCGGCATGTGCCCCCAGGAAAGGAAAGCCACATCCCGGAGAAGCAGGAGTTTTACCAACCTTTCCGGAGGGAAAGGCGCTCACAGGGAGCTCGGGCAGGATCCCAGGAGGGGCAGGGATGCCTTCAGGCTCCCAGGGGCACTAACAGAGGACCTCCGCCCCAGGGGAGAGCGCGTAACACACCGCAGGCCGATTTCCCCAAAGGGCTGCGGCGCGCGCCCGGCAGGGCCCTGGGAGCAGCTCAGGTGGCAGCTAAGGCGGCTTGGTGCAGAGGGGGCTGTGCGCCCCGGGAGCACGATTCCAGCAGTGCAGGCCCCAGAGCCCAGGGCACTGGGGAACACAGCCCAAGATCAGGCGGTCCCCCTGGGACAGGCAGAGGCCGGGAGGACACAGGACAGGAAGGAAGCTCCTGCCACCACCGGGCGGCCCCAAGTTGTACAGATCGTCGCCCCCCGCCCCCAGAGCATACAGGCCCCTGCAGACTAGGAGCTGTGGTAGTTACTGTGGCAGCTGACTCCGGAGTTGGAGAGCTGGCCACGGCCACTGTTGTTCCTCCTGGTGTCACCTTGTACCTGGGACTGAGCAGGGACCTCACAGGATAAACAGCTCCCACTGAGCCGTGCACCAAGCAGGGGGATGGGCAGCTCCTCCAGGTGCATACACTTGAGAATGAGCACAGCAGGCCCCGTCCCCAAAAGACCTGCTAGGACAGGGGAAAAGCAAGTTATTGACCAAGGAGCACTAGAAAGTTCCCGGGGAAGTCGAGGGATCTACAGTATATATAATCAGAGGATACTCCTCTAGTTTTTTGTTTTCTGTTTCCCCCCCACCACCACCACCTTTTTTTACCTTTTTTTCCCCTCTCTTTTTCTCCTTTTTCCAGTACAACTTGTTTTTGGCCACTCTGCACTGAGCAAAGTGACTAGAAGGAAAACCTCACCAAAAAAGAATCAGAAACAGTCCTCTCTCCCACAGAGATAAAAAAATTTGGATTACAACCCAATGTCAGAAATCGAATTCAGAAGCACAATTAGAAAGCTACTGGTGGCTCTAGAAAAAAGCATAAAGGATTCAAGAGACTTCATGACTGCAGAATTTAGATCTCATCAGGCAAAAATTAAAAATCAATTAAATGAGATGCAGTCCAAACTGGAGGTCCTAACGATGAGGGTTAATGAGGTAGAAGAACGAGTGAGTGACATAGAAGACAAGTTGATGGCAAGGAAGGAAACTGAGAAAAAAAGAAAAAAACAAAAGATATGAGGATAGGTTAAGGGAAATAAATGACAGCCTCAGAAGGAAAAATCTACGTTAAATTGGGGTTCCCGAGGGCGCCAAAAGGGACAGAGGCCCAGAAACTGTATTTGACCAAATTATAGCTGAGAACTTCCCTAACGTGGGATGGGAAACAGGCATTTAGATCCAGGAGATAGAGAGTTCCCCCCTAAAATCAAACATTTAAAGAAGAAACCACACCTATTCTACTAAAGCTGTTTGGAAAGATAGAAAGAGATGGAGTACTTCCAAATTTGTTCTATGAGGCCAGCATCACCTTAATTCCAAAACCAGACAAAGACCCCACCAAAAAGGAGAATTATAGACCAATATCCCTGATGAACAGGGATGCAAAAATTCTCAACAAGATACTAGCCAATAGGATCCAATAGTACATTAAGAAGATTATTCACCATGACCAAGTGGGATTTATCCCTGGGATGCAAGGCTGGTTCAACACTCATGAAGCAATCGATGTGACTCATCATATCAGCAAGAGGAAAAACAAGAACCATATGATCCTCTCAAAAGATGCAGAGAAAGCATTTGACAAAATGCAACATCCATTCCTGATTAAAACTCTTCAGAGTGTAGGGATAGAGGGAACATTACTCAGCATCTTAAAAGCCATCAACAAAAAGCCCACAGCAAATATAATTCTCAATGGGGAAACACTGGGAGCCTTTCCCCTAAGATCAGTAACAAGACAGGGATGTCCACTCTCACCACTGCTATTCAACATAGTACTAGAAGTCCTAGCCCCAGCAATCAGACAACAGAAAGAAATAAAAGGCATTCAAATTGGCAAAGAAGGAGTCAAACTCTCCTCTTTGCATATGGCATGATACTGTACATAGAAAACCCAAAAGCCTCCACCCCAAGATTGCTAGAACTCATACAGCAATTTGGCAGTGTGGCAGGATACAAAATCAATGCCCAGAAATCAGTGGCATTTCTATACACTAACAATGAGACTGAAGAAAGAGAAAGTAAGGAGTCAATCCCATTCCCAATTGCACCCAAAAGCATAAGATACCTAGGAATAAACCTAACCAAAGAGGTAAAGGATCTATTCCCTAAAAACTACAGAACACTTCTGAAAGAAATTGACGAAGCCACAAAGAGATGGAAAAATATTCCATGCTCATGGATTGGAAGAATTAATATTGTGAAAATGTCAATGTTACCCAGGGCAATTTACACATTTAATGCAGTCCCTATCAAAATACCATGGCCTTTCATCAGAGAGTTGGAACAAATTATCTTAAGATTTGTGTGGAATCAGAAAAGACCCCGAATAGCCAGGGGAATTTTAAAAAAGAAAACCATAGCTGGGGCATCACAATGCCAGATTTCAGATTGTACTACAAAGCTGTGGTCATCAAGACAGTGTAGTCCTGGCACAAAAACAGACACATAGATCAATGGAACAGAATAGAGAATCCAGAAGTGTACCCTCAACTCTATGGTTAACTAATATTCGACAAAGCAGGAAAGACTGTCCACTGGAAAAAAGACAGTCTCTTCAATAAATGGTGCTGGGAAAATTGGACAGCCACATGCAGAAGAATGAAACTAGACCATTCTCTTACACCATACACAAAGATAAACTCAAAATGGGTGGAAGATCTAAATGTGAGACAAGATTCCAATCAAAATCCTAGAGGAGAACACAGGCAACACTCTTTTTGAACTTGGCCACAGCAACTTCTTGCAACTTACATCCATGAAGGCAAAAGAAACAAAAGTAAAAATGAACTATTGTGACTTAATCAAGATAAGAAGCTTTTGCACAGCAAAAGAAACAGTCCACAAAACTAAAAGACAACCTACAGAATGGGAGAAGATATTTGCAAATGACCTATCAGATAAATGCCTAGTATCCAAGATCTATAAAGAACTTATTAAACTCAACAACCAAGAAACAAACAATCCAATCCTGAAATGGGCAAAAGATATGAACAGAAATTTCACCAAAGAAGACATACACGTGGCCAACAAGCATATGAGAAAATGCTCCGCATCACTTGCCATCAGGGAAATACAAATCACAACCACAATGAGATGCCACCTCATACCAGTGAGAATGGTTAAAATTAATAAGACAGGAAACAACAAATATTGGAGAGGATGTGGTAAGGGGAACGCTCTTGCACTGTTGGTGGTAATGTGAACTAGTACAGCCACTCTGGAAAACTGTGTGGTTCCTCAAAGAGTTAAAAATAGATCTGCCCTACGATCCAGCAATTGCACTGCTGGGGATTTACCCCAAAGTTACAGATGCAGTGAAATGCCAGAACACCTGCACCCCGATGTTTATAGCAGTAATGTCCACAATAGCCAAACTGCGGAAGGAGCCTCATTGTCCATCGAAAGATGAATGGGTAAAGAAGATGTGGTCTATGTATACAGTGGAATGTTACTCAGCCATTAGAAATGACAAATACCCACCATTTGCTTCGACGTGGATGGAACTGGAGGGTATTGTGCTGAGTGAAATAAGTCAATCGGAAAAGGACAAACATTATATAGTCTCATTCTTTTGGGGAATATAAAAATTAGTGAAAGGGAATAAAGGAAAAGGAGAGAAAATGAGTTAAAATATCAGTTAGGATGACAAAACACGAGAGACACCTAACTGGGAAATGAACGAGGGGTAGTGGAAGGGGAGGTCGGTGGGGGGTTGGGGTGACTGGGTGATGGGCACTGAGGGGGGCACTTGGCAGGATGAGCACTGACTGTTATGCTTCATGTTGGCAAATTGAACTCCAATGAAAAAAATTTTTTAATGATCTAAGTATTCCACTTCCTGGTGTGTATTTAAAAACAAAAATGCTGATTCAAAAAGATATATGCACCCCTATGTTTATTACTGTATTTTTTTGTACCAAGCTTTATTTTTTTTAATTTATTTTTTATTGGTGTTCAATTTACTAACATACAGAATAACCCCCAGTGCCCGTCACCCATTCACTCCCACCCCCCGCCCTCCTCCCCTTCTACCACCCCTAGTTCGTTTCCCAGAGTTAGCAGTCTTTACGTTCTGTCTCCTTTTCTGATATTTCCCACACATTTCTTCTCCCTTCTCTTATATTCCCTTTCACTATTATTTATATTCCTACTGTATTATTTATAGTAGTTAAGATATGGAAACAACCTAAATGTCCACTGATTGATAAATATGTGTCTGTGTGTGTGTGTGTGTGTGTTTTGGGGGGGGAGGGAGGAAGGGAGGGAAGAAGAGAGTGGGCAAGAGTAGAATACTACTCAGCCATTAAAAAGAAATCTTGTCATTTTCAACAACGTAGATGGATGTTGAAGTTATTAGGCTAAGCGATATAAGTCAGATAGATAAAGATAAATATTGTATGATTTCACTTATGTAGAATCTTAAACTGAACTAAACAAAAACAATCTCATAGATACAGAGAACAAATTGATCATTACCAAAGGGAAAGGGAATGAGTGTGGGTGAAATGGGTGAAAGTGGTGATTGTATAGTGATGGATGGCCGCTAAACTTTTAGTAGTGATCACTCTGTAGTGCACAAAGATGTCAAATCATAATGTTGTACACTTGAAACATATATTATACCTTTAAAAAATCTGGCTAGGATGGACACCATTTTATTTTTTATCTCTTTTAGAACTGGGTCATTAAAACATTTATGAGTTTAAAAAAAATAAACTCATCTTTTATAGACTTAGAACACAATGCCTTCTTTAAGAAAAGTTGAATAAGCTTACTTTGGATGTTTTACACATTAGCCAACATAATTTTCAAAATGTTAATTTTCATACAAACCATCATATTATGACTTATATTTTCATCTGAACAATGTTTTGCATAATTTGCATCAATTTTTAAATAAAAGAGCTGTAATGTTCTCAAAGAAAGTGAAATATTGAATCTTTCAGCCTTGGAAAATTCTTATCCTTCAAAGAGAAATTGCTAGTATCTTAGTGAACAGTGACTTCTTGCACAGAAATGTTGAGCATAGTATTTGCTTTGAGTTTTTTCTTTTAACCTGCATTCTTGCTGGCACGCTATGTAGTTTTAGAAGCTACTCACCATCCTCAAAGAAAAAAACCTTGTATTTCTGATATTTTTTCCTTAGGAGATTCTTCTACAAAACTACCTGCCATCTCTGAGGTTAAAACTAGTATCAAAATGGGGCTTAGAAGCCATAGATTTCATCATTTCATAAAGAAAACTTTCTAGCAAAGTAAACTAATGGAAACTAGTTGCTTGTGAAGTCATTATTCAGAGGCTGAATGACCACAAGTTAGGGAATTACAGAACAGATTTGTGCACTAGATGAGATGCTAGAAGTATTTTATAATTCTTGTACATGGGCCAGCTTATCAGAATCCCCCAGAGAACTTGTGAAAAACTCATTCCTGAGCCCACTGCAGAATTCCAATGTTAGGGACTTGGAATCTATACTTTTGATAAATCCTCTTTGTGATTTTCATGTGCAGCTAGGTTTGGGATTCAATGGATTAGATAATTTTTAATATCCCTGCCGAGACCAAGAATCTATATACTAAATTCTGAAGACATCGGGGAGAGGGGGATTTTTCTATTAAAGGAGAACTTCAAAGGGCAGAAAGGCTATGGTAAATGGACAACATATAGGATATTATCTTTAGTGTTCCAGATTCCAGAAACGTCAAAGAATACCAAAACATGCCAATCAAACTAATGATAGCCATATGTTAGTTTATCCACTTACCTTAGATAAATTGTATATTTGTAAAATATCCATATAGATTTTAGGATCAGCTTATAAATTTCTACAAAGGAGCTATCTGGGATTTTAGTAGGGATTGCATTGAACATGTAGATCAATTTGGAACATACTCCAATTTTAATAATATTAAATCTTCTGATCCACAAACATAGCATACCTTCCAATTATCTAGATCTTCGTTCTTTGTATTTAAATTCAATTAGCCAACATACAGTACATCATTAGTATCAGAGGTAGTGTTCAATAATTCATCAGTTGTGTATTACACATAGTGCTCATCAAATTTCTTTCAAAATTTTGTTGCCTTTAAGAGTACGAGTTTTGCACTTCTTTTAAAAATTTACTCCCAAATATTTTATCTGTGAAGCTATTATAAATGCAATTTTTCTTACTTTCATTTTCAAATTTTCTCTTGCAATTTATTTGTTGAAACCATGCTGTTTTCTGTAGAGTTCTCCCGAACATCCCCACTCTAAACCCAAGTCTAGATATTCTTTTCTTACATCCTTATGATGTTATTTAACATCATTGTCCTCATATTTTCCTAAAAATTCACAGTTCCATCTAGAGGCTTGATAAGATGCGGATTCTATTTTTCAGCAAAAAGACTTCATAGATACTGCTTTGTTTTTCCATTAGCAGTCATGTGATATTTTGTTATTACTCTTTGTAATGTTAGTAGTGATGGTGATCACTGCCTAGATCCATTAATTCATTAACCATTGTAAAATTCTATCATTATTTCTTAATTTATCAGCCAGAAATCTTCTACTAAAACATTTTGCTCACAAACAATTAGGTTACACAGAGGAAGAATGTGTATATAAAAAGGCAAGTTAAATGTTTGGTTCATTATTTTATTTACCAGTTTCAAAATAATGAGCTAGTTTCCTAGCTTTCTCCAAGTTTACCAATTACATTTCTAAGTATCATTAACTCAGATATTTAAATATATTTGATACATTTCAATCCATTGTAATTATTTTATTTGCAGATGTTAAAATTGCTTCATATATGGACAGTAAAGTCTCTTTAATTTGGCTCCCAAATTCTTCCTGACACAACCCTAGTAGTTTTCCTTTATAGGGAAAAACCCAATTGCAAGTCTAAGCTGTTACCACTGCTTCTGACCAATTAGCTATAAATCAGAGCTTCCCATGACCGCCCCCCCCCCATTTAGATTCCATTAATTGCTTAAGTAGCTCACAGAACTCAGGGAAATGCTTATTTACAGTTACCAGTTTACTAATAAAGACTCAGATGAATAGGCAGATGAAGAGATACATACAGCAATTTCTGGGAGTGTCCCAAGTGGAGGAGCTTTTGTCTCTGTAGAGTTGGGGTGCAACATTCTCCCAGTACCTAGATGTGTTTAACTACCTGGAAGCTCTCTAAACCCCATACTTTTGAGATTTTTATGGAGGCTTCCTCACCTCACATAAACAGAATCAGTTATCAATTCCATTTCCAGTCCCTCTCCCCTCTCCAAAGAAATAGGGGACAGGGTTGAAAATTTCAGGTTTCTAATTATGGCTGGATCTTTCTGGTGACCATCCCCCATTGAGAAGCCCTCCAAGAACTCACCCAGGGTCACCTAATTAGAACAAAAGATGCTTCTATCACCAAGTAAATTCCAAAGGATTTAGGAGACTTGTGTCATGAACTGGAGTTAAAGACTAAATATTATGAAGAAGTTAAGATGGTGGAGGAATAGAGGGACCCTGTTTGTCTGGTCCGTGGAACATCACTAGATAGTTACCAAATCATTCTGAATACCTGAGAAATCAGAGATCTGAGAAAACAAATTCTACAAGTCTACCAGTAGAAAAGTGACCACTGTTTGGAAAGTAGGAGATGCAGTGACTTAAATCTGGTGTGATATAGCTAATGACATGGTGCTTAAGGAGGCTACCACAAAGCATTATAAGCAGTGGAGTGCAAAATCAGAACTTTTAGAAGTCTGCTGTAGTGGGGAATGTGCCTGGCTTAACGATGTTCAGATGGTGAAGCAGAGTGGAATCCCAGGAGTGACAGCATGGCTGGAGGATTTCCGGAGTTGCAAGAAGAATGGGTGGGCCTGAGTGTGGCAGAGTTCCCAGGCATATAAGTGGAGAAGCTGGCTGAGAACAGCAAATCTAGGTGCTGGCTTTCTGCTCTATGTTGCCATAAACTGTGAACCACTCCATGGGTGTGCAAATGCTTTCCTGGGAGGGGTCCAGATAAAGGCAGAAGCGCAGTGAGACACCCTTCTTCCCCAGAGAGGAACTGCTTGGGTCCACACCATGGAAGTCCATAATATTTGGAGTTTTGAAACTCAGTCCACTGCCAGAGATAAATACATTTGGTCACAGATCCGGTGAACACAAAGTTCTTATGGAAACTGGGGAGAAAATAGAGATTGACTGTTTTTCTGTGAGGGCTCAATGAAGGGGGGGCACAAATTTTCGGCTCAGGGGCTAGAGAGCAGGGCATCACCATATTCATTGCATCATGAATCCTGAAATCCTTCAGGGAGCAAAACATTGCCATCTAGTGGAGTCAGGCAGGAGCCACTTACAACAAGCCCAGTCTGTTCATTGGAGGTGTTTTTCCACTAGGGCAAGCTCACCTGAGAATCAATGCAAAAGGCCCCACCGCCAGAAGACCAGCAAAACAACTTCTCATCAAGCTTACTGATCATAGGTGGCTGCAAAGTTTCAGCTCTTGAGGAAAACAGTATATAGCATTCGTTATATTTTTATTCTTTAGGCTTTTCGTATTGTTTTTCAGTTATTTTCTTATTTTCTCAATTCTTTTTAAATTCTTTTTTAATTTTATTTTTTAAAGATTGTATTTATTTATTCATGAGAGACACAGAGAGAGGCAGCGATATAAGCAGAGAGTGAAGCAGGCTCCCTGCAGGGAGCCTGATGCTCAACTCAATCCCAGGACTCCAGGACCACAACCAGAGCCAAAGGCAGACACTCAACCACTGAGCCACAGAGGTGCCCCTTAATTTTTATTTTTACATATACTTTATATATCTTTAAATTTTTGTTTCCGTTCATTGTATTTTATTTTATAAATATATACCTATATACCTTTATATACCTATTTATATATTATATATGTTATTTATGTTATATATATTTATATATTTATATATTTGTATATATACAAATAAACATATATGCTTATTTATGTATCTCATGAGGCAAATAAAAAATATTTAGTGCAGCCTTCCCCTGTTTACTCATTGTTGTTCTTTAATTCTTACACTCTGTTCATTTATAATGAGGATGTGTTTTTTAAGATGCTTACAAAATTTTTCTAATAGTATGCAAATTTGTGCAGGATAAGTGATGTAATTTACATGGAGTTTTTCCCACATTTACTGACTAGGGTTTCCCTCTTGTCAGAGTTTCTATGTCTTTTTTTTTAAGGATAAGGGACCACAGAAGTCTTTCCCACACTGCTTACATTTAGAGTTTCTCCCCACTGTGAATTCTCACATGTCTTTGTAGGGATGTGAGTCTACTGAAGTCTTTACCACATTCCTTCACTCATAGGGTTTCTCTCTACTGTGGGTTCTCAAATGTCTTCGAAATGATGATGACCAACTGAAAGCTTTCCCACATTGCTTACATATATAGGGTTTCTCTCCAGTGTGAATTCTCACATGTGTTCTAAAGTACAAGAGACTGCTGAAGGCTTTTCCATGTTCATCACATGCATAGTGTTTTTCTCCTGTATGAGTTCGCAAATGTCCCTTAAAGGATGAAGGGGAACTGAAGGATTTCCCACATTGTTTACATTCATAAGGCTTTTCTCCAAAGTGTGTTCTCATGTGAATCCTAAGGTCAGAGGGCCAACTGTAGGCCTTCCCACATTCCACACATTTATAGGCTTTCTCTCCAGTGTGCATTCTTGAATCTATGATCAGGTAAAAAGAATGAAGAAAGGCTTTCCCACATTCCTTACATTCATAGGCTTTCTCTGCACTGTGAACCCTCCCATGTTTTCTAAGAGACGAGGGAGAAGAGAAGGATTTCTTACATTCTCTACAGGCATAGAGTTTCTCAACAGTATGAGTTTCCCTATGTGTCCAGAGGTTTGAGGGAGATCTGAAGGTTTTCCCACACTTTTCACATTCATAAGGCTTCTCTCCAGTGTGGGTTCTTATATGAACCCTAAGTTTGGAGAAGTATATAAAGGCTTTTACACATTCCTTACATGTGTAGGGTTCCTCTTCAATGTGAGCTCTAATGTGTTCCCTAAATGATGAGTAACAAATAAAAGTTCTCCCTCATTCCTTACATTGATGGGATTTCTTTCCATGTGAAATGATGTTATGGAACTCTTTAGGGATGTAGTATCCATGATGGCTTTTTCAAACTTAATGTATTCATAGGATTTTACTCGAGTAGAAAGTCTCTTATGCAAAATAAAATTTGAAATCTGGTTGGTTTCTCCACATTGATTAGTTCCATTATTTTCTGAGAGTATCTCCACCACATGACACCTCATACATGTCCCCTGGTTCTTGTGCTGATCTTCAATGCCATGGCATTTCCAGTTTCACCCACTGAGGTCAGGTTCCTGCAGGTCTCTAGCATCACATCTCTGTAGAGCCTCCTCTGAGCACAATACAGTAAATCCCACTCCTCCGGGGTGAAGTCCACAACAACAACCTCAAAAAATGTCACTCCGCCCTCAATTTCATCTACAGATTCGACGTGATCCCAACTCATTGTCCTGGAGTCTGTCCGGCAGTGCTGACCCTAACCCTCACTTTCTACATTTGAGAAATTCAGTCCCCCAGGCACCAGAATACATCCGTTTCATCACCGAATGTCTCTTGGGTACCTACTCTGCCACACCTTCTCTCTGTGTCTGTAACACCGGCCGTGACAGGACACCGGGACCCCACCCCAACGGGGGGCAGAGACTCTGGTCGGTACCTCCGAGAGCGGGGGACACACGGGCTGTGGCCGCCTGTAGCCGGTTCAAGTCAGCCCCTCCAGATCTCGGCCCGGGCTGCACGTACTCACCATCTCCAGGCTGCTCTGGGCTCCGGGGGGCCCTCCCCGTACTTCCAGCAGGTGAGAACAGTGCACCTATAATGAGGATATTTGTAAAGGTGTTGTAAACTTTGAGAGCCTTAGAAATTGTCACCATTTGTTCTTTTTCTAATCTTCTTTTCAGAAGAAACAATACTAGACTGTCTACTGTCTACAAAGTGCTCCTTTTTTTCTTTCACTATCATAATCATAATATATTATGATATATAATATATATCAAATAATATAATAGATTATATATCAAATCATAATACACTTATATATTGTTATTTATTTGTATTATATAATATACTTACATATTATATAAGAAAATGTATTTCTTTCATATCTTAGTTTCTTTTAATAAGCAGACCAAAACACATCCAGGATCTAGTGGGGTTTTTTGTTCTTGTTTTTCTGTTGTTGTTGTTTTTGTTGTTTTCTCTTCCTTTTTTCTTTTCTGGACAAAATGATGAGAGAGAGAAATTTATCCCAAAAGAAAGAACAGGAGGTGGTACTGCCAGGGATTTAATCAATGCAGATATAAGTAAGATATCTGAACTAGAATTTAAAACAATTTTTATAAAGATACTAGCTGGGTGTGAAAAATGTATAGAAGGCACTAGCAAACCCCTTACTATAGAGATAAAAGAACTAAAGTGTAATCAGGCAAAAATTTAAAATGCTATTTCTGAGATGCAGTCCCAAGTGAGGACCATAAAAATGAGGATAAATGAAGCAGAAGAGAAAATCAGTGCTACAGAAGATAACATGATGGAGAATAAGGAAGCTAAAAAGAAGAGGGAAGGAAACATTTTAGATCACAGAGGTAGACTGAAGGAACTCTGATGCCATAAAATGAAATACTATCCATATTATAGGAGTCCCAGATGAGTGAGAGGAAGGGGCAGAAGGTTTATCTGGGGAAATTATAGCTGAGAACTTCCCTAACCTGAGGAATGAAACAGACATTCAAGTCCAGGAGGCACAGAGAACTCCCTGCAAAACCAACAAAAATAGATCAACAGCTCAACATATTATAGTGAAGCTTGAAAATTACAAAGATAAAGAAAAAATCCTGAAAGCAGCTTGGGATAAGAGGTCCTTAACCTTCAAGTGTAGACACATAAGGCTTGCAGCCTTAATGTCCATCACCAAGTTACCTCATTCCCCTACTCCTCTCGCCTCTGGCAACCCTCAGTGTGTGTCCTATGATTAAGAATCCCTTATGGAAAAAAAAAAAAAAAAAAAAGAATCCCTTATGGTTTGTCTCTCTCTCTGGTTTCATCTTGGTTTAATTTTTCCTCTCTTCCCCTATGATCCTCTATTTTGTTTCTTAAATTTCACATATGAGTGAGATCATATGATAATTGACTAGATTTTAAGCCAAATACTTTAATAAGAGAGGAAGAAGGACACTGTATCATAATAAAGTGGCCTAAAGAATAAGATCTATGAATTGTAAATATTTATACCCCCTAACTTGAAAGCAGCCAAATACATAAACCAATTATTTTTTTTGTAAACCAATTAATAAAAAAATTAAAGAAATTCATTGATAATAATACAATAACAGTAAAGGACTTTAATGCCCCACTCAGAGCAATGGACAGATAATCTAAGCACAAGATCAACAGGGAAACAGGGCTTTGAATGACACACTGGACCAAATGGACTTCACAGATATATTCGGAGCATTTCATCCTAAAGTAGCAGAATACACATTCTTCTCCAGTGCATATGGAATATTCTCCAGAATAGATCACATACTGGATTACAAATCAGGTCTCAACCAGTACAAAAAGACTGAGATCGAGGTACCTGGGTGGCTCAGTCAGTTAAGCATCTGCCTTTGGCTCAGGTCATGATCACAAGATCCTGGGATTGAGCCCTACATCAGGTTCCCTGCTCAGCAGAGAGTCTGCTTCTTCCTCACTCTCTCTGCCCCTCACCCAGCTTGTGCACACACACTCTCTCTAAAATAAATAGATAAAATCTTTAAAAACATCCCCCAAACTGAGACCACACCATGCATATTTTCAGAACAAAATGAGATGAAACTGGAAGTCAACCACAAGAAGAAATTTGGAAGGACCACAAATACATGGAGGTTAAAGAACATCCTACTAAAGAGTGAATGGGTCAACCAGGAAATTAATGAAAAATTTTTAAAAATTTTATTTATTTATTCATGAGAGACACACAGAGAGAGGCAGAGACATAGGCAGAAGGAGAAACAGGCTCCCTGCAGGGAGCCTGACATGGGACTCAATCCTGGGGCCCTAGGATCACACCCTGAACTGAAGGCAGATGCTCAACCACTGAGCCATCCAGGTGTCCCATTAATGAAGAATTTTAGAAATACATGGAAACAAATGAAAATGAATATACAACAGTTGAAAACCTTTGGGATGCAGCAAAGGCAGTCCTAAAATGGAAGTAGATAGCAACACAAGAAATAATAAAGGTCTCAAACTTATAACCTAAACTAACACGTAAAGGAGCTAGAAAAAGAACAGGAAATAAACTCTAATTCCAGCAGAAGAAGGGAAATAATAAAGATTACAAAAAAAATTCAGTGATATAGAAATAAAAAATAAACAGTAGAACATAGCAACAAAACTAGAAGCTGGTTATTTGAAAGAATTAATAAGATCAATAAACTCCTAGTCAGACTTAAAAAAGAGAAAGGATCCGAGTAAATAAAATCATGAATGAAAGAAGAGAGATCACAACCAGTACCAAAGAAATACAATCAGAAGAGAATATTACAAAAAAATCATGTGGCAACAAATGGGACAATCTGGAAGAAATGAATAAATCCCTAGAAACATATAAACTACCAAAAGTGAAATTGGAAAAAATAGAAAATCTGAACAGACCCATAACCAGCATAGAAATTAAAGCAGTAATAAAAAATCTCCCAACAAACAAGAGTCCAGGGCCAGATGATTTCACAGCAGATTTCTACCAAATACTCAAAAAAAGAGTTAATACCTATTCTTCTCAAACTATTCTGAAAAGTAAAAATTAAAGGAAAACTTCCAAAGTCATTCTATGATCAGCATATAATGACCAGCATTACCTTGATCATAAAACCAGACAAAGACTCCACTAAAAAGGAATATTACAGACCAAAAGCCCTGATAAGGATGGATGGAAAAATTCTCAACAAGATATTAGCTAATAGGATCCAATCGTACATTAAAAGGATTATTCACCATGAACAAGTGGAATTTATTCCTGGGGTGCGGGGATAGTTCAATATTTGCAAATCAGTGTGATACACCACATTAATAAAAGAAAGAATAAGAACTATATCATTCTCTTAATAGATGCAGAAAAATCATTTGACAAAGTACACTATCCATTCATGATAAAACCCATCAACAAAGTAGAGATAAAGGAACGTACTTCAACATCATAAATACCATATATGAAAGACCTACAGCCAATATCATTCTCCATGGGGAAAAACTGAGAGCTTTTCCCCTAAGGTCAGGAACAAGACTGGGATGTCCACTCTCACCATTGTTATTTAACACAGTACTGCAAATCCTAGCCTCAGCATTCAGACAACAAAACAGAAATAAAAGGCATCCAAATTGGCAAGGAAGAAGTGAAAATTTCACTCTTTGCAGACAATATGATACTGTATGTAGAAAATTCTCCCCCCAAATTGCTAGAATACGGAAATTCAGCAAAATTGAAGGATATAAAAACAATGCATGGAAGTCAGTTGCATTTCTTTTTTTTTAAGATTTTATTTTTTTATTCATTAGAGAAAGACAGAGAGAGAGAGGGAGAGAGAGAAAGAGAGAGAGAGAGAGAGACATAGGCAGAAGGAGAATCAGGCTCCCTGTGCAAAGCCTGATTTGGGACTTGATCCTGGAACCTCAGGATCACACCCTGAGCTGAAGGCAGATGCTCAACCATTTAGCCACCCAGGCATCCCATCAGTTGCATTTCTTTATGCTAACAATGAAACTAAAGAAAGAGAATTCAAGGAATCAGTCCCACTCACAATTGCATCAAAAACCATAAGATCCTCAAAAAAAAAAAAAAAAAAAACCATAAGATACCGAGGAATAAGCCTAACCAAAGAGGTAAAGGATCTGTACTATAGAATACTTGTGAAAGAAATTGAGGAAGACACAAAGAAATGGAAAAACATTCTATGCTCATGGGTTGGAAGAACAAATATTGTTAAAATGTCTATGCCACCCAAAGCAATATACACATTCAAAGCAATCCTTATTAAAATACCAACAGAATTTTTTAAGGAACTGGAACAAATAATCCTAAAATTTGTATGGAACCAGAAAAGACCCTGGATAGCCAAAATAATGTTGAAAAAGAAAACCAAAGCTGGAGGCATCACAATTCTGGACTTCAAGCTGTATTACAAAGCTGTAATCATCAAGGTAGTATGATACTGGCACAAAAACAAACATACAGATCAATGGAACAGAATAGGAAACCCAGAAATAGACCCTAAATTCTATGGTCAACTAATCTTCAACAAAGCAGGAAAAAAAATCTAATGAAAAAAAAGTCTCTTCAACCAATGATGTTGGGAAAGTTGGAAAGCCAAATGCAAAAGAATCATACTGGACCACTTTGTTACACAATAGACAAACTCAAAATAGATGAAAGACCTAAATATGACACAGGAATCCACTCAAACCTTAGAGGAGAACACAGACAGAAACCTCTTGGCCTTGGCTGCAGCAACTTCTTGCTAGACGTGTCTAGGCAAGGGAAACAAAAGCAAAAATGAACTATTAGAACCTCATCAAGAGAGAAAGCTTTTGCACAACAAAGGAAACAGTCAACAAAACTAAAAGGCAACCTACAGAATGGGAGAAGCCATTTGCAAATGACTAATCAGATAAAGGGTTAGTATCCAAAATCCATAAAGAACTTACCAAACCTAACACCACAAAACCAAAAAATCCATTAAAGAAATGGGAATAAAGCACGAATAGACATTTCTCCAAAGAAGTCATATGAATGGCTAACAGACACATGAAAAATGCTCAACATCACTCAGCATCAGGGAAATACAAATCAAAACCAAAATAAGAGGGGCTCCTGGGTGGTTCAGTCAATTGAGTGTCTGCCTTTGAATCTGGTCATGATCCCAGGGTTCTCAAATCAAGCCCAGCATTGGGCTCACTGCTCAGTGAGGAGTCTGTTTCTCCCTCTGCCTCTCACCCTGGCTTGTGCTTTCTCTCTATCTCTTAAATGAATAAATAAAATCTTTAAAAACACACACACAAAATGAGCTACCACCCCACACCAGTCAGAATGGCTACAATTAACGTCTCAGGAAACAACAGATGTTGGTAAAGATGTAGACAAAGGGAAACCACTGTTGATGGGAATGCAAACTGGTAGGTATAGCCACTCTTGAAAACAGTATGGAGGTTCCTCAAAAAGTTACAAGTAGAACTACCTTGAGATCCAGTAACTGGGGATCCCTGGGTGGCTCAGCGGTTTAGCGCCTGCCTTCAGCCCAGGGTGTTATCCTGGAGTCCCGGGATCGAGTCCCACGTCGGGCTCCCTGCATGGAGCCTGCTTCTCCCTCTGCCTTTATCTCTGCCTCTCTCTCTCTCTCTCTCTCTCTCTCTCATGAATGAATAAATAAAAATCTTTAAAAAAGAGAGAGGTGGGATCCCTGGGTGGCGCAGCGGTTTAGCGCCCGCCTTTGGCCCAGGGCGTGATCCTGGAGACCCGGGATCGAATCCCATGTCGGGCTCCTGGTGCATGGAGCCTGCTTCTCCCTCTGCCTGTGTCTCCACCTCTCTGTCTCTCTCTCTGTGACTATCATAAATAAATAAAATTAGAAAAAAAAAGGGAGAGAGAGATCCAGCAATTACACTACTAGGTATTTATCCAAAGGACACAAAAATAGTGATTTAAAGGGGTACATGCACCCCAATGTTTACAGCAGGAATGCCCACAATACCCAAACTATAGAAAGAGCCCAGATGTCCATCAACAGATGAATGGATGAACAAGAGGTAGTGTGTGTGTGTGTGTGTGTGTGTGTGTGTGTGTATACACATACAAACTATAAGAGACTCTTAACTCTAGGAAACAAACTGAGGTTCCTGGAGGGGAGGGGAGTTGGAGGATGGGGTAATTAAGGGTGATGGGCATTAAGGATGGCACTTGATGTAATGAGCACTGGTTGTTATGTACAAACTGATGAATCACTAAATTCTACCTCTGAAACTAATAATACATCATGTTAACTGAATTGAATTTAAATTTTAAAGAAGATCAATTATTAGATCAAAAGATGCTCTCAATGGTCTAATCACTTAGGAATTTATATGGGATTTAGGAGCTCTGTGCCAGACACTGGAGACAGAGACCAATACATTATTTTCTTTTATCTCACAAGTCCTTAACTTCTTTGATATCTGATATGACAAGATATTCCAGGTTCATCCTGGACACTTCTTGCCATAGAACTAGAATCAGGGATCTCTGGGTGGCGCAGCGGTTTGGCGCCTGCCTTTGGCCCAGGGCGCGATCCTGGAGACCCGGGATCGAATCCCACATCGGGCTTCCGGTGCATGGAACCTGCTTCTCCCTCTGCCTATGTCTCTGCCTCTCTCTCTTTCTCTCTCTGTGACTATCATAAATAAATAAAAAAATTAAAAAAAAAGAACTAGAATCAGCCATTTCTCTAAGAAATTTTGGTTCCTCTCATCAGAGAATGGTATTTAGAATCTCAGTCTGTGTACTAGAGGTGCTCTTTGACACCAAGCTTTTCATTGTTTCTAAGTGTTTTTTAGTAAACAGGGCTTGAAAATACATGTTTTTAAAAAAGAAAACTGAATTCATACTGAGGCTTTCAATAATTGAATAGTCTTCAGAGATTTTCCCTTCAAGCTATGGAAAAACTTGCAAAGTATCCCTGTTCCACTCAGGCAAGTAATAAAAAAATATTGTCACTAGTGATGTACTATATGTTGGCTAATTGAATTTAAATAAAAAATATCATGTCACCAGAACCAGTGGCTTGCTTTAGACAATGGTTGGTAAATATTGGCAAATTTTACTGTCCAATTTCCTTTTTACATACCTATGGCTACTATATTTTCTGAATAAAACATCAAATGGTGCTATAAGTATTACTGTAGATATGGGGACAAAAGAACAAAATATTCAAAATCAGAACTATCTGGAAAATATGAAAAGTATAGTTGCCATATAAATACTCTAGGCCAAGGATGACAAACACATTGCTTCATCCATGGTAATCATTACTAATTAATCTGTCTTTCCTACTGAGCTGGATTCACCTTATTGATTATTAGAATCCTTCACAGCACAATTCTCCAAAAAGCCACTACAAACCAATTTGAGTGGCCAAGCAAGATGACATATATTACCATCCATGTTTAAGGCAAAGTGATGACCTTTTATCACATTATAACACTGTAAAATTGCTTAAGACAGCAGTTGCCAAATTGGGTTCTGAAGTGTACTAGTCCTGTTACCAGGTGTTCCATAAAAAAAAGGAATCTGTGATCACAAATATTTGGGAAATGTTTTCTTTAATGCAAAATTCCAAGAGTCTTTAATGTTCTAATATGCATTGTAATCCTTTGGGAAGGGAAAAATATGCACTGTTTATTAATTTGTTTGAACCGTTCATGGAACTCTTGCTTGTATGCATCTTGTGAACGCTGAATCAAGCTTTTCTTTTATATTGATTACATTCCAGTTATGTCTTCTTTAAACCCAGGTCAATGTATTTAAAATTGAATCAGGATTGTGGACTTTTGGAGATAATAAATTCCATACATTGAATGCTGATTTTTGCATGTGTGTGTCACTCTACAAAAGTAAGCTTTTCCCCAGTATATAAAGGCAATTATGGTTTAGGTTACTATGTAACCAAAATATGACCATAATATGATTCTATTTTTGGTAGAAAAGTGATGTGTGTGTGTGTAATTGTGTCACAAAGATGGACTAAATTATTTCATTATGCATGGAAGCATTCATTATTCATGGAGGACATGGTTTGAGAGGTGGATCATTTGGAATACTCTAGTTGAGAGTCACAAAACCTACAGCAATTATTTGAAACTTTGAGCTGTCCATTTGGTGCTATCTCCTCGTTAACTAATGGTAGTCACATTGTTTCTGTTCCCATAAATGGTAATTGCTTTTCAAATGGCTTCTAAAGATTCTTTTAGTGCAGGATTTGCAGTTAGGAATCTTTGGGCTGACAGGATTTCACTTACCCCTAAGGGTTCCCACATTCTGCAAATATGTAATGCTTTCAGCAGTATGAGCTTCTGGCTACAGAATTGGGTGTCCAAGCCTAAAAATTAAAAGTTCCTTAAATCTTGCACTTAGGTTTGGAGGATTCTCAAAGATCATTAAACTTTGGAAAATAGCATCTATGAGAAAAGGACGAAAGAGTCTAGATTCGCTTAAGGATGAGAGACTCTAATATGAAGAATTGTTGTTTTGAGCAGTTTACAAAATTATTTATTTAAGTGCAGAAAGACAACATTGAGGCATCAAGGTACTTGTTTTTTCTTATTATTTTTAAATTTCTGTGTTGGAGTATTTTTTGTTTCTTATTTAAATTCAATTTCCCAACATAAAGTATAACACCCAGTGCTCACCACGTAATGTGCCCTCCTTAATCCCTGTCACCCTGTCAGAGTATTTTAATGTGTATGTATTATAAGGTATACATAATGTAATAAAGTATATATACACAGTGGAAATGTATATAACTTATAAATACATATACATATATAGAGACCTATGATCAAAAGTTTTCTTTTATTACAGATAAGAATATGTGAGTAAAAACTGATTTGGAGGATTAAGTACATCTCTTTATCAGAAGTGTGTTTTAGGGTGTTTTTGTGGACGGCAAGACTGGTTTAAGTTAGAAGCACAAGGAATTCAATTAGATCCATTAATCTTATTTTAAAATAACAATAATTGATGATATAACATTCATTCATATTAAATATTTTCCGAGCATGTCCTATGTAATAAGATTGACCTAGGCTTTGAGGATATGATAATAAATCTAAACCATTACAATCCTTGACTTTCTGGTAAAACATAGTTTAGTGGAGGAAGGCAGTTGTCAGTTAAATAATCATACATTTAAATAACTATTCCTAAATGGATACATATTATGAAGAAAAATACAGCAGGCTGGCTACAGGAGACCACCAGAAAGTAAGTCAGAGCACTTTTTCTATTCTGGGGTTATTGAGAAAGGTTACCTTAAGGAAATGATAGTTAACCTGGGGCCTATGAGATTTGATTGAATGGCTGACTTGTAAAGAGATAGTGGTCTAGATGGACAGCCCTGAGGGGGCACACGATGAGTGAGGGATAGCACACAGGCACAGATTCTCATACATCAGGGAAGCTTCGGAGATGAATCTGCCTGACAGAGAGTTGGAGTGCAGGCTAAATGACCTCAGGTAATACTCTCTGTGTGGCTGTCTAGAAAGGTAGCTGTTAAAGGATAAAGGGCAGTTTGTCTTCCAGGCCTGAGCTATCAATGTGAACCTTTCTGTTTGGATTGCCTAGAGAATTTCATGAGCAGTGCCCAGCTAGAGGGCCTAGTAATGCGCTGTGATCATGTATTTCCCTGAGTTATTTGAAACCAGAGGGTGTATGTGCTATCTTCTACAAAAGTAGAGGGTTTGGAGGAAAGGTAAATGAGATAGGTTGAAGGGTTATTGCAGAAAATGGGGCGAGGCCCCCCAGGCAGCAGAGGAGCGAAGTGGGAGAGCAATATCTGACGGTCCATTGTCATTGTGCCTACTAATCGGAGAAGAGAGGAGAGGACAGGGTTGGACCCTGAGCGTGAAAGAAAAGCGAGCAAGCCAGGGAGCGCTCTTTACAAGCGAGGGCGGGAGGCGCGCCGGGTCTCTAGCACCAAGAAAGGGGCACAAGGAGGCGGCGCGGGCCCCGCCCCCTCCCTTGGCGGGCGCGGGCGCGAGACGCTGCGCGGCGGCCCTGGCGGGCGCGAGCGGCAGCTGTCAGGCCACCGACGTCCGAGCTGCTCTTGCTGCCCCACCGAGGACGAGGAGGCAGCAGGAGCGGTGACCGTGTCACTGAGGAGCCGGACTGCCGGCACGCAGAGCTGACCTGCCTGGCCCCCTCCCATCGCTCTCCCATTGTATTGGGTAAGGTACCGGTGCGTGGGCAGGGAGAGGGGCTCGCTGCCAGTGGACGCGGGAGGCCGGGAGGTGGGGGGCCTGTTGGAAGACGGAGAAAGGGAGGTCTCGGTGATCCCCCGGGGTCCTTGCACCTTGGGAAAGAGGCCTAGGCACTGCAGAGGTCCGAGTTGGGGAAGGAAGGTGACGATAGAGGGGGGCGTTGCTGAGTAATTCGGAGCTGCTGCCAAAGCCCCGCAGATGGACGCAGGGCTCCGTTGGGAACGGGTGTGGCTCAGTGCGCATGCGCCACAGCCGCTAGTTCTGAGAGATGGGGGTGAGGTGAGCCCACCTTGGTGGATGGTAGTAGGAATTGTGCTTAACATCTCACTTTCCAGATCCTCAATGCTAACAGTGACCCTGTCATAGAGATGACAGCATTCCCGGTCTCCTAAGGAAGCTTCTTTCCCCTGTACTCCGTCACTCAAACCTCACCTACCTGTCCCCTGGCAGCCTACTTGGGAAGAAGTGGCCTGGGAACAGTGCCAAATTGCTATCTAGTGTGTCTTCGGGCTCATAGCCCTAGAACTGTTGTGAGGAGTGAAAGGTTAGAGATGAAATTCCACATTGAACCCTTCTGGTTGCATATAGGATATAAATATAGTCATAAATGTGGGGGACTGTGTTTCAGTGGCATGACAGCTGTGGCATTTAGACTCAGAGCAGGAATGTAGCGGATAACTTGTTTGCTCTGCACAATGAATCCAGTGCGTCAGTGGGCTTCCCCGCTACAGAACCCCCCCTCCCCCATAAGCATCAGGTTGTACTGGAAACAACCTACACCATTTAAGATAGAGGGTCTCAAAGACACAATAATTTCTTATTTGTATTGATTTTTACATAAGTTAAAGCAAGCCCTGCCCTGTTCCCCAGCGCAGTATTTTCCAAATACTGTGCCAGGAATCAACAGTGAATTTAGTGGCCCAACCAGTATCACCAAGATTGGCTTTCCCTACAGCTTCAACCATGGCTCCTCCTCTGTGCAGATTGCTATCAGGGGCACTCTCATCCACTGCCTAGCTCTCCCCTGTTGCTTCTCCCCCACCCCCAGCCCTGCAGTACCACATCCCTCTTAACACTTGCTCCCAAACAAACTGCACTATGGATTTGAGCATCATTTCACCCATGGCAACTGAACTGATGTTGCCAGTTTGGTTTTTTGTTTCTCTTCTTTACATCATCACACTAAAATGTACTGTTTTCAAAGGTTTAACCTCTTTCTTGTCATTGTACTGCTTCCTTCCACACCCCCCCACACACACTCCTAAACCTCCCCAACTAAATACAATAATTTTAATAAACTGTGTGGGTGCGGGCACAGCAGATTCGAAAGTTTTCAAGTGTGCTAAAGAACAAAGAAAACTAGGGAGTATCAGTCATGTGAATTTCTAATTTACCTTATTGTCTGAGACTTAGACTCTAAATGGGGAAAAAAGTGAATATACCATTCTTAGAAAATTCTTGCTAATTGTGGGAAATTGGTTAGAAAGGAGAATTGCACCTCTAGGATATTTGAGTTGTTTAAAGACAGATCTTTCTTGGAATAGGACCATAATCAGATTAAACATTTTAGTCAAAATCCTAAGCTAATAGAGGACCCATATAGGATGCATAAGGGATTTGACTTTCCTGTTACATGTACTTAGGGTTATCAAAGAATTCTATTGCCTACTTAATGCTATCTCCTTTTAAGGTTTGACTTTAACTTGGCATATTCTGGGGAAGGAAAAAAATTGGTTTGCTTTTATACTATGCTAGTCCTTTTTGAGTATGTACTAAAGGAATCACACTTATTTTCAAATGATGGTGATGATAATGATGATAAGGATGCCAGCATCCGGGATCCCTGGGTGGTGCAGCGGTTTAGCGCCTGCCTTTGGCCCAGGGCGCAATCCCGGAGACCCGGGATCGAATCCCACATCGGGCTCCCGGTGCATGGAGCCTGCTTCTCCCTCTGCCTATGTCTCTGCCTCTCTCTGTGTGTGTGACTATCATAAATAAATAAAAATTAAAAAAAAAAAGGATGCAAGCATCCGCTGAAAACATGACGTAGAGATAATTATACTGCTCTTATATTTGGTGGGGACAGAGAAATTTATATATTTATCTTAAAAATGTACGGGGAGGGGAACTAGAGTATTTCCATCGACTTTCAACAGGTGAAATTCCTGTTAAGTCTCATCTAGAAAGTGACCCAGATAAGTCCATAACTTCTGCTCTTTAGTCACAAATAAATAATAGTATTTGAACATCTTACAGAACTGCAGATCTCTTGTACCTTGACATCATTTTGGAGGCACTGGTTCTGAGCACCGACCTAAACAGTTAATTAATTAGCAAATATTATTGATTATCCATATGAAGGACCCTGGTGCTTGCTGCATGCTGGAGAGACTTCAAAGACAGATACAAACAAGAGTATTACCATCCAGGAATTTAAAATTTGGTTGTATAGGAAAGATATACTTAGAAAAAAAGGTTGTTTGACAAAATAAGGCAGTATAATGATACCATTTCAACTGCAAATCATGAGATCTGAACCTAACATATTACTTCATGAATTCCTTGAGGGTAAGACCTTGCCTTAAAAATGTATGCATTTCCAGTAATGTCTACACCCAATGGGTGCTGAAGTGATGAAGTTTACCAAAGTAGATAGGGAGAAACCAGAGGCAGGGAGAGAAGAGCCAGGACGTTTTCACAATAGATGCAAGGAGATGTGGGCCAAAGTGAGGATGGTAGCAGAGGACTGGAAAAGAATATTCCAAGGAAAACTCCACAGGATTTAGTGACTGAAGGCAAGAAGACATGTCTAAATTGTATTCAATTCTACCTTCAGGAAAGAAATGGGAGTTGGAGACAGTGGATGAGAGCGGAGGGTTACTTTTTAGTAAGGACACAGCACACAATCGGAACTCAAATGTTTTCTCAAGCATCAGTGGCAGGATTGGACAGGAAGACCCTTAGGGTCCCTCCAATGCTGAGATTCTGTGGTATACGCAGATACTCAAAATTGTTGGGGAACAAGGCCTTCTCAGATATTGAAGAAAGAGAATAGTATCTTCCTACTGGCAGGCCTTTTCTGAGAAGGGTTAATACTGAGTCACAAGGCCCCCAACGGTGAATGAAAGGAGGTGGAGGAGCAAGAAGAACAAAAATCTCAAACCAAAAATTTCAATAAATGCTTCCAAATCTTTGCAAACTTCATAAGTTATTCATTTTTCCTCAAATCCTGTGAGTTAAATAGGGCAGGGATTACAAATCCATATTTATATAGGAAGATATTGAAACACAGCAAGATTAAATAACCTGCTCAAGTCCATAAAATAAATGAATGGCATAGTAGTGATGAAGACTTTTGTCTCCTGACTGCTGCCAATCCAGTGCACTTGACACGGAGCCACATTGCTTTTCCTCCCTTTTCCCTGGTATAGAGCTTATGTACCCAGAAGTTATTTGTGCAAATGACCAGATAGGGAATGCACAAGCAACTGCAGCGTTATCTGACATAGTTATTAATACTTCATAATTATTCCTGGAGTTGAGTATTTGGTTTCCACATTCACTCAGTCCTTGACCCATCATTTGAGTTTATCCACAGCCAGGAAAGTAGAGTTACTGAGTTGTTTAATGATGTGAACACCTGTTTGCTAGGAACTTGAGGAAGCTCATTTGTCATGGACCCTTAATACTATTAGTATTGTTACCCATGTTTGTACTTCCTCTGTTCCTTTTTTTCCCTCTGTTCCTTTTTAAAGTGAACATTCTGTAACATTATCCTACAGACCAGTATAAAAAGTAAAGAAGTGTGCTAAGACTTGTATATTTCCATTTAAAGAAATGCTTGTTACTTGAGCTAGTTCCAAAGACAACAATTTGAGAGCAGGAAAAAAGAGGACAAAAATCAGAAATGGTAGAAAACTTGAAAAATGTCTAGAGTAGATATAGACCAAGGAGGAGGATAAAGCCTATCAATTTAGAAGACATTATTTAAATTCATAATTACCAATTTAGATTTCTAATGAGTTCCTTATTATATGCTTTATCTATATTTGAAAAAATAACATGAGATTATTAGGCAATAGAGATTTCTTACAATCTTTATTCCTCAGTAAAGAATACTCAACAAATCTAAGAACTGTTTTTCTCTTTAAACCAGCACTCTCGATGCTGCTTAAATAACACTCTTGCCATAATTAACTATAATGTTAAGTGAAGTTGTTTGAATTTAATAAAGCCAGCTAAATACTAAAACCTGTGTTCAAGACAGATGATCAAAATTAATGAATAAAATAATTAGCCAAGAGAATATATTGTAAACAAGGAATCTCCAAACATGATTTCTTCTCTAATCTTGTGGAATCAATTGCAGAGACAACCTCGAGGCAGATTGGTGAATGCATTAACTTTTTTGGAGATAGGAACATCGGTAAACATAAAGGGAAGGAGTTTCATCTCTGACTTAGGATTTCAACATGTCTTAGACTCCTCTGTGCTTTCTCTTTCCTGAATATTGTCTATTGTGAATATCGTCTACTTCCTTTGATTTACCTTTACTTTGCATGGAGAGACATACAAAACTTTAAAAATCATATGAGTATACTCATTAGGACAAGTTAAGTTTTTTTGCAATAATATTATTTTGTCCATGTTAAGCATTTATAGCATTTTGAACTCTTAAGTATATTTGTGAAAAGCATCCTCCATAGGTAAGTTGAGGTGGGTCTGTTTCTTTCCTGACTTGAGTATATTTACATAAAGACTTAACTTTATTTTATTATAGATTTTTAAAAATAACATTTCCCAATCCATTTTCTAGAACCCTAAAAAGAATAAAACAACAAGGAAAAGAAAAGACTAAAATTGTGGCAAAGACCCAACTGGGTAGGTATATATTTTATTTTTTTCATTTGACATCTTAAAAAGGAATATTTAGAAATATATAATTATTACACATGCACCAATATAATACTAAGGACTAATGAAGCTTTTGAAAATTACATTTCAAATGCATTTGCCTACAGAAGCTCTTTTGCATGTGCTCTTGTGATTAGTAACTGCTTTTCATCTCTTTGGGTCTCTTGCATAAATAACACCCAATTAACATCATCATTGTTTTGTTCCCAAATGACTCTAGTGTGAAAGTACCTAACAAAATCTAGTACAGATTAGTTGTTCAGTAAACATTTGATCTTTTATTTTAAGATGCATTCTAGATATTACATATACAGACATGTTGTGGAGGTAACAGGAAGGGAACTGCATAATTATTAGCACTTTAAAGTTTACAGTATATTTTCATTGGTGCTATTATGGAATTAGAACCTAAATCTAAATATTAATAAGCCATTCAAGATTTCTTCCTAAATGATAGCTGTTATAATGATACCAGTCAATAATCATCAACTTACATGAAGAAAAGATTATGAAAGATCCTTTATTTGTGAGGGTATCTGTATGAATGCAAGTATAATGAGGCAAATGCCCAAAGAAACTTGACCTTTATCTTTCTTCCAAGTTCTGAGGTCCGGTCTAATTGTAGCCCCCAAACTCTACTGATGAAATTAAAATTTTAGCTTATACAACTTTCTCTCCTCAATAATTCTTGGGTCCATCATGAACAGACTTCAAATTCCAAATCAGTTTTGTACTATTTGCCTCTTGTTTGGAACTGTCAAATTGGAAACTAATAATATGGTTGTACATTTGAGTGGTATTCCTTTTCTAGACTCTCTCCCCTAGAATAGGGTCAGAACTAACCAAATTATAACACCATCTGCTAGTCCATTTACCCATGGCATTCAGCCATTTTCCTGGCACAGGCAAAAGACCTCAGAAAACCAAGACCTAGTTTCCTTTGTATGCAAAGGGATTTTATTCCTTCTACTGTACTATATAATTAATGAGCATGAATCAAGAGAAGTTAAACTAGTAGGCCATATAATTCAGAGAAATTTACTATGAAGTTAATTTCAGTTTCAAGTTTAACTGTTTTCCCTCCTACTTTTTATTTTATTTTCAGGTTCTCTAGGTTATAAACTCCTTCCCATCTGGTGCTGCAACAATGAGTGGGAAATCCTTGCTCTTAAAGGTTATTCTCCTGGGTGATGGTGGAGTTGGGAAAAGCTCACTTATGAACCGTTATGTAACCAATAAATTTGACTCCCAGGCTTTTCACACCATAGGGGTAGAGTTCTTAAATCGAGATCTGGAGGTGGATGGACGTTTTGTAACTCTCCAGATCTGGGATACTGCAGGGCAGGAGCGTTTCAAGAGCCTTAGGACACCCTTCTACAGGGGAGCAGACTGCTGCCTCTTGACCTTCAGCGTGGATGACCGGCAGAGCTTTGAGAACCTTGGTAACTGGCAGAAAGAATTCATCTACTATGCAGATGTGAAAGACCCTGAGCACTTCCCCTTTGTAGTTCTGGGTAACAAGGTAGACAAAGAGGACAGGCAAGTGACAACTGAGGAGGCACAAGCCTGGTGCATGGAGAATGGGGATTACCCTTATCTAGAAACAAGTGCCAAAGATGATACCAATGTGACAGTGGCCTTTGAAGAAGCTGTCAGGCAGGTGTTGGCTGTAGAGGAACAGCTGGAACATTGTATGTTAGGTCACACTATTGACTTGAATAGTGGTTCCAAAGCAGGGTCCTCATGCTGTTAAAAGTAGGAAGCCTTTTAAAAAGTGGGCCCCAAATTGTTCAGTCAGTAGTGTCAGAATAACTGTGCCCCTCTAAGAGTGCACATATACAAACAAGAGGGTAAGATAGAAGGTTGTGATCATGTATCAGAGCCTTTCAAATTAAGGTTATAGAGTGATTAAAAAAAAAAAGCTTTATCAAGCCAAGTGTATTTTGTGTGATTTCTGCTGTTTCCTTCTTGTGTGTATCAGGACATTTCAGAAAGCTTTAGTCCTGAGAGATTTAAATATTTTCAAATAACAGTTTAAACTTAGAACCCAGCAGCATGAAGGAGTTAAAGAGCTACAGCTATCTCTTAAAGTGTTCCATTAGTCAACTAACAAATGTCACCATGGACTCTTGGCAAGCAGTTTCTGACATTTCTGCCAAAGGAAAAAAATAAGACTGAGCTGTGTTACAATTTAAAAAATAATGCAAACAAGGATTCCTAAGCTTCAATTATAAAAAGGTTGTGATAATTAGGTATACAAGAGTTTAATGGTGTACACTGCCTTGTTTGAATCTTTATATATGGTTTGTTCCCATTTGAGCTTTTCAAAAAATATCTCAATAAGAGATACACTGATGACACTGGAAGTTGATTATCTCTTTGTTTTTGAAGTTACAGGGTACTAGTGACTAGATTATGCTTAAATATGCCAACAACCCTTGCAAATAGATGGTTGGTCTGCTTTTACTCCGTAAGTCCACTTTTGCTGCATAGGGATGTTGCTTCTCTGACAACCACTTATCAATTTAGCGATGCTGCTTCGTATATGGCTTTGGATGCAGTGCTCTCTGCTCATAATTTTGATGGTCCTTTGGTCCACCATGCTCTGCTCTCAGAGGAAACTTCAGGAAAGATTTGGGGATAATGAGCTTTTCTCACAAGGTTCCTTCATTCAAATATTTCTTATAGAAGGAACTAATATCTTGAATGTTGCACTGTTATGTTCAGCTGGCCAAACTAGGACATTGAAAGTAACATGAGAGCAGACTTTAACCCAGTGGTAGAATGAGTTTCTCATAGAGTTGCCCAACAGTGGAATGGACTGCCTTAATAATGAACTCTCTTCCAATGAAAATATTCAAGAAGATACTAAGTGACCATCTGTTAAAACACCATAAGAAGAATTTCTGTGCTGCCTAGATATTTGGTTTAAAATCCCTTCCAGGTCTAAGTTCTATGTATCTGGAAGGTACAAACTATGTTTCAGTGCCATGTTATCAGTAGATGTTTCTTAAGACAACAGCTAAGATTTTGGAGATGGACTTTTAAAATTCTCAAACTATTTTGGGATCAGCATTTAACAGCAACTACACAGCTCTTTCTTTTGCGCCATGGCAGGATAAATTCTTGGGCTCTGAGTAGTCATTATGTGCCCTGATATAAATATCCTAAAAGGACCATATTAAAAACAAAAAATGGTTTGCCAAATTTTGATTACCATGACTGCTAGCTATATACTGTATTGCAAATATGCAGTCTAGTTCTTGTTGGTTGATCTGTTTGTCCTGCAAAGCTTTTAGCCTGTACTTTTTAAACATCTATGATATAAAATAGTGACCCAAGGCAGTGAGGGACAGTTAGAAATGGCCCCCCAAAAGAGATGTAGGCCAGGGAGGAAGCAGGAGCTTTCACAGGAATATAGCCTAGAACTCTCCGTTGTAGCCACATATGGAATCAGCCTTACACATGGGACCTTATGTGCTTTAAGAGCTCTGGGACTTTTTGGCTACATAGACAAGTGGAAGAAAGTATCTCAATCCAGTCATACTCAATATTTCCCATTTAAATATAGTCCTGACCCCATTGTCAAAGTAATTTTGATGCCAGAAGTCTAAGCCAGAACTGGGACCCCACAGCTCTTAAGTATTGGTCCCTATCCTGCCTATGCCTATAGCCAGCCACACTGGTTTCCAAGTTCTATGATTGTTTTGCTACAATCATGTTAGGGTGAAAATCTGTACATCAGAACTGTTAAATGCTAATTGTTTTTAAGTGCATGAGACCTGGGGCCTTCTCTTTCTACTTGCACTCTGCTTATAATAGTTTCTATTTGTAGATCTCAGGCTTACATAAAGACCTCCATCCACTTACAAAAGTACTTGTCACTGTTAAGATGACATGTGGTCATTTAAGTAAAAAAATTACATGGGTATCCTATTCATAGACCTCCTGTCTGACCAAGGCAAGTGTTAATTTTATTGACAGATCATCTGAAGCCCCTTTCCTCTTAGCCATAACCATTTTTTTCTGCCAAATCACTACACAATATCTCAATGAAAGCAGTAAACATTAAGTGACAAAACCAGTGGCATTTTGGTGAGTAACACTCAGTGGGATGCTGACATATAGTTTAGGTAAGATTATAAAACACCAAAGGCTGAAATCTACGAGTACCAGGAACTGTGCATATAGACTTAGAAATTGTAAACACTAGAAGGTGGAGTGAATATTTTCAGTAAGTTTTTTTAATGAACACTGGAGTTTTTGAATAAGATATTTCTAATTGGAGTTATACTGTTTTACAATACTCCATTAAAACCTCATGCAGAATATTAGTTTATTGTCATGCATTGGGCTAACATTCAGGGGGCCTCAGATTCCATATGTCTTCAGTGGATTGGTGAATTTCAGGTTAATTTGTGCCTGCCTCAGCCATCTCTCCTTTACCTTGAGGTATTCCATGATCCTCTCGTTGCAGGTGCTGCCAAAAACTCAAAATTATGTATCAAATATTTCGTTTCAACTGTAAAAAAAAAAAAGTCGTCTGTGTTAAAGTGAATAAATAGTGCATTTTGAATAACCAGGATACAATGTTTGTGCTGCTTTTCTCCCTTTCTCTTTTTGAGCAACTGTGGGCATGACAGACAGTACTTAACAATCAAATTATCCTGAGACTGCACTTCATGTGGCCTCTGGATGATGTTTTCACTGTGGTACCCCAAGTAGCCACAATCTAATGATCAGAGAGATAGGTTCTAATGACTGGGAAACAAACTCAAGAGATTAATGTGGGGAGGTTCCCTTTATTTTATGCCACTTTTTAATGCATGAAGAACATTGAGACTGGAAATTGGATCTTGACTCTCCACTTTCCTTCTTCGTTATAATTTAAAACAAATGTTAAACCATCACAAAATATAAACAGAATGTACATAATCCTTTGATCTTCTTGACTGGTAGACTGTCCAGATCTTAGGAAAACACGGAAATACAGGTGAAACAGATCAGAAAACAAAGTATGGTTTGTGAAATAACTCTGTTCTCTTGCTTCTTACATATTGGACTTTAAAGATACTTGCATTAGCACCAAATGTCTTAAATATCCATAGTGATGACTTGTAAATTATGGACACTTGTCTCTCTGCAGCACATAGATTCATTACATTGGTTCCATCTGTCACAGATTTAGACTTCTCTCATTCCTCTACTTTTGCCTATTGGGACTCTGGGCAATTGAAATCACGGGGGCAGGGGCGGGGGAGCAGATTTCTTTTTTCATTTTCTTTTCTTTTCTTTTCTTTTCTTTTCTTTTCTTTTCTTTTGCCACATATACTGTTTCCATCTCTGAGAATAATTATTTAACAAATTATCAGACCATGCTTCAAATACAGCACCTGAAATCCTTTTGATTAGGCTATAAAGAATGATGCAGCTTTTAGGCTATAGAAGATCAGAGATTTATAAGCCTCTTAAAAAGGATTTGGTTATCCAAAACTGATATTTTGAAAGCGGAAAACTAGCTTTCTGTCCTTGCTGTTTTTCTGCTTGATTCATAATCCACTGGAAAAACTCCTTCTCTGAATGTCTTAACAAATAGTATAGACCCTCATTTTTTTTGGAAATAGCTTGGCTATGATCTTTCCAGGAAGTAGAGGATGTGGAATAGATAGATTTCTCTTCAATTCTGTAATTGAATTTTAAAACACTGGAAAATCAAGACAGCAATTTGAGTAAGGTCAGGATGGGAATTGGGGTAGGAATCTCTACTTTCATCTGAACTACCTGAAGTAGTTCTAATTGCAACAATTTTTTTTTTTACCTAAATGATCCTGATAAGATCACTTTCACTTTTTTTTCTCTCCTTGCTATGGAGTTGTAGTATTCATTACAGTGGAGTGCTTTTCTTACATTTCATTTAGGGGCAGGTAAACTGTGATACACCCTTTGATAAAATGTTAATGTATTTTTTCAAAACTAGTCTTTGGGGGGCACACAAGCTAATTAACATATCCATCACCTCACCTTTCCTTTTGCTCTTTTTAATTATTTCAAGTTACCATCGCCAATGAAGTCCTAATTCTTTACTCCTTTCTCTTTAAGAGAAGGAAAGGATAATGATAGAAGCTAGTAATATTTCAAGAATGAAAGAAATTATTAAATGTCCCTTCATTGGTATGTTTCCAAAATTGTTTTGCTTCTGGAGGAGGTGATGTTTGTGTGAGTTTTTGGGGGGGGAGGTGAAGGGTTACCAAAGTGCGTTCCCAGTGAGAATAAGCATCTTCACAGCTCAAGATGTGAGGGAATTGTCATCTTTAGTCAAATAGGGACTGCTGCAATGATCTATGTCTTTATAAATTGCTTAGGTCTTCTCCAAAGCAATAAAGAGAATTTTGATTCAGCCATATTTAAGTGATTTCTTAAATGGTGGGTTTTGTGAGTGCAAGTGTGCATATTTTTTAGTGATCTGTCAATTCCTTTCATGCTTTATGAATTACAGGTAAATGTGTAATGAGTTTCACTCTAGCCCCCCTGAATTATCCAGACAAGCCACGCTGTGCTTCTACTTAATTGATTGATCAAATAGGATTGAAGAATGCTGCCTTAATGAAAGAAATAGCTCTTAATTCAACATTAGCTGTATTGATTAGAGTAAAAATACAAATCATGCCTTCATGTAGTACATTCGTGAGGAAGCAAGAGATAGGCTTATCTCTTCTTTTTTCTCTTTTATTGTTCCTGGCTGCCTTAAAAACAGCATACCCAAAGGTGTGTTCTGTAATATATTGTTCAATATAGAGTCTTCTTATAGATGTACAAGAGTTGGTATAAACTTTGAATCATCTCTTCTTTTTCCATTTGTTCCCAATGAGAAAACAGTCTCACCAGTAAGAACTTTAAAAACTTGTCTTAAAAAAAAAAAAAAACAAAAACTTGTCTTTAGGGTTTTTTTTTTCTGATTACAGAAGTTATATATATCCATGGTAAAAAAAAAAAAAGGAACAAAAGAAAAAAAGCAAGATAAAGAAAATAAGTTATCTGTAATCCTGTTACCTTGAGGTAACCAGATCTTAATCCTATATGTTTATATAATAAAAGTGATATCATTCTGCACACACTGATCATAATGTTTCATTTAATATATACTGGAATTTCCTCTTAGTCACTACATATTCTTTTAGGAACTGCACTTAATGCTTACATAATATTCTACTGAAGGATTTATCATAATATATGTAATCAAACTCTTATTGCTAGACATTAAGATTGTTTTCAAACAGTCTCCTTTTTAAAACAGCATTTAATGTCCCCATATTAATCTTAATTCATGTCTATATTTTCTATATGTAAAATTTTGGGTCAAAGATTATGACTATTTGTATGGTTTTTAATATATATTGACTAATTGCCATCTAGAAAGTTGTACCAAATTACACAAACACCAGGCCTGTTTTTCTAAACACTCCATCATTCATCAAATATTACCTTCCTTTCAAACCACATTTGCCCAATTTGATGGATGAAAAGTGATCTCATGTTTTTATTTGCATATTTTTCATCCTTTGAGAGTAAATAGTTGCTCATGCATTTATTGACCATTTTTATTGTTTTCTTGAGTTATACCCCATTCTGGTCTTAGCCCATTTAGGGTGGGAAACATTCGTTATTGTTTCTTACTGATTTCCAGAAATTTTTTTTTCTATATTATAGGTATTAACGTTTACTCTTATCCATACTGCTGGTTTTCTGCAATCCTCTCCCATATGTCTTCTCTTTTAATTTTGTTTACAGTATTTTAAAAAACACTGACAGGTTATTGAAAAGGTCATGTTTTAGTAAGATAGAAAACTAGGGTGGGTAGGGGATAGAAAAATATCTATTTGATCTATTTTTTGTTCCTGACCACATGAGACTATGTACTTATTTTTATTTCGAAAAGTTATGAGTAACCTTGTGTCACCATGATAGAAAAAATAGTAGAAATCAGACTATTCATCCATCCAGCTTTTTTGTCTGCATGATGCCAAATGACTGGTTTGGTTTGGATTTAGTGTTATTTTACTTACTTATTTTTTCATGTTTTTTAAAAATTTTTTATTGGAGTTCAATTTGCCAACATATAGCATAACACCCAGTGCTCGTCCTGCCAAGTGCCCCCCTCAGTGCCCATCACCCAGTCACCCCAACCCCCCACCCACCTCCCTTTCCACTACCCCTTGTTCGTTTCCCAGAGTTAGGTGTCTCTCATGTTTATGCTGAGTGCTGTTATTTTAATAAGGTGATTATTCTGAAATCTCATACAAATACAGTGATAATTACAGTTCATCTTTTACCCACAAGAGGGCAATGAAGACCAGATAATACTCTGCCATAGACCGTAAGTAGAGGACAGCTTGAAAGAGTTGAAAGGGTGCCTAGAAATCATCCATGTAGTCCACCTTTCCCTTATTTTATAGACGAGAAAACTGAATTCTGGAGTAGTGAAATGACTTGTTTCGGGGCACAGAACTGAGTCCTAGGCATCTTCCAGTTTACCATACTGTTAGTTAAATTGACACAAACTATAAACACAGACTATCATGACTTAAAATGGCTTGACATATGATTTTTTTTTACTTTACACTTGTGCAGAAGAGATACACAATCAGTAGAAACCATACTTTGAATTTTGAATTTTGATCTTTTCCCAAGCTAGCAATATGTGATAGACACTGTCAATGAGCTGGGCAGTGGCTGTGACCCAGGACTTCCAATCCGCCATGAGATCGTGATGGTGAACAACCCATATGCTGACAACCATTCTGTACCCTATAACCATTCTGGGTTTCACATTCAATACTGCATTCAATAAGTTACATGAGATAATCGACACTTCATTTTTTTTAGTATTTTATTTATTTATTCATGAGAGATACAGAGAGAGAGACAGAGACATAGGCAGAGGGAGAAGCAGGCTCCACGGAGGGAGCCGGACGTGGGACTCGATCCTGGGACTCCAGGATCACGCCCTGGGCCGAAGGCGGCGCTAAACCACTAGGCCAGATTCCAGAGCAGATTTTTTCTCTTTTCATGACGATTACTGCATTATTTACATTGAATTTTAAATGTGCTCAGAGTTTAATAATTAAAAATTGTTAAAAAGAACTTCACAGCACAGGTTCTTGGGACAAAGTTAGCAGATGATTACAGTATTTAATAGATGCAAAGGTTCCCTTGAAAACAAACAAGAGACTTAGAGGAATTTTGCAAAATGGAAAATGATTCCAGTGAGATGCACAAAGCATGATGATGTGCATGCTACTTTGGGTAAAATTTTGAAACTGACTCTAATATAAGGTAATCCAATCCCCTCTTTTTATAGATAATAAAACTGAGGACCAGAGAAGTTAGACAAATTCCTGAAGTGACAGATCAAGTCTTAGAACACTCATCTCCTACTTCTCAGTCCAGTGCTATTTTCAGGACACCTCACTGTCTGGAGCCAGGATTTTTTTTCATTTTCCCCTCAGCTTTATAGAGATACAGTTGACATATAACATTGTGTAAGTTTAAGGTATATGATGTGATGACTTGATACATGTATATATTGCAAAAGGCTTAGTACAATAAGGTTAGTTAACAATCCTTCTCTTGACATAATTATCATTTTGTTATTGCTGCTGTTGCTATGTATGATGAGAACATGAAAGCTCCACACTCTTAGCAACTTTTAAGCATAACATACAGTACTGTTGGGGCGCCTAGGTGGCTCCATTGGCTAAGCATTCAGCTTTTGGTTTCAGCTCAGGTCACGATCTCAGGGTCCTGGGATCAAGCCCAGTATTGGCTCCACACTCAGCAGGGAGTCTGCTTGAGATTCTCCCTCTTCCTCTCTTCCCCTCCCCACAGTTTTGCATACACACTCTCTCTAAAATAAATAAATAAAATATTTAAAATACACTATTGTTAACTGTAGTCACCATGCTGTACAATAGATCCCCAGCACTTATTCATCTTACGTTGTCTGAGACATGCAGAAGAGATAGGGATTGGAGGATAGGGATTGAAACCGGAGGGGCAAAGAAAGGAAAGGTCCTAAGCAAAGCAGGGTTTAGGCTTCAGACAGTGGAAGGGGAAGAAGTGAAGAGTAGCAAGCAGCTCTTGCCTGGGAGAAATGTCTTTATAGTCCATCATTTCTTTATCATTCCTCTCCAGGAAGGCACTACTGAGAAGGTATGCCTCCCCAATAGCCTTTGCCTTACTGAATAAACAAAATCTACTGAAAATCATTGAAATCAGAGCAGTTAGCTATTGTTAGCATCCCAAGTCTTTAAAAAAAAGTCAGATTAAAAATTACTCAAATGACTAAAACCTAAGTGTCCCTAATAAAAAGAACAAGGAAAGAGATACCTGACAGAAAGATTTTTAAAATTCTGTTCTTCAAGCCCATATTCTCCTTGTTCCTTTTATGTGAAAATGCAAAAAGAAAAATAGTCATTGGCAATCACTTGTGAGAATTGCTGTTAAATTATATAGCAGTTGTTAGCTTTTGTTATTAGCTAAATCTGAGTGAGCCAAGTGAGTTTTCTGATCTGTAGCGTTATTCTTTAGACTGTCATGGCTCTTTGTCCCAGTGAAATTTTTTATAACACATTAACTTGAGCTAGAGAGTTATTGTCTCTCTGCATGAATTTTATTGGTTTTTGTTTTATTTTTTATTGTTTTTTATTTTTTCTAGAACACTTCTTTAATTATAGTAGTAAAAGCTGATTTATCTAAAATTTTAGCAGATTTTTAAAAATATTTTATTTATTCATGAGAGACACAGAAAGAGAGGCAGAGACACAGGCAGAGGGAGGAGAAGCAGGCTCCATGCAAGGAGCCTGATGCAGGACTTGATCCCAGGAATCCAGGATCACGCCCTAAGCCAAAGGCAGATGCTTAACCTCTGAGCCACCTGGGTGTCCCAAATTCTGGCAGATATTTCCTAACTGACACTTGCACATTTCAATATTATAATGAGAAGTAATGTTTATGATGATAACCCATAGACATTGTAAGAGGCTAAATTACTTACTGGATCATAAAAGAAAGAAAATAAGGGATATTACCTTCTGGTCCATTTCTATGCTATAGAAAACAGGTATTCCATTTATGATGTATATAGATATACTGTGCGTGATAAAATAGACCCCAATACTCTACTTCTCTGGAATATAGAGTTCATTTTCTTTCCTTTTCCCCTTTACTTTTATTTCCCCCACAGAATCTTATTTCAAGAATGGTAGGTTATTTCTTCCAAATTCCACTCCATGCTTATATACTTTCACCAAATACCTGCCAAATGATGATTGAATCAATGCTGGAATACTGCAGGTGACAAAAAACTCAACATTTTACAGTGCAGATGACTACATCTTAGCAAATACAGCACACCCTTCCTTATATGGAATCAAATTCTGACTTCTTATGACTTCTATTGATTGGTCCTAGGGCCATTCAAAACAAGTGTTTCACATGACATAGATCTTCCAGTATTTGAAGACAGCTTTATCTCTCATAGGTATTATTTTCATGACTTGAAATGTCCCAGGTCCTTCAGTGAAATACATTTTTAAGCTCATCATTTTCATAGCAGTAAATCAATATCTGTCCAGTATCTACCCTGCATCAAACATTATTTGAGGTAAAGAGATGAAAAGGGCAAATGGGAAGCAGCAAGAACAGATGTTGAGGAAGAAGCAAAAACACAAAGAACCATTTAATCCCAACTAAGGAACATGGACATATTTTGAAAATAATATGAAGTAGGAGAAGGGTTTTTAAGCAAAGAGGTTGGAAGTTCACGTTTTTGCTATAGTATGATTACTCCAGTGATGTGGAAGATGGGTTGTGACAAGAGTGGAGATGAGCAGCCTAGATATAAGTGACCAGTGACTATAACAATAGACATGGCAAATGCAAGGCATCTAGACTTTGTCCTGCCAACATTTTCCAAGAAAGGTCCACAGAGCAGCAGACCACCTATGGCAGAAACACCTGTGGGCTTTGTTAAAAATGGAAGTTCTCATGCTTCAAGGCAACTGCTAAATCCAGGGCTCTGGTAGGGCAGTACAGCCCAGGCCTCTACATTTTACTGGGTTCTCTAGCCAGCTCTGATGCACATGGTCTGAAGGTTGGTGTTGGAAAGACTCAATGGCAGCTGTCAGAGAGTCTGTTCAACATGTGAAAGCCAACAAGCATCCAGATCTCAGAGAGCCTGACTCCTCCAAGGTAAAAGGGTTTGGAAACACCCTGGGCCTGGGGCAGGGACACACCTCGACCATCCTGCACCCATCTCCCCTGCACTCTTTGCCTGGCTGGTGCCTTCTCTCTCTCGGGGTCAGGCCTACACACCACCGCCTTGGAGTCCTTTCCTGGCCTGCTACTTGATCATATAGGCATGCACAAGGTCCTGCTCTTTATGGATCTGTCTAGGCATGGTAGACTGGAGGTGAAGATAGAAGACCAAAGCTAAAATTAAGCCTTTAAGAAACCTCTTGCAGCTTCAGCCACTGAAAATGTGCTCCAGTGCTGACAGGGGCCAGGCTTCAGTGGACAAAGCCAGCTAGAGTCCAAGCTTCTCCCCAAAAGATGCAGTCTGATTTCCACACCCTGAGACCACAGCCTTTGTTCCCTCAGGCTCACCAAGCCCAGGGAGCTGGCCACCATTCAGAAAAGAAAAGGAAAAAAAAAAAAAGAAAAGACAATTTAGATGTAATGGACAATTCCTAGAAAGGCACACACTATTGAAACTTACTCAGAAGAAATAGAAAATCTGAATAGGTTTATAATAGGTAAAGAGATTTTTTTTGTTTGCTTATAAAAAAAAAGAGATTAAATTAGTAACCAAAAAAACTTCCCACAAAGAAAAGCCCAGATGGGGCGCCTAGGTGGCTCAATCAGTTGAGCATCTGCCTTTGGCTCAGGTCATGATCTTGGGGTCTGGGGTGGAGCTCCTCGTGGGGCCCCTGCTCAGCAGGGAGTCTGCTTCTCTCTCCCCCTGTGCCCCTCCCCCCTACTCATTCTTTCTTTCTCTCTCTCTCTCTCTAATAAATAAATAAAATCTTAAAAAAAAGACTACAGGGGAGCTTAAAAAAAAAGAAAAGCCCAGAACCAGATGGCTTTACTAATTAATTCCATGAAACTTTCAAAAAAGGATTAACACCAATTCTTCTCAGATTCTCCCAAGAATAGAGGAACAGGAAATACTTTGCAACTCATTCTATAAGACCAGTATTATCCTGATATCAAAGTCAGAGAGATATGAGAAAAGAAAATACAGACTAATAATCCTTATAAATATATATGCAAACATTCTCAACAAACTACTAGCAAACTGAGTTAGGCAATATATAAAAAGGATTATACTCCATGACCAAGCGAATTTATTCCAGGAATGTAAGGATGAACATATACAAATCAGTGTAATATACTATATTAATAGAAAAGAGGAAAAAAAACACATGATCATCTTAATAGATAACAAAATTAAACACCCTTTCATGATAAAAAAAAAAACACTCAACAAACTAGGAATACAAGGTAATTTTCTCAATCTGGTAAAAGACATCTATGAAAAACCTACATCGAACTTCATATAAAATGGGGAAAAACTGAATGCTTTTTCCCTAGTTCAGGAACAAGACAAGATATTCACTTTCTCCACTTTTATTTACTATTGTAATGGAAGTTTTAACCAGAGAAATTAGGCAAGAACAAGAAACAAAAACATCCAAATCAGAAATAAAGAATTAAAATGATCTTTGTTCACAGATGACATAATATTATATATTTAAAAATTAAAAAAAATTTAAGGAGACCCCTCAAATTATTAGAGCTAATAACAAGTTCAACAAATTTGCAGACTACAAGATCACCACACAAAAATCAGTTTTATTTCTATATCCTACCAATGAAAAATCCAAAAAGGAAATTAAGAAGATAATTCCATTTATAATAGTATCAAAAAGATTGAAATATTTAGAAACAAATTTAACAAAAAAGCGCAAGACTTGTAGAAGCTACAAAACTTCACTGAAAGAAATAAATGGAAAGATATTATGTGTTCATGAATTGGAAGGCTTAATATCGTTAAACTGATCTACAAAATCAACACAATTCCTGGCAGAATTCCAGTTGTCTTATTTGCAAAAATTGGCAAGCTGATGCTACAATTGATATGGGAGTTCAGAGGACCCAAAAAGCTAAAAATTCTTGAAAATGAAGAACAAATTTGGATGACGTACTTCCCAATTTCAAAATTTACCACAAAGCTACAGCAGTCAAGACAGCATAGTAATGGTGTAACAATGGACATATAGATCAATGGAATAGAATTGAGAACTCAGAAATAAATCCTTACACTCATAGTCAATTGATTTTTAACAATAGTGCCAGTATAATTTAATGGGGAAAGAATAGTCTAACAAATGGTCCTGTGACAACTGGATATCCAGATGGAAAAAATGAAGTTGCACATCTGTCTAAAAAAAAATACCAAAATTAACTCAAAATTGATCATAGACCTAAATATAAGAGTGAAAACTATAAAAAGTCGGGACACCTGGGTGGCTCAATGGTTGAGCATCTGCCTTCAGCCCAGGGCGTGATCCCGGGGTCCTGGGATCAAGTCCCACATCGGGCTTCCTGCATGGAGCCTGCTTCTCCCTCTGCCTCTCTCTCTGTGTCTCTCAAGAATAAATAAAATCTTTAAAAAAAAAGGAAAACTATAAAAAGTCTTAAGAGAAAACATGAAAATTTGTGACCTTGGATTATGCAATAGTCTCTTAAATATGATAACAAAAACAAAAGCAAAAAAAGAAAAAATAGATAAATTAGACTTCTTCATAATTAAAGACTTTTTTGCTACAAAGTTATAATCAAGAAAGTGAAAAGATAACTCACAGAATGGGAGAAAATATTTTAAAATAATGTAACTGATAGGGACTTGCAGCTAGAATGTGTAAAATACTTTTATAATGCAATAATTAAAAAAAGAAAAAAAACCCAATTTTAAAATGAGCAAAATATCTGAATAGATATTTCTCCAAACACATATGAAGGAATTCAGAACAAGTCTCCCCAAAATGTGCCACTTTGGCATGTGAGCTATCTTGAGATAAAGGCAATAGAGACCCCGCAGGCTCAAGAGAAACTTTGGTCTCTCCCTTAACTATTTAGAAGAATTTAAATTGGCATTTTTCTCAGAATAAGAGTCATTACCAGAGATAAATTTATCTAAGTGATCCATCTGTATGGTATGGCAAACATCTAATTACCAAACATCTACTCTTCTTCAATTGCCCTGTGAATTGCCCTCTTCTCCTTTGAGGCTCCAGGCCTCTATCTCATTTCTTTTTTTTATTAAGATTTTATTTATTCATGATACAGAGAGAGAGAGAGAGAGAGAGAGAGGCAGACACAGGCAGAGGGAGAAGCAGGCTCCATGCAAGGAGCCTGATGTGGGACTCGATTCCGGGACTCCAGGATCATGCCTTGGGCCAAAGGCAGGCGCTAAATCACTGAGCCACCCAGGGATCCCCTCTTTATCTCATCTCATTTCTTAGCTTAGAATGGCATATATACTTCATTTTACCTTTCTATCTTTGAAATGCTCATGTATGTAGGTTTCCCATATGTACAAAATTAAATTTTACTTTCTTCTGTTAATCTATCTCATGCCAATTTAATTTTTAGGCCAGCCAGAAGAACTGTAGAGGAATAGAGGGAAATTTTTCCTTCTCAACATATCCAAAAGGCCAATAAACACAAGAGAAGACATTCAATGCCATTAATCATCAGGGAAATGCAAATCAAAACCATAATGAGATACTACTTTACATCCGCTAGGGTAGCAATAATAAAAAAGTCAGATAATAACAGGTGTTGGTGAAGAGGTGGAGAAATCAGAATTTTTACACACTGCAGTTGGAAATGTAAAATGTTGCAGTCACTGTGGGAAACAATATGGTAGTTCCTCAAAACATTAAACATAGAATTACTAAATGATTCAGCAATTCTACTTGCAGGTATATACCTAAAAGAATTGAAAACACATGTCCTCACAAAAATTTGTACAGGAATGTTTATTGCAGCATAATTAATAATAGCCAAAAAGTGAAAAAACATCCCATATGTCCATTGACTGAAGAATATATCAAATGAGGTCTATCTATATAGTGGAATAAGTATTATTTGGTAATTGGATATACCTCTGAATATCTGTGTTCAACAACTGAAAGACATATTATTGCAAATAAATAGGAACAAAGTACAAATATATGCCACAAGGTGGATGGACCTCAAAAATATTATGCTAAGGTTGAAAAAAATTATGCTAAGGGAAAGAAGCCAGTCATAAAACATGACATGTTTTATGATGCTATTTATATGAACTATCCAGAACAGACAAATTCTTAGAGAAAAAAAGTAGATTAGTGATTGCCTGAAGCTGAGGGTAGTGGTGAGGGAATGGGTAGTGACTTCCAACGGGTACAGAGTTTCCTTTTAGGGTGATAAAAATGTTCTAAAATTGGGACGCTTGGGTGGCTCAGCGGTTAAGCATCTGCCGTTGGCTCAGGGCATGATCCCAGAATTCGGGATCCCACATCCAGCTCGTTGCGGGAAGCCTGCTTCTCTCTCTCCCTGTGTCTCTGCCTGTGTGTGTGTGTGTGTGTGTGTGTGTGTGTGTGTGTCATGAATAAATAAATAAAATCTTTTTAAAAATGTTCTAAAATTGATTGCAGTAATGGTTGCACAACTCTGTGAACACAATGAACGGTACACTTTTAAATGGGTCAGTAAAATTATTAAAAAGTAATCTATCACACACTGATAGCCTGAAGTATAAGTTTATTTCCACAGCTAACCATAAAGAGAAGAAGAGGCAAAAAACAGCCTAGTCATTTCCCAGTAAAGACTACATCAAGGTTCATTCCTACACAGCTACCTCCTAGGTTTTAGTCTTGCTTGCCCTTGTACATCCAACCAGAAAAATAATGAGGAACTTCAAGAGCAAAGAATTCCACTGCAGAAAAAAAAAAAAACTTTATTATTTAATTTGGACCTCAAGTGGCTGAGAATTGGATTGATCCTACTCCTTGGTTCTTAGTAAATTTTCGTTATCTTGGGCAAGGCCTCTCTCTCACCCCTTGTCTCTCTGTTTTTCCTTCTTCTGTGATTCTCCTCTTCCACTCCAGGTTCCCACTGTAGTGTACTTAATATAGTCTGTAAATATGCTGGTATCCCCGTGAATTACGTGCCAAAGTTTTATGTAGTATGTATTTTTTTAGCTGTTTATTTTTTGATAAAATTTGTTCTGCACGTTGTGGCTACATAAGTTTACACAGTGGCATTTATGCTGCGGGACTATTTTACATTGTGGGGACTAGGCGTCCCAAGTTCTGATTAGCTTGTTCCAGCCCTTGGCATCCTGTTCTCACTAATCTTATTTTGTCCTCAACATACCGTCTTCCCAGGACAAACAGGATAGTTTTGCTATACAAATGTCTTTCCTACTTTCAAAGTCCTTCTCCCTTAAGGTAAGAGGATGTGTTCCCTATCCTGTGAGGACCATAGAGCAGTGGTTAAATGCGGACACTCTAGAATCTACCTACATTTAAATCTTGCCAGGAGCTGGGAGGAGGTAGGAAGAAATGGGGACGTTTTGGCCAAAGGGTACAAAGTTTCAGTTATGCAAAATAAATAAGTTCTGGAAATCTACTTTACAGCATAAGGCTTATGATTAACAATACTGTATGGTACTCTTAAAATTTTGCTAAGAAGGTAGATCTTGTGTTAAGCCTTCTTACCACAAAAAGAAAAACAAAACAAAACAAAAAGGGGCAGAAGGAAATTTTCAGAGCTGGTAGCTAAGTTTATGGCATTGAGTGAGTCATGATGTGACCCAACATAGAGGGTCACACTAAAACCCAGTCCTGAGGACATTATTGCACCCAAATGTAAGCCCAGGAAGGCAGAGGAAGAGGAAATGAGATAAAGCCTACAATGGATCCATTCTTTTGGTAACCCTGTTTTAAAGTAGTAATCCCTAGATATTTTAGAATTGAAAACGATTGCTTCTTTTATTTTAGTTTATCTCATTATCTTTTCCTTAAAATGTATGGCACATGCATTTAAAAATTGAACTACACTAAAATCTTATTTGTATCATTTTCTTGATACTCATTGGAAAAACTGGAGAAGGAGGTAATGAGGCACTTATAAAAGCCTCCTTTACCTGTGAAAGTAAAAGCATTGGGCGTAGAGCTATTTTTATTCAAATTTATATCTATTTCTAAATTGTTTCCTAGATAGGATATCTTTCAGGCTGATGTATTAAAATGACAAAAAAAAACTTAAGTTCTTATTAGAGTTGAACTATCAAATATGCTCAGATCTGGTTGAGAGATGTCAATTCACCATATTTGAATACATACATTAACTCACTGGCAAAATCACATCTAATCCCAGTGTTGTAAAAGTTTCTGAATTCTGGAGTTTGAAGTCAGGGCTGGCGAAAATCAGATCCACAACTGTTTTCTTTCTTTGTCTCAATCCTGACCATCCTGTGCACTTCTGCAGAGATGAGAGGGAAAAGAGGGAAAGGAAAAAACCCCAACAAAGCAAGAGGTTGTTTTGGAACAGTTCCAACAACTCAGAAATGGATGAAATTATTAAAGTGATCTATGTGTTCCTGACAAAAAAAAAATCCAAAATACAACATCAATGAGGCACCGGGGTGGCTTTGGCTCAGATCATGATCCCTGGGGTCCTGAGATGGAGTTCTGCATCAGGTTCCCCACAGGGAAACTACTTCTCCCTCTGCCTATGTCTCCGCCTCTCTGTGTCTCTCATGAATAAAATTTTTAAAAAATACATCAGTAATCATAAGGAGTCTGCTTTACTCCGCCATTCAAATAAAGCATGACTATTTTTGATACTGAGACTGCAGAGGCCTTCTGGATAAATATAGTATAATAAATGACACCCACAAAAATACACCCATAGTAAACAGTCACTGTTGCATAAGGCCACTTTTTAAAAACACCCCTTAATATATGTCACTGACATCACAGAGCAATTTACTAAAACAGAGCAATTGACTAAAAATAATTCCATGGGGACCAATATGAAGCTATTCAAGTATGTCGCCGCCTGTCAATCTGACTTAAATCAAGAGATTTTTAGACTCTAAAGTGGAGCAATTCCCAAGGCTTTGTCCTTCTATATGCTTGTAGGTAGCATAGAAAATGGAGGCATTTCTGCAAAGAATCAATCACCATATCCATATGAATACCAAACATATCAGTAAAATGAATGAATGATCTATCTTTATGTGTGTGGATAGCAATAACCATTTTAAAGTGTTATTTTTTTTAAAGTGTTAATGAATATTTATTGTTGAAGTGGAGTGATTGGTACATGGAATTGATTGTGCCATTCTACACTTTTGTATGTGTCTGAAATTTTCTGTAAGAAAAAGTTTTAAAAGGGCATTACTGAATTAGTAGATTTTAAATGTTTTCTCAACCATAAATACAAAAAGTACAGATACTATCACGGTGGAGGCCTGAGAAAAGTTTTCTGGAGATTTTTGGGGTGCCTGGGTGGCACAGTCAGTTGAGCGACTGGCTCTTGTTTTTAGTTCAGGTCATGATCCGGACTCCTGGGATGGAGCTCCATGTCCCTTCAGAGCTCAGGGCTGAATCTACTTGTTCCCCTCCCTTCCCCTCTGCTCTCCCCACCTCCCCACCTTTTCTCTCTTTCTCACAAATAAATAAATAAATAAAATCTTTAAAAAAAAAGACAGAGATTTTCATACTCAAAATAGTTTGGAAAAATTGCTACACAGTATGGTCTCTAATGTAGGTTGTGTGTACTGCGTGAGACAGCAATATGATCCATTAGTGCTAGTGTTTATATTAATTTTTAATATTAAAATAAGAAAGAAATAGTTATTAATATCTAACATAAAGATGGACTCTAGTGTCATCACTCAGTTTGTCAAGGAATGATGCCTTTTTCACAATGATTGGGAAAAGCAAGTGCTTTTCAAAGAAATATGCCATAGAGAGAGCATTTTGAAAACAAATATTTGAAAATGTTTTCATCATCTTGTGATTTTTATGCTGAGAACTGTGTGTGACACCAATTTACTCAGTTGTAAGAAAAAAATGTAATGTGACATCTAAAATTGGCCTAAAATGTCTATTCCAATAGCTTGAGCTCATTTGTAAAAATATTTTTTCAGGCTAGAGCCACTGACTGATGTCAGGGAGAGTGGAAATTTAATAGCCAAATTTTAACAAAAACCTTTGCATAACTGCAGAATGAGACTGAAAAGTTAGTAATGTGCTTTACTGAGCACAGCTAATGTCAGTCATATTGCAGCCATTTAGATCTCTGAATCTTTGTGAGGTATCATTTTCAGCTATGACATCCATTGGAGACAAGCAGTAGTTTAAAATGAACTCAGTATTCTAAAATGTTAAATCATCATTTCAAAATTAATGAGGCATAGTCTATCACATTGTTCTCACTAAAATATTTATCACAATATGCTTCAAATAAGAGATAAATTTATATATAATCTATAAAAGAACATTTATTTTAAAGTACTATTCATATTTATCTCATCTCATACTTTTAAATATTCTGTTCTGCATGCTTTATACTACATATATTATGAATGTAACATTAATTTTTAAACATAAGTGTATTATACATTTTAATGTATTCTTATGTAATTACTTATAAACAATCTCAAGTTTTAATGTATACACATATCATCCTGGGACCTTATTAAAGTACAGTGTTCTGATACAGTCATTCCAGGGCAGGGCATGGGATTATGCATTTATAATGAATTCCCAGGTGATCTCGATGCTGCTTGTCCTCAGACCACTCTTTGAGAAGCAAGGTCATGGGGTGGAGGGGCAGAGTGGGGGGAGAGAAGAAGTGTGGGTTCAACATGTTTTACTATATTTTACAAAATCAAAGATGTTTGGAAATAATTAGGAAATGAATAGGCTATACCCCCTTTAGGTTATCCTTTGGAACTACTGCTTCTCTCAGTGGCATTTCTGGTGGGGACTGAGCTACAATGACTGAGCTTCTCATCCCAGACAAGCACCTGGATGTAGCTCATCTCTGCAGTTTAGCAGCCAATTGAAGTGGGGTAAGATTGACAGCCTCAAACTTAAACTGATGTGACCAATAATGGCGCATGCTCTAGTCTGGAGCTGAGGACTGATATAAGGATTCAGTGAGATAAGATGTCAAAAGTACTGTACTTTGTGGAGAGTTCAATAAATTATCACTATGACTGTTGGAGGTATGGCTGCTTGTGGACTGGGCCAAGATTTTTTTCAGTTATTCTGGGTCTTCTTTACCACTAAAATAAATAAACTGTCAACCCTCAATGTCAAAAGCATGACATTTTAAAACATTTTAACCTAGAAATATTTTTAAGTGGTAGTAACAGGGCACCTGGGTGGTTCAGTTGGTTAGGCGTCTGCCTTTAACTCAGGTCATGATCCAGGGTCCTGGGATTGAGTCTCGCATCAGACTCCCTGCTTAGTGGGGAGCCTGCTTCTCCCTCTCCCTCTGCCTGCCACTCTCCCTGCTTGTGCGCTCTTTCTTGCTCTCTCTCTCTCACTCACTCTCTCTCAAATAAATTTTTAAAATTTTCATTAAAAAAATTGTAACAACCTGAGCTACTAAATCCAAACAAACAACAACAACAACAACAACAACACACACACACACACACACACACACAATGTTCATTAAACACCCATAAACCACCTGGCTTTGAGAAATGTAATTTACTTGTGTGTCCACCCATATAAAAACTAATTGCAGAATATATCCTGTGGTACTTGCTCCATAGAAGTATTTACATTATTCACCAACAAGAAGTTGGAAATACATACTGAAAATGTAAATCTGATTTTAGGAAAATTGGTATGTAGGCTTTCTTTCCAACAATAATTAGCTGAGCCATTTGTTTACTAAATCCACTCCTAGCTTGTGATAATAATATCATCTGCATATAGGAGAATGCTTATGTTTCCATTCAGACATATTTTTTGTTTATGAGGACTGATATAAGATTTTAAATGAGATTTTTGCAAATTCTTATCTGGTACATTTGAGGTCATGGAAGGGAGCTTTGATTGCAAGAGCCATATTTCCCTTCTTTTTTTAAAGCCATTCCACATGTTATCTCAAGTCATCAAATAGAATTAGAGCCATCTACAAATTTTCAATTATCAGCTGATTTGTTCAGTTTTAATATTGTAACCCTCAGAATCCAGCTTTGTGATTTTCCCTTTTCGTGTTTGAAAGCCAGGGTTTCACATAACACATGTAGTATCCATGAAGTTAGTTCTTTGGAGCCCAGAGCTGGCTTACTGTCCATACTGGTCAGCAAAAGAGTACAAGGCCAAGTAGCATTTTTTGACCTTAAATATTGTCAGCCCTCTTTCTCTAGATGCAGACTTGCATACCTACACTTCTTTTACTTGGCCCTTTGTTTCTAAGAGGACTCTACAAGTTTCTTCCTGATTCTATCTTTTCCACTTTTTGTCAAAGAATGTTAGTCTCATTCTTTACCACAAATCCTATTTCCCTCTCTAACCCTTTTGCCTTTAAGTTGAGTTCTATGAGGCCAAAGACTACTCATTTTATTCACTGTTGTATTACTAGCACCTAGCATAATAGTTGGCACAGAGAATTTGTTAAATAGATATTTGTGGAAGGTTTGAATAAAATGCTAACGTTGTATATATTTTGGTTATTTCATAATCTGGAAAATATTAATTTCTTTATCTTATTTTTCTTTCCTTTGTAATAAAGTAGATCAATTCAAAGGGTACCAGAGCAAGAACACACAAACACCAAACTTTGGAGGACAATAAATATTATGAAGAGCATGGTTTCTTGTTTCAAAGTGAACAAGGAAAATTATCTCAGCTTATAGATACTGCTTTGAATTCCTTACCTGTTTATTGATGTAGGAAAGGGCAAAGTATTAATTTTTAATGTAATAATGAATATTTCTTCCATTTGTTATTGAACTTTCATCAAGGTAACTCTTTATGTCAAAATAGACATTATCTGTGCTCATACTAAGAAAATTCAGAAAGAAGTACCTTGTATCTTATATTACTCTTCCATGGCTTCTCAGACTTATCCTGGGCAAAAAGGAAAAGCCATGCTGAATAGCTTGTGTTTTTATAAATCCAGATCCATGTGCTCTCTGACTCCCCAGATGACTGAGTGGGTGGAAGCATGCATTGTGACAGTGTGTGCATAAATACCGTCACATGTAAGGTCAGAAGCAGGGTGACAGGGAGGGAGCAAGTCACAAGTTGTCAGGACTCTAAATTGAAGTTTTGTTTTTATCAGGGCCCTAGAAAACCAGAGCCACGTGAATTCATGGCCCTTAACCACCACCTCTCCCACTTACTGAGGGGAGAATTCAGATGTCCACTGCAGTCAGCCAGTCAGATTGCTTCTTGAATACTCCCTGCTTCGACTCCGCTTCACCCTAGAAGACCTCTCTTTTGTGGTTGAGGCTGAATGAGATCCTTGAATGTAAGATCATAACTTTATTACCTTTCTACTCACACCACCCCCAAATATAAAATTCCCAGAGTTTTGCAAAAGCTTAGTAGGTGCTCAATAAATGTTTGTAGATTGAATTAATGAATGAACAATCGTTGCTTTAGCCAAAGCTGCAGCATCCACATCCTGCATAACTGCACTCAGTGCTGACCCTGAAGATAGGAAAAGTAATACAACTGACGCTGTAAGAAAATGTTTCTTGTTTATACTGCTGCATCTTGTTCTTTGGCTGATCTAAGCACAAAGAGAGCTCTTTCAGTTCAGAGAAAGGAGGTTTATGGTATGTGGGAGAGCTAAGAACAATGGACTCGATTGATAGACTGGAGATGCACTCAGCTTCTGAGAGCCTGGAAACTCCATCTGTAGATCGGTCCCAGAGGGCAGAGCCAAATAAGGGCAGATGGAGAACATGGCTTTCTTGGGAACTGGCTTTCTGCTGCTCTGAAGCAAAAATATATTCACTCTATAGCACCCTGAATCAATTCTCCAAAATATGGTGCTGTAGCCTTGTTTGCCAGTGTCTAAAAATAAGTCCTTGTCATATTTTCATGCTTTTTGTCTTAAAGTCATCCAACTAGACTTGCTTGCAGAATATTAATTGTGCTGAAGCAGAAATCATGAGATTAAACTGAAACTGGGATCCCTGGGTGGCGCAGCGGTTTGGCGCCTGCCTTTGGCCCAGGGCGTGATCCTGGAGACCCGGGATCGAATTCCGCATCAGGCTCCCGGTGCATGGAGCCTGCTTCTGTCTCTGTCTCTCTCTCTCTCTCTCTCTCTCTCTGTGTGTGTGTGACTGTCATAAATAAATAAAAAAATAAAAAAATAAAAAAATAAAAAAAATAAACTGAAACTACTTTTCAACAGGGCTCCTTAACTGACAACTGACTTGTTGCCCCCAGGTAGTCTCCTTTCTTTACAATCATGCCCCTTGCCAGCTACAACTATGTGATAACAACTCTATTACTAATTTTAAGGCAGCTTTCTTTGAGTCAGTAGAATGCTGTCCAAGAGTGTGATATTCTAGCTTAGGGCTTAAAAAGGGAGTAAATGCGGTGTCCTAAGTGGGCTAGTAGGCTGGCCATCCAAGGTAACAGATATCACTAACTTACTTCAATACTGCCTCTGCTGCTCACTGTGTAAATTTACATTGTCCTTATCATATCTACTCTGCCCCTACCTTAAGCCTCTCATCCAGTACTTTTCAGATAAAACTAAGTATTATTTATGTATGAAGCATTAAGGGCTCATTAATGGAATATCCAAACAATTGAAAGAGAAGGTAGCAATAACTTAATGCTCAACACACCAGGACTGGGGTTCCATTATCATATTAAAGTAACTATATTGGAGTCTGAATGAGCAGAACACTCTGAAACCCAACTTCTAAGAGAAAAGAAACCTTAAAACAGGCATGTCCAGGTATATAGGCATTTGCTATATATACTTGAGTAGAAGTTCTCAGGTACTAATACCTGAGTTCTACCAAAAAACAAACAAACAAACAAACAAACAAAAATGAACAAAAGAACCCACCTGAGTTCTAGCCTAAGCTCAGGTATGTGCTTATTTTCTTGAATAATTTACTGTGACTCTATTTCTTGGTGTTCTAAGCTATAAAAAAATAGAAGTGATTTATCTATTCTTTTTCTCAGAAAATTGTTGTGAAAATGATGGATGACCTGAAACATAAATAAGCTCCTTGAACAAAGCACAATAAAGGTCTAATTATTCGAGTTTTTATTGTGGGGTTAAACAAAACAATTCACTCAAAGGACACGATGTTTGAGAACATTCTTAATTTTATTTTTCTTTAATTTTATAAAATTCATTTTGTAAGATAAGTTCCTAAAAGTTTATCCTTTATGTGTGTTAAAATTGAAATTCTATATCAGAAATGAAGGAAACACTTTCAGTTAACTCTCCTTGTGTGTGTATATGTGTGTATGTATGCATGGGAGGTTTTCAGGGAAGGGTTGGTTATTTGTTATGTTATTAAATCAAAACAAAACACAAGATATGGATTATTCCACTTTCCTTGATCTTGATTGGTTTCTTATAGATCCTTTTCCATCTCCTCCCTCTATGTATCCTGGAAGCTTATCTTGTATATTGGTCTAAAAACAAATATTAAGTACCTTTTTGTAAATATCTTACATCTCCTTAAATACTGCTGAAACCACTTTGGGGGGATAAGAAACAAAACAACTCTTTACAACTAAAGAGTCACACCTACAGTCATATCCGTAAAATCTTCCTTTCAATAAAGACCAATCAGCCTCTTCTTTTTTAACCCAAAGCTAACAAATGCAGAAAGAAAAGTCTTAAACCTGGGAATTATTCAGGTTTCCAACTCTTTCCACCTTTCCATTTCCATGGAAGCTTACCAACTGAATAGCTGATGGCTGGGGCATTCCGTTATGTGGTCTATACTAAGAATAACCTGTATGTTAAATCTGACTTTAACACACCAAGTTAACACTGCTAAATAAAATCACCCCCCCCCCACTAGCTTAAAAAGATCAATCAAATAGGTTATTCCAATTGAGGTTCAAATTCATCAATTCTGTTTCTTCAAAGAGCAGAATAATTTGGAGAAAATCTAGTAGATGTATGGAACTAGCCAATTTTAAATGTTATTTGCAATGTTTAACGTTCAATATTCCTTTGTTAGAGAATCATAATCAAAGAATCATTCTCTAGACCCTTCTGGTACAACCCCAAACAAGTGATAACCAAACTGGAAAATGTGAAATATGCATCATTCTGAAACAAATCAAGATCTTCAAATCATCTTCTGTAACTGAATGGCTAATACCCCATGAAAAGAGCACCATTGTGAAGATATGACAGAGGCCAGAGTATACAACTAATTAACAGAAAAAAGACATGCTATCCAAAGAGTTATCTATCCTGTGTCTACCAGAGGGCTGGGTCAGTTTACACCATTAGCAACTAACAACTGCTGTTCCTTAGGCCAGTCTTTTTTTCATATGAGCTAATTTCTCTCCATTCTAAGCTCCTTGGAAACCACAGGGTTGTCATGGTAGCTGTTATCAAGGAGAAGGGAGTGAGAAGATGCTGACAATACCCTGCTTCTCTTCTTTAATAAGGTGTAAGGCCAGCTGCCCCCTTGGTCTACACAGACACTATGGTCCCTTATGCTATAAAGTAGGCTGAGTTAGGGCTTAAATAGTCCATCACCATCAGGGTCAGTGCTCTCTTTCTATGTGTGAAAGATCCTTGCTTTGACCCCCTTCTCCCAGCTGCAGTAGGTAGATTTGGGCAAATGCTCTTATTGTTTTGTTAGCATTCTTTTTTTTCTTCTTCTATCTTCAGTGGTAATAGGGAAAAAGGAGTAGGTTCTCTGTTTTGTACACTAAGGAGTATATATTTGGCCCCAACAGATGTCAAGGGGACCAGATACATCCCTTCTCTCTACCTGAGCATCTTTCTTTCCACTTTGTTTCCATCAGTGGAAGTGCCCTTTGAGGAGAAAACACTTCCTGGTCCTCAGGAGATGCTTGAAAATTGAATTAGAGCCTCCATTCCTTTGTGACTTGCAGCTGGGGAGTCACCATCTGAAGCATTTCCCATTTCTAGCAGGAACCAGCTGTGAAGCAAAATGACTAAAAGAGGTATGTAAGAGGGGAGAGTCCACAGAGAGACATTAATCACCACAAGACTCTCCTTTCTTGTTACACTCGTCAAGTAAGAAGAGGGCCAATCAGTGGCAAAGGCAAAGAGTTAACATGGGAGACGCAGCATTGTAGGCTGTGTGGTTAGAGCCTCGCTATTAGAGAAAGGGACATTTCTACAGGAGATCAGAACTTGGTGCCTCGGCCCATGAGTTTAAGGACGGCAAAGTTGTAAGTGGCAGCAATCATGAAGGTGAGCTGTAGAAACAGAAGAGAAATATGAGTGAGAGTAGAAAAGAAAGCTCTCCCTCCTCCAAAGCTTTTGGGAATGAGGAAGGGTAGAAATAAAATCAGTTAAAGGTAAAACCCCTGATCTGCAAAATGCAACATGTTCCAGGTTTTCACCGTACATATTTGACTAGAAGTCCTCTCTGAGACATTTCCTTCTAATGTCTCAGACCCAGAGAATCAACCTGACAAGGATTTATTCCACACTCATGCTAAGCCTGGCACTGGGTTTTCTCAGGAAAGTGATCAATGCATGGGCTCTGCCATCATCCTATCCACATGTCTGAGTGACCTGAGTTATCCACAAGCTGCTTGCTGCATACACACAGCCACAATGTGCATCACAGCCCTCTCTGCTGAATGCATCAATTTATTTTACTGAATGAAGAACAGTTCAAGTTTGTATAAATGCCTCAGCAGTAGGGGCCATGAGTTCTGCGAGCTCATCCTTATCACTACTGATTTAATGACTAAAGATAAATTCCTTCACCCTTCAGTGCCCTAGGTCTTTAATCTGAACAATGAATGTACCCCCCACTGACTGCACTGTAACAAGGTCAGCAGGACCTGGAGCATAGCATCACGTGTAGTGATAACAATTCTAATAATGCTAGAAGGTCCTCCTAGTGTTCTAGGAGAGTAAGTAAATCCCCTGGAGAGTGCTCAAGGTGGATTCATATTGATAGCATATAGAATTCCAGGCTTTGGCAAATCACATTTAGTCATGTTTCGTTGTTCCTGTCACTCATCTGGCCAGGATGTGTTGAGAATTAACTGCAATGTATGACTGCAAAGCACTTGGCAATATTAGATGCTCTGCAAATGCTAAGTATTCTCATGTCTGACTATTAATCTCTCACCTTCTCTTTTCTCACACTACTTTTCTTGTTACTGTCTAATTCCTGAAGTTTTTCTGCCTTGCCAACCCAAAGTAGCAGTTCACAGTCTACATTTTGTTGTCTCTTCCCAGGTGCTTCTCTCCAGCACTGCAAGGTTAGGAATCTTTCTTTTTGCTTTTGAGCATAGCTGTACCCAAGCTATCCCAGGACCATTTATTTGCCAAGATCATTGAGACAACTCACCAGGGAAACCAGTGTGGCTGCAGCCCCCACGAATGCAGCAATAAACAGGTGGAACGTCATTTGGAACTGTAAAAAAATGCAAAAGGGAGAAGAGTTTCTTGCAACTGCAAAAATATGCTCTGCTATAGATCATGCATGCAGCTTTCTCAATGTGTTGATATCTTTCTGTGTGTTAATTCTGCCTCTTTAAACTGTCACTTCCCTGAGTGTAGGCCTCCTGCTCCTGTATGTTACAGCACCTAGCCCCATAGCACCCAGAACACAGGCTACTCATAAAGCACTCATAAAATATTTCTAATCAACTGGTTCCCTATGGTTGTACCCAGGATCTCCAAATTTAAAGTCACAGTTTAAAGTTTTAAATGTTTAAAGTTACTGCCTTCTTCCTCAGGATTACTCTTATTCCCCTGCCTCATGTGTACATGACATCCATTCCCAATATAGTATTTTCCTCTTTCAAGAGTACTTTTTGTTTTGCTTCTCATTAGAGATGGAGAGATTCCAAACTGAAAATGTTTTGTAAAACCTATGAGTGTCTCTACACACAAATCATTTTCTTGATGAGGTTTTTAACTAAAAGAATAATTTTTTTCATTTAGGGGATTTTGTCATTAAGCTCTTTCTTTACCTAAACCTACAAATTTCCCCTTTAAGGAAGGAAGTCTTGGAATGGAAGGATTTCTATGCAGCTCCAGGGAAAATAGATGTTTTAACATCTATGCTCAAAATCCAGCAAAAAATAAAAACACATAAAAAACCAACTCTGATTTTTAAAATTAAAGGCCATGGGTAGGAATTTGTATGGTACTAGCCATTCCATTGTAGAAGAACTCAAATGACCCACTCACCTCAGCTGTTTTGCAGATGGACAGAAGGTTGGAGCCACACACTTTGCCTGGGAAAGCATTCCATGGGAGAACACCTGAGTAAGACATACAAGTTTACCAGGGTGAGCTTCAAGAAGTTGTGGGCTCCATGGAGATTTTCTTTGAGAGCCCTTCTTCCATCTTTAATCATCTTGGCTGAAAAGTGGGATCCTACTAACAATCGGGATCCTCTTTTATAAAGATTTGCAAAGAAGAAGCAAGAGGAGGAGGAGGAAGAGGAGGAAGAGGAGGAGGAGGAGGAGGAGGAGGAACTGAACAGTTGTGTAATCTTGTGTTTGTTATTGAAATGTACTGCTTCTCAACCAGGCTAGAGCAGTGTGGACAGCCAAGAAAACTCCTACCACTTCCAAGAGAAGTTCCATACCAAGGGAAGAAATCTCTCCAATTTCAGTGGGGAGGGATTAACAAAGTAAGATCCAGGCATCCATAATATTTTTCTCTATAGTTATCACCCTTGTCATCCTAAGAAACAAATATATAGTGCTTTCATAGGAGGTAGGGAAGGTAAGGCCCCAATACCCTAACTCACCATACATTCTGGCATCAGCACAGAGACTGCCTATACTGGCAGAAGTCTTGCTGGGGAAGGCAATTGACTGGCAGGTGGTCCAGGTATTGAAGTAAATGTACACAGGCACAGCAGAGCAGGCAAACACCAGGAGCCACACAATGGTCAAGGCATAGGTGATGCCCACAAACTAAAACAATTGACATGGAGTGGTTAGAAATCAGCATTGGCCTGTAGACATTGAAACACAAACTGGGAGATCCTGGAGTGGTGTGTGCCAGATATGAAACCAGGTTCCAGGGATCTCCACCAAATGAAATTAGTAATTAGGACACCACTGCCAAATGTCATTGGCAGTATCTACTAGAAAACTGGCCCCAAGTGTGATGGAGGGTGGGGGGAATGGGTGGGGGTTGGAGTGAGGAGGATCCCTGGGTTAGAGAGGCTTCAGGAGATTTTGTTTTGGGCAGATAAGATGTAAAGAAATCAAAACAGATCTTGAAAGAAAGTCGTGCCATTTCTTGCCTTAAGCTGAGCTTAGAAAATGTTCCTTGGCATAGGGGACAGTCACTGAGCAAAGCCAATAGGAGGTTTAAATTTCAGATCCCAAAACCATTCTAAGCCAACTGCTGGCCACAAAAAATATCACCATAACCCACAGATATTCAATCCCCAGAAGATCTTAACTCTAGAGACTGAAAAGCAATGTATGCCTCACCAGAAGCATGGATAACCCTCAGACAAAGATGAAGCATTAAATATGTAGATCCATGCTAGTTTCCTCTGGGACCTCCAACAGTGCAGAATCCCAGAATATTGTGAATTCCACCTTGGAGTGGAATTACTTAATCTCCATGATCTACCCTCCCTCTCAGATCAGGTGCCTGCATTTCAATCCCATGAGTAGCATTTAGGCTCTTAGGTGGTCAAATCTAATTTTGTTGTGGTCCTTGCTAAGAGGAAAGTAAAGGAATACCAACAGATGGCTTAGAAATAGTCTGATTTTATGAAGTGTTCACAAAACTTATGCTTTTAATTTTTTGAGATGAAATTTTCTAGGGAACTTTTGAAAGGTGAGGCTAAGCCAGCTGGGCACCACGTTCTTCCTGACCTTCTCGTTCGGCTGTAGCCATCACTTCCTCACTCAAAAGCCAGGCCCCTAGAGAGGACCCAGCCTTGGGTGGGGATGAGGCCACAGACTCACGCCCAATTGTCCCCCACCCCTTGTTATTGCCACAAAATCCTGAGGATGATCACCTTGTCGGGATGTCCTAGCCATTTTCCCAAACAATGACACACCCGCTCCAAAGAATGAGCTTGATGTTGGCCTCTGGAACCCCTCCCCTTCTGGCCCCCTGTTACCGTTGCGCTCAGGCCCTTGCCGCAGATGGTGGTCTTGTAGTCGCCAAAGATCTGCCTGACTGCACCGGTGGTGTAGAAGCCCTCAGCCAGCAGGAGGGCCCCATAAAGGAAGAAGAAAGAGGCAGTTCCATAGATGACATACTGGAAGGCATGGATCCTGCATTAACAGATAAACAAAAGATATCAGGAAATCATACTAATTGAGGACAGTTCCCTTCCTGCATAAGTAAGGTGGACACTTGAGTGAGCACCCAAATGAGGCTAGGGATTCTTTAGAGGAATCGCTAGGTTCCTCCGCTCCTTGCTTACCCTGTGACCTAAAGAACTGAGGTCCTATTCTCCTTGGCCTGACCCCTCAGAGATGTTCCCTCAGAGAAGAAAGAAGAAAGAAGCTACACCAGGAGGAAGAGGAATGAAGGAATAGGGGCCTAATGTGCTAGGAACACAAAAGTCTCAGTATGGAGTCTGAGCAGACTCAAATGGTATGTCAAACCAAGAGCAGCAGCCCCAATCTGTCTAGTCATTGTACCTTCCTTGAATTCTCCATACCTATCACTGCAGAGGCTCCAACTCAGTCAATGTTACCCTATGGGCAGAAGTTAGAACATGTGGTACTAAGTAAGTGTAGTGGGAGGCAGGCAGTGAGAAGTGGGCTGGCAGGCAGATAGATCTCCCCTTTCTGATTTTGGCACTTTCCCCTCATTCAGGACCTCAGATGGGGCATAAGTGAAATCTGCAAACAGAGGGGAGACTCAAGAATCCTGTCTGGCTCCACATTTAATCCCCTGCTAATCACTAAGGTACTAATGAATTCTATATGTCTTCAGGGAGAGAGAAAAAGAGAGGATAGGATAGGGGTAGGATAACAGGTACTTACACATTGATGAGATACTCATAGTCCTGGTAGTTTTTGGAGAAATAGGTCTCAATTAGCTTTTCTGTACCAGTTAATGCTTCATGTCCACAGCCACAGAACAGTGCCACCCCAAAGAAACATAATCCAGTGGCCACCAAGGAAGCAAAGGGGGCCCCTACAAGACATCTTGCACAGCACTCTAACAAGCCTGGGGAAGAAGAAGAGAAAAAGTCAGGGATGTTCCATTATTAGCTCATGCCACTCATACCTCTCTGTGGAACCAATCAAGCCCTGTGCTCATGTGCACAGATGGAGTAGTCACCCCTGAGTCCCAAAGCAGGAGAGTCTCCAACTTTAGGCTTCTGGAATGTGAGATTGATCCAAAAACCATTACTTTGTTCCATTCTTAAAAATAAGTCCTTACTTTTAATTCCCAGAATGTATGTTTTTTTTTTTTAAATCAGTCATCAAAGTAACAAGCTAGGGAGATGATGCAATCATCCTCTCCTTTCTTATCATTCTGATTTGTTTTAGTCATTTATCAGCTCTTATGGAGTATTTACTATATGCCCAGCATTGTGCTAGGTATGATGAGAGACATGAAAACATAAAAGACATAGACTGCCTTATGTGAATCTTTTGTTTACTGAGAAGAATGAGCTAGGTAGACCTAATATTTTTAACTAATGATTTCAGGCAGACAAATAAGTGGTTACAGAGGTTAAATGCAATAAAAATTCCACAAAGGGATGGATGCAGGATAGAGATACTGGTATTGTCAGACAGGATTTGAGCCTTGGAGAGCACTCCAGGTGGGGGAAACTTTGAAAATTGCATGCTCCTGGGTATTCCTGAACATTGTGTATATTTGTTGCATGGAATGCTTGCTTCTTTTTCATGCAGAATATTATATGGAGAGCAGTCCAAAGTGAAGGAGGAAACTGGTAGACAGCAGGAGATGGTAATGGGAGGGTGACTATTATTCACAGTAATAAAAATGCAAGCTTAATGATTTTTTAACACTTTGTATGGCTGATTTGTGCCCCTATATTGCAGCTTGGCCAATGTCTGCACCCATGGGTTTTCACTGGAGTTCTGTCAAAACAGATACAGAAAGACTCTATACAAAGTCAGCAAAGCATGAAACATCTTTCTGGCATGACAAAAACACACCAGAGCCTGGGAACACAGGTGTCTCAAAGTGCTAAGGGTCTCTGAGATATCAAGACCTGTTATCCCAGGCCCCATGCCAGTGCCTCTGAGAAACAGGAAAGGCACACAAGAACTCATAGATTCTAAGAACAGCTGTGCCCCAAGTACCAGCCTCATGCCGTAAGTGCCACATGGAGCAAAACTTAACAAATGTCAAGTAGATGGCTGACTAGATGAGGAAAGGGTGGCTTCCTCAGTCCACTTGGCCAGATCCCAAATATATATGCATATATATTGTGTGTAAATGTGTGTGTGTGCTAACTGATTTTATTCATCAATTCATGTATCATATATGTGAAATATTTTTATATATAATATGTATATATTAATTATATGCACATATACAGCTGATGTGCTGAGAAGTTCCTTTTGTTTATTTTTTATAAATTTTTTTTTGTGTTCAATTTGTCAACATACAGAATAACCCAGTGCTCATCCCGTCAAGTGCCCACCTCAGTGCCCATCACCCAGTCACCCCCACCCCCTGCCCACCTCCCCTTCCACCACCTAGTTCTTTTCTCAGAGTTAGGAGTCTTCATGTTCTGTCTCCCTTTCTGATATTTCCTACCCATTTCTTCTCCCTTCCCTTATATTCCCTTTCACTATTATTTATATTCCCCAAATGAATGAGACCATATAATGTTTGTCCTTCTCCGATTGACTTATTTCACTCAGCATAATACCCTCCAGTTCCATCCACATCGAACCAAATGGTGGGTATTTGTCGTTTCTAATGGCTGAGGAATATTCCATTGTATACATAAACCACATCTTTTTTATCCATTCATCTTTCGATGGACACCGAGGCTCCTTCCACAGTTTGGCTATTGAGAAGTTGCTTTTGGAAAAGCATGTTGGAACTCTTTATAAAAAGAAAGCAAACTGTACTAATTTCTAGGTTTGAGTTTTTTTTTTTTTTTACGATAGTCACAGAGAGAGAGAGAGAGAGAGGCAGACACACAGGCAGAGGGAGAAGCAGGCTCCATGCACCAGGGAGCCCGACGTGGGATTCGATCCTGGGTCTCCAGGATCGCGCCCTGGGCCAAAGGCAGGCGCCAAACCGCTGCGCCATCCAGGGATCCCTAGGTTTGAGTTTTTATCCAAAGCTCACTTGTCCATACCACAGTAGCAAAGACTAGGGGAGTCCTTTGCCTGACCCTCTTAATACCAGTACAGTTTCTTTTTAGCCCTGTGTGCTTAAACATCTGTTGATTTGTGTGGCTGATGCAATATGAACAGATCTTGAAGGGCCAGAGTATCTCTACGAAGGAAAAGTTGAGGTAGAAGCATTCATCACTGTTTTCAGAGTCACAGAATGACTGAATTCTATTACCCATCATCCCCTAAAATGACAAGCCCTTCTTTGGTCCTCAAAGAGCCTCTTCCTCAAGGATTCTGGTATGTGACACCAGACATGGGGTTCAGAAGCTCAAGGCAAGCAGAGTAAATAGCTAATATTTGCAGCAGAACTGAATTTTCATCCTTTTCCAAGAACTGAAGAACTGTTGTCAGATAATTTGCCCTCTATGGAAAGTAATCCGTTTGTAGCTATGCTGCTGTAGTGGAGGCAGAGTTTACTTAGTATGAACTTTGCACTAGTGCTTAGTAAGGGTGCTTCATCAGAGCTGGTCCACAGTGCATAGTGTGTGTGTATGTGTGTATGCATGTGCATACATGCAAGCATGCAAATGTGTACATGCACACATGTATATACTAGAAGGAAAAACACAGCAGTTGAAATTGATTATTGTTCTCAGGAAACATTCCAGAAATTGATCTTCCTCTTTCTCACAGGTTAAGATATGAGATGCATCCTGTAAGTTAAAAGGAGCTTGGAAATAAACAGTGCTGCCATTTTCCTACTCTGTCTATCCAACTTTTCCCTACCCCCAAACTCTTAAAGTCTTCTAGTAAAGAAGGTTTCTGAAGCCTGAGGGTGGGGGGAGGAGAAGGTCAGTGACCCCTCTGTTCCTTCTCTCCCCAGCACAGGGTCAGGGCTTGGTCAGAGACCTCCATAGCTCCGCTGCACAAAGAAGCCTTGTTTTTCCCTGAGATCCCAGGAGCCTCATTGGTATTCTGCAGGGGCCTGCAGGCCTGGGGGTGGGGAGGGGGTCAGACCCAGGGAACAATGGCAGAACTGTTTATTTAGCCCAGAGTAAGGACAGCCATCCATCCTAGCAAGTGACCGTCCTGTGCCACTTACCCCAGCTTTTTCACCCTGGGAAGAGCTAAATGGCTCAGGTGTGATCAGGGATGAAGGAACTTGAACTCTTGCTAGCCAAACAGGGAATTCCACTATAAGTTTTAGCTGGTGTCCTCTCCAGGGTTGTAAAGATAAGGAAAAATCCTCTTTAGTGTATCTGATCCCTTGATCATCATCCAAATAACTAGAGAGTGTCATATGTAGTGTCCTTACTGGGTGATAAAGGGCTAAGCCTTGGAAGCAACTCTGGATTATCAACTGATATGTTTTCTTTTTACATGCATGTTTACTCTATTTTCTTAGACCTCAAATAATTTAGCACCCCTTTCTGTTGCACTGCCACTCAAAGCAAGGGACAAGAAAGACATAGGTTTTAATGAGTCTTTAACATGGAGTTGAAAATAAATGGCCCCGGATAAATCATTCTGGAGCTCTACATAGTTCAATATCAGTATACACATTACATGTATATCTCTTCATAAATGAAATGTTGGTTCTGGGGGGTATTTAAATTCAGCAGAAGTGAAGAATCTGTCAGTCTGACTAAGCAAAAAAATCAACTTTTGGATTCCAACTGGGAAAACCTCAGAACATGAAAAAAAAAGTGTCTTGGTGTTATTCTATATGTTGGCAAATTGAACACCAATAAAAAATAAATTTATAAAAAACAGTGTCTTCATCAAAGTAGTTGACAATTCAAACATTCTGAGAAAAGTCCATTGGGCCCACTTTGATTTTTCACAGCCCAAGAAATGTCCTTGAGAATGTGTGAACCATAGCTTAAAGATACAAACTCTCCATTTCAGCACCCTTCATGGTTGAAAGGGTATTGGTTTGATTCAGGAAGGCTGTGAGGAATAGTGGACTTCTTTGGCTCTTTCAAGAGACATGCTCACATTTCCAGGCTAAATACAACAGTCACATGGTAGAGTTGGCATAAAAGAACTACATAGTAATAATATTACCCAATGCAATTCAATTGGATTAAACTGCCTGACTTGGATGAGAGGTCATAGAGAAAAATAATAACCCTTTCCAGTGTTTTCCTTTCATTTATTTTGATGTGGATTCAGTGCAATTATTTTTTTGAGATTTTATTTATTTATTCATGAGTGACACAGAGAGAGAGGCAGAGACATAGGCCGAGGGAGAAGCAGGCTCCTTGTGGGGAACCCAATGTGGGACTCAATCCCAGGACCCTGGGATCACGATCTGAGCCAAAGGCAGATGCTCAACCACTGAGCCACCCAGGTGCCCCTGACTCAGTACAATTATTAAGCATATTTGTAGTAAGCTGGGCACTATGAGAAACAAAAGGGAATTATAATGCCAAATTCCTTTCTTCAATGACCTTTCAGTCTTGTTGGGGAGAACAAACTTATGTCTGTGAATCAAAGACCAACCAAAGCTACCTATAACTTATGTTAAAATGTATATGACCAAAAAATATATATATGACCAAGTCCTGTGGGCAAAAGCAAGCAAAGGGGTTTATTATTATTATTATTATTATTATTATTATTAAATAATTATTAAACTCTATCCCTGACATATTGTCTTCATCTTGCCCAATTATGCAGAGGTAAAAGAGAAGCACCTGACAATAATACTCAGTGTTGGCTAGATTCATCTGCACACTTCCAAAATGAGTCTAATCAATTTGTGATAGAACTTCAAGCCCTTCTGACCAATGCTCTTCACAGAAATCTGACAAAGATCAACAGGACCATTGTTAGTCTTATCCAGATCCCTGTCCATCCAAGGCACTATGTTGATCCTGATGCTGTCTCTTTAAGCAGGAGCCAAGAGCTCCCAAGCCCTCCCTCCTTTCCCATGCCCTGGGAATGCCTTAAGGACCAGCTCCATGATGGAAATTCAGTGTGAATCTGGGAACTTATCAAAGGGAGGAGAGGAAGGGCTTTCATCGAAAGAGATGGTAGAAAGAGACTAATTGTGCCTTGCACAATTCCCAGCCTGTCCCTTGAATCCAGCTGACAAAGGATGAGATAGAAGAACCTTATACAATAGAGCTAAACAACAGGCAGGCTCATTGAGTGAAAAACTGGCCCCATCTCCCTAAGTCTCTAATCTGCACTACAGTCTTACCCTCCTCCCAGAATCCACCCCTTAACCTCACTCCATGAACAGAGGCCTCCTTGATTGGGGCCTATACCAGTTGACAGGGCCAAGATGCTAAAGCAACCGTGACTGGTACTGGGGATAGATGGGGATCAGTGGGTGGGTTCTAGGAGTAAAACAACAATCATCAGGAGGTACCAGAGACAAAGACTTTTGCTTCTGGCCTTATTCTGGTCAGACAAAGCCCTGCCTGTAATATTGTCCTCTCTATGTGAAATCAGCACTTATACCACATTCAAGTGGTGGAAAGGGGCCCTAGAGCCACTAGGACATGGGAATCCAAGCCTGATGGATAGTCAAGTCCTATGGATAAATTTAAATGAAAAGGAATCTCAGCCTATTCGTTGTACTGATATTATTATTACTATAACAACAGCATTTGGGCCAACTTGTTTCCTATACTCCCCACTTCACCCCAAACACACACACACACACACACACACACACACACAGATGCCAATATATACCCAAACATTGAGAGGTTTGAATAGAACCTTGATTATTAAACTCTATCCCTGACATATTGTCTTCATCTTGCCCAATTATGCAGAGGTAAAAGAGAAGCACCTGACAATAAGCTAAAAGACAACATTTTCTATACCTTCTTCCTTAGGTCACTCTCTTACCATTTCCTTCTCTCTCCTTGTTTGCAGTGTGAAGCTGATCTGGGAAACCTTGTTCTCTTCCTTGGGATGTCACTGATTCTTTTCCAGAGCTCTGCCTAGCAGAGAGCTCAGAGGCAAATACAGAGCTGAGAGATCACTCTTAGGACCATTTTCAAATAACCAAGGAGGAATTAATTAATCAGTACTTGCAGAGTGTTTGAGGTAAGTTTGGCACTCGGGAGGCCCTAACAATGGGAAAGAAAGGAAAATCTACTCTGTTTCCCTTCCATGCTGACGTGACCTTATCTGATCGTGCCACTGCCCTGACTTGATCTTCTCTAGATCTGAAGTTCTGTAGGCAAGGAGGGCATTTCTACAGTTGCTTTCTTTAAAGACCAAAAACTACACCCTGGGGATGGTTTTCAGGGCTTCAAGATAACACAAAAAAAGGCAACGAGGGGAAAAGATGCCACTGGCTGGGTGCCAGTGCTTTGATGGATTTAAACACTATATGTCCCTTCCCACCCATCTCTCAGGGGTTCTTAGACCTTATTACTACTCACATAGTTTTGATAGAGTAGTTCTAGTAATCAAGCTCTTGAGTAAACTTCCAGGTTTCATAGCCCAGAGCCAGGGCAAAAGCTCCTCTAAGCAGAGCAAGCATTTCAGTCTGCCTGGCTCTCTAAGAGTTTCTCTGGCTCTGCAGAGCCAAGGTGGGGAATGGGGTGGGGAAGGCTGTCAATATCATTTTAGTCATTGTCTGTAGGAAGAGTGAGTATGCTGTTTTGGATCTGGTATTCTTGTGGCATTTTCTGCTCTTGGCATTCTTGTGGCATTCTTGCCATCCTGGTGGGATTCAGTTAGTCTGCCAAAATTTTGTAAAACTGGACCCCTGCTTTGTATCCACACTTCTTTCTTTTCTGGGCTACCCTCACTTAGTCTGTACCAGACAAAACTACACTGCTCAGCAAATAGCCACCTTTAGAGGGAAGCATCACAGTCTGGTTACCAGGGTAACAGCCACTGTTCTCAGACAACAGGCTTGCAGGATCCAATGTTTTGCTGTTCAGTAATGGCATTGTGTTACTGAGCAGAGAATAATCAGATACTGCTCTTTAACTCTTTTTCAGTTCCATTGTTATCCCAAAGGCTCATTTGGAACATCCCCTTCCCAAGTCAGGACAAGGTTTAATGAATTATCATTTCCCCCATAAACCTTTTATATAGACAATACTGAATTCAGTGTTCCTCTCTGCTTCCCATCCTACAGGATTCTATGTGGTTGAGGTAGTGAGCTCTCTGTTTCTGGGGGTGATTAAGGAGAGGCCATAGGAACATTTAATTGGCTGCTATAGAAAAGAATTTTGCCTTGAGAGTTGGCTGAGGCAGCTTCTAAAGTTCCTTCCAGGGATCCCTGGGTGGCGCAGCGGTTTGGCGCCTGCCTTTGGCCCAGGGCGCGGTCCTGGAGACCCGGGATCGAATCCCACATCAGGCTTCCGGTGCATGGAGCCTGCTTCTCCCTCTGCCTGTGTCTCTGCCCCCCCCCCCCGTGACTATCATAAATAAATAAAAATTTAAAAAATAAATAAATAAATAAAGTTCCTTCCAATCCCAGATTCCATGATATAATTTGTCTACTACAATCGTTAAACAGCCATGTGCTCCATGTTTGGAGTGCACTCCTTGTTAGATATGTTCTATTATTTACAAAGTACTTAAGATACTTTGTTACCAAATAATTGAAAACTCAATGACTACACTCTCATGTGCACCTGGCCCAAAGATTGTCCACCTCCAAAATCTGGGATCCAATATACAATCTCAACTGTGCCCTTATCTGTGGCAATCTCCCTTGGAGATTCCCCTGGAAACAATCATCCAGCCTCCATAACAGGGAACTGTCCCTGTGGTCACCTCATTTGTTCCTGCCTTTTCCTCACAGCTCTCATCCCCTGAGGAAGTAATATTCAGCATCGTTCTCTACTCCCTCTCCATTTTTTTAAATTCACAATCTACTTAATCAGCTGCCCTGACATTACATAGGGTTCCTGATGTCACCAAGCGTAGGAACTTAGTTCCTCTAACATTCACCTCTCACCTGGCTACACTCGGTCAAATGATTTTTACCCAAGTGCACAAAATATACACAAAGAAAGCCCAAACCACTTTGGAAAGATTAAGAGTCAGCTTATACATGTGTTATTGTATAATGATTGGTATTATCATTATCTAAAATTGTTATAGAGTTTTCCCATTTTTACATCCACATCATTATTACTTGATTTTTACAACCCTGAAAGTAGACAAAGCAACTATTTTTATCCCCATTTTCCATATGATAAAGTGATAATTCACTGTGACCTACCCAAGGTCATGAAGTTCATAAGTGGCAGATCTGGGATTTGAACCTGGTTGTGTTGATTCTAATCCAGTGCCCTCCTCTCTTAATTTTCCATGCAAAACACATGATTCAAAGATCTCCCTCAGGATGAAACAATCTAAAGGCTGACACCAGCTTAATATAATCAAAAACCTTTTTCCATGGATGTTGCTGGAGTCTTCTGGGTACTACATATGATGGTGAATACACAGGACAATTAATTCTCACTTCATTTAGGATGCATTCAAGCTGCTATTCTTTTGCCAAATGTGAGTGTTGTCTACATGTCTCCATGGCATCCTGTGTGGACAAAGATCCTTGTGCTCTGTATATCTTACTCTAAGTAGACGCTACCAAAGACCAGACCTTATAGCTTCTGTCTTTGTTCATAGAACCTGGAGAAGCCTTCAGTACTCAACCAAGTCGGTAAGAGTGCTAATGTCCCAGCAGCTTCCTTGTCATAGGAGGAATTTAGAGTCTGAATCATGTCCTTTGAAAGGCTAAGTCTGTGATTTTTGCTAGATATGGTCACCCATATATGTATGTGTGCGTTTGCATGCACGTACACATATGCTACCCATATTGACTCCCCATGGTAAAGCCACTGAGGCCTTTATTTTCATTTCCTGGACCTGAGATTGGCCTTCTCACCCATAGCCAAGCCTGAGTTCCATCTTGCCCAATTCCCCAATTTCCTTCTGATGCTAAACAGGGTCCAAATTTTTTATCAAGCAAGCAGTTATTTTATACATCTGAGGGCTAGCCAACACTCATTTGTCTCCAGAAGAACCAGGGTTGTCAGCTGACCCAGCCATTACTAGGGCCTGAGAACAGGGGAAAAGAGAAGGTAGAAGTGAGGGGGTAGGAGGACACATGACCACATCCAACCCTCTGGGCACTCTCTCCAAGGACCTATGGTACTCTCCACGTGCTGCTGGAGTTCTTTGGCAATAAAGCTACATTCTCAGTACAGCAGAGAAAGGGTTAACCTAATTGAGTGCTAAAGAATTAAATAAAACAAGTGCCAAAAACACAACTCATTGAAACCATTGGAAACCCCAAGCCCTAGAGTTGGAAATTCTCTTGCAAATTTCTGTGCCTGCTTGAATCTTCCATGCTAAAGTCTTTGAAACTCACCCATGTCTTTGGAACTCTGACTCCAATTGTAGCCAGCTGGCTAGTCTGCTTTGCTGCTGACTTTGTTCAGCTGGAAGGATCCTGGTCTCTCCAGTCTCCTTCTTCGGTCCTCTACTTTTTCTCTCTGAGTATCTTTGTCCTCTTCTCCTGCAATGAAAAGGGCTTTCTGATTGACAGCCAACCCCCTTAAAGAGACAGGCCTGCTTTCCTCCTCCTCTCCTCCTCCCCTTCTCCTCCCCTTGTCCCCACCTCCTTAGGGATACTCCCTTCTCTAAGGGCTCCATCTTCTTTTTCTGCTTTTAACTGAAAATTGTTTCATTTTCTGTTTTTCTCCTTTTCTCTAAGCCTTGTCTGTGTGGAATTTCACTTTGCTGCAGAGACATCTGGAAATGTGGTTTGGGGTAAAAATAAAAAAGAGGTCCTGGAAGCCTCCAACTGATGCTTGGGTCTATTTGGTATGGGATATGACAGCACAAGTGTCAGAAGCCATGGAAGTTGTAGCCCTGGCCAAAGGGTCAGGGTCAGAAACCTAGCTGTTATTCCCAGAGTCCTTCCAACTCTGCCCCAACCCCACCCCTCACTCTTAGCTTCTCTTGGCCCTGTCCACCTTTCTCCTCCCCCTACTTCTTGGCAAAGAAGCATCCCTCACCCTACCCAGCAATAGAATCACAATAGAGAAGAAAAAAATTGTCTTTTAAAATAATTCCTTCCAAATCTTTCTTGGTTTCAACTGAATGAGGACAAAACACAAGCTGTTGATTCCATAAACAGATTTTGACCACGCTGGGGGAGGCTACAATTGTAAAAATTGTATAGATAGAATAACAGAGACCCAGAGAGAAGACAAGACCTATGCATGTTCACAGAATAAGGTAAAGAGGTCATTTAGGGATGTGGGTGATTTCCAAGGAGTTTAATTGACTTTGAGACAAATCACTAACACAATCTGGGAATCAGGTAGTCAATATCCCATCCTGAGACTGTAGTGTCATAAAAGAGCTAAGGCCAGGCTGGTGAGAGGCAGAGAGCAAGTTGGGGTGAGGCAGCAGCTGTCAATGAAGGTGGAGAGAAGGGGAAAAGAATTAAAGTGCTTGCCTCAGAGAAAAAAAAAACACTAAGAAAAAATGGCCAAAGAAGCAAAAACAGGGGAACAATATATGAAATCTGCCCTGACAATAATACATGTTTCTAAAGACTGTGAAGATATTTGAGTGCCTAATATTAGGTGAGATTAGCCAGGGAAGGTTTTCTAGAAGAGGTGAATCTTAACCAGTGTCTATGTAGGCTCCTTGTTTGTGTTCCCTTCCCTTCAAGTGCCTCAGAGGAACACCATTCTCTCGATCCTGAGGGCCATATTCTCCCACAGGTAGCCTATAAGGAAACTGGTTGGCATATAATTTAAGGAGTACTTGTTGGAAGACTCTGGGGAAGAAGATATGACCCCTTCCTCATCACCATCAAAATTTCCCTATAGCTTTGCCTTGGGGATAGAGAGGAGAAGAAGGAGATACTGAACAGAGCCTACAATCATCCTGGGGGAGGGGGGAGAGGCAAGATTGAATCTTACAGTTTTCTCTTTGGGCTGTGACCTTGGACCATGTTTCTGGCTTGGGCATTGCTATTAGGAAGTGGTTGAGTCTTCTATAGATGCCCCTGTGGCTTCACCCAGGTCCTGAATCCCACCCAAAGAGAAAGGGTCCTTGGAAATGCCTCTTTTGCAGAAGTATATAGTGGCAGTTTTGCAGATCAGACTAGAATAAGACCACATGACTGATGGTAGAAGCTCCCAGGACTCCTGACCTCGCTATACCTGCTCTCCAGTCATAGACTCTGCCTGTTGAGGAAGCTGGGCTGTAGGATTTTGCCAACAATTAACTTCTGGATGATCATTATCAGAATAGCCCTGGAAGAGAGGGAGGACCAAAAGCAAGAAGTCACCAAATGGGTGCCCTCAGCTCCTCAGATGGCAGAAGGAACTGAGTCCAAACTTTGGGATTCTGATTTAGGCAATGAGAGAGATGGTTTTTCATGGCTCAGATAGAAAAGACAGCTCTGCATGCAGGGGAAATTGCTCAGGCTGAGCCTCCTTACAAATCTGCCCTTGAACTTTCAGCAGCAGCTCTGGGGAATGTTAGGCTACTTGGAAGAAAATATTTGTTCCCAGTAAACTCACAAACATCAATTTTTCAACCACATTTTTCTTCTCTTTTCCTTCATCTCTAGCACTTTACTTTAGCATTCTGTCCTTTCCCCAAGTCTTAATCTCTCCATCTCTGCTGTTTGACTGCCTGTCTCTCTGTCTCTCTTTTTCTCTCTCCACACTCTTTGATGGACTATGTCTTCCTGTCTCCACCTTGCTTTTAGGTCCAAGGATGGGAAAGGGGCTCAGCCTGGTCATGCTCACAGTACCTTAAGGTTCCACCTCCCTAGGATCTAGTATGTTGTAGTCACTCCGGATGTCTTGACACAGTGCTTTAGCACCTGTCTCTTGAGCCTTCCCCCACAGACTTTATAGGGTTTCTTTCCAGGTTCCCAAGGTTTTTGTTTTGTTTTGTTTTGTTTTTTGTTTTTACCTACCTACTCCCACCTATTTCTTCAGTTCTGCTTCTATTGGTTCCTGGCAAAAGTTCTCAAGTCCAGCTGGGTCCCTGGCAGTGCCCAGAGATTCCTCAAGAGGGCACTGCCAGCCTTCTTGGTAGCAGCCTGCTGTCTGCACTGGGTGCTTGTGGGGAACAATGCAGGATTGTATGAAACAAGTAAACAGTTTGTTTCATGAAATTCTGATGGTATCTCAGAGGATCTGAGCCCCCTCAATCATAACTTGCTTTGGTTGTGCATCTTTCTTGCAAATAATTCCAAAATACTTTGATATTACTTCCACTCTCTGTGGAGTGATCCCATCGTACCAGATTCTTAAAGGCCACTGGGCAAGTGGGTTTTATTTAGTACATTGAATAAATTGAACACTGAAAAGCATTCCAATGAAAGCAAAGGCCAGTGAATTTCTCCCAGGAAACTAAGCAAGGTCTCAAGTGCCCAATGTGGCAGTCCATATCTCCCACCATGTCCACAGAGAAGACTGTAAAGAGGAACAGAGAAGGCAGAATTCCAGTGAAAATCTGGGGTTACCTGCTATCATTTAGGCTTCTGGTGCTGAGGCTCTGCTTCTCCTCTCCCAAGATAATGTCCTTCCAGACAAAATTTAGGAAGGCAAGTGGCTGCTTCTTACAGCCTTTCTAGCCCTGGCACAGAGGTCTGGCTGGTTAGCAGGCAATATATTATGTCCTATGTACTTGTGACTAGAACTTTCCACACCCAACTTCATGCCGATTGGCTTGGCCATGCCTTTTTGGCCAACAGAACTGTGGGCTGAGGGCCAGAAATGTCACATACTTTGAGCTGGCATGGAGTGAGGGGGAAAAGGAGAGAGTTCTTCCCCTCCTGAAGATTCAGGGATTAGTGCAAGAATGAATGAGAGCAGGGGATGTATTGGTTGTGGATTGTGGAGATGCTGATGGCTTGGGGATGGAGTGAAAGGTAGCCTGGAAGCCAAAATAATCAGATGAATAAACTCAGGAGTGCCTGGGGGCGGGGTCCCAAATAGCTACTAGCAAATGGAGAAACCAATTATCCATATAACCCACCTCCACCAACACAAAAACTTAGCCAGCTTTGGCACAGTGGTCCCTGCAAAAAGACTGCATGTTTGATATGATCTCTGAGTGCAGCAAATATACTACTACTATCTTTGGCTGTAAAATACTCACCTAATTGCTAAGAACCAATGGTATTTGTTCCCTTTTACTGATGCAGTACAGAGAAAGCTTTCCAAATGCCATCCTGCAAGTAGAAGACAGAGGCATCTCTAGAGAATGCCTCTCTCCAGACTCTCATTCCTGGAAGTTGCCCAGAAGATTGTTCTGCTCCAAAAGGGTGTTCAAACAGCAAGAACAGCCAGGGGGAGAATGGAAAGACCTTAGGCTGCTATGGCCCAAGTCTCCAACCTTCTGTACTTCTCAGACTAAGCCAGATGTCCATATTAGAAATCCAGACAGGGTAAGTTGCAGGCAGTTTGTAGATCAGTGGAATTCAGAATCAGCCAGTGAGGATTACTAAGGACTTTGTTGTATTTGTTAGGTATGATAATAGCATGATGATTATGTTTTTTAAAGGGTCTTTATCAGTTAGAGATGCTGAAAAATATGTATAGATGAAATGTCATGATGCCTGCGATTTTTCCTCCTCCAGACAATTACAAGGTTAGATAAAAATAACATTGGCCAAATGCTGAAAATTGTTGAAGCTGGTTAGTGGGTATATGGAGGCTTATTATACCATTTTCTCTACTTTTGCATGGTTGAACTTGAGGTCAGAAAAGAGGAGTCACTAAAGTTAAGACTCAAGCTAATCCAAAAGAAAAAATAGAACATTTTCAAGGGAAATCTCTGATCTTTCTGGGAAGATGCACATAGCCTGCCTGGTAAGAGTGGTAACTTCTGGAGAAAGGGATGAGGGCATGGAGTGAGAGGGAGACTTTTTCACTCTATGCCTTTTAGTATGGTGGGAATTTGTAATTATATGCACTTATTACTTTTTCTGAGAAATCTCATTGGAAAAATCTTTCAGGTAGATGAAGGGACAGCAGTGTGCAGGCCCCTTGAGTCTGCTCCACGGTGGCAGGTATATCTTGAAAGTGAAGCCCTTGCTGTGTCAGGTTGGCCAGCTCCCACTCCCTCTACACCACCCACACTGCCCATACCCTTCTTTGTTCACGTCCCTGAAACACTGACCTCTTCCTAAACAAGGGCTGCCCCCATTGACAGGAAAGGACTCCCAGGGCTCTCTTCCAATCACAGCTAGATGGAGAAGAGGGGTTGTTCTTGCCCTGGTACCCATGGGAGGAGAAGACATAAGCCCTTGAAAGCAAATAAGGTCTTCGATCTGCTTCCTCTGCCTTCCAGGGAAACAGAGTCCCTCCCTGCCCCTCTGTTGGTCCCACAAACAATAAGGGCTACATCTGCCTCCCTCTCAGGCAATTTCTCAGGCCTCTTTCAACACTGCTGCTCAGGACTGCCTTTTTAGAGATATGATTCTACCCCCTCCAAAAACAAATAACTATTATTTTATATACACACAATATTTTTAAGTGTGCTGTCCCTTTCAGAGAAATCAGGCCAAGCCCTTCAGCTGTGACTGCTTGTTCAGGTAAAAGTCACTCTGGGCTATAGATGACACTTCCTATGGAGCAGATTGTCTACCCTCTGGGGCTGGGGTGCCTTCCTTGGGAAACTGTGCCAGCAGCCAAGATGGAGAAGAAAGGGAGCCTCAGCTTTCAAGCTGTGAGTGGGGCACTCCAGGTAAACACATGTTGCTACAAATCATGGTGCCAGAAATTAAAACAAATGACCCACACAGGGAGATAGCCCTGCCCTAGTCTGTTAGGATCCTGAGACTTGCTTTCCCCCTCTTTTCCCCTAACCCTGGCCAAGCCCAGGAGGGCTGGGCAGCTACTCTCCCACTAGTATGAGCTCCTCTTGCCATCTAGTAGTATGGGGCAGGCACCCCTACCCTCCAGCTATTCCTCCCCTGAGAACTCCATTTCTGTGGGACTTTCTCTATAACATCCAGGAGGACACGAGGGACACTGAGCCCCGGATCTGAGACTGTGGGCAGACTCTATGGAGCTGTGCCCACCTCCAGCCCCTAAAGCAAGGAGAGGTTAATGCACTCCTCCATCCTTGCCTGCCTCTTCCTAGGCAATAGACACCCTGGTCCCAAAGGAAACCTTGGTGTCAACGGATGAACTGGTGTCATCTAGCTTTAGGTAAGATTGAGGCAAGGCAAGATGGGATGAGGCCTGAGGCAGGCTGCATAATGTAACGGTCAGGAGTTTGGGTTTTGTAGCAAGCCAAACTAAGTTCATGTCCCACCCCAGTCTAGGGCATAGCACAATAAGTGGCAGTTGTCAATACTTAGAGCCTGACCTTCTCCCTGTTTATTTTCTCTCTTCCTTCTTATCCTGTATCCAGTACTTTGCCAGGCTTTGAGGGTAATACAAAAAAATGGGAGCCTTTCTAGACACACTCCTAGCCTGAAGAAGCCTACAATCATGTCTGGAAAGCATATTAAAGACATTAACTAAATGAAGATTCAGACACAACTAGTATGGAGTACCTACCTGTGCCTGCCCAGCGTTAAGTAAGCCAGATCCAGTAAGCAGAGGGTCAGCCTATCCTTTCACAGTCAGGTGAAAGGTTTCTAAGAATTCTGAGGGAGCTCAGAATCCTATGGCCAATGTGGTTCTGATTTTAGGCTCCTAATGAGCTTCTGATTCATCCCCAGTTCATCTTCCATGGCCACTTTATTCTTTCTGCTTTTCATTATACCAAATTGGGAATGCTGCTTTTCTTCCTGGATTTCTTTGAAAATCTCTCACGTGAAGCATTTATGCAAGTAACAGAATTTATCAAAGTTTGAGTAGATGAAGGGGCATATGTTACAGCAATACAAACAATTAAAAATTGATTACTAAACATTCCTTCATTTAAAAATCCTTGGCTAATCTATGAAAAGCCCACAGCAAATATCATTCTCAATGGGGAAGCACTGGGAGCCTTTCCCCTAAGATCAGGAACAAGACAGGGATGTCCACTCTCACCACTGCTATTCAACATAGTACTGGAAGTCCTAGCCTCAGCAATCAGACAACAAAAAGACATTAAAGGCATTCAAATTGGCAAAGAAGAAGTCAAACTCTCTCTCTTCGCCGATGACATGATACTCTACATAGAAAACCCAAAAGTCTCCACCCCAAGATTGCTAGAACTCATACAGCAATTCGGTAGCGTGGCAGGATACAAAATCAATGCCCAGAAGTCAGTGGCATTTCTATACACTAACAATGAGACAGAAGAAAGAGAAATTAAGGAGTCAATCCCATTTACAATTGCACCCAAAAGCATAAGATACCTAGGAATAAACCTCACCAAAGATGTAAAGGATCTATACCCTCAAAACTATAGAACACTTCTGAAAGAAATTGAGGAAGACACAAAGAGATGGAAAAATATTCCATGCTCATGGATTGGCAGAATTAATATTGTGAAAATGTCAATGTTACCCAGGGCAATATACACGTTTAATGCAATCCCTATCAAAATACCATGGACTTTCTTCAGAGAGTTAGAACAAATTATTTTAAGATTTGTGTGGAATCAGAAAAGACCCCGAATAGCCAGGGGAATTTTAAAAAAGAAAACCATATCTGGGGGCATCACAATGCCAGATTTCAGGTTGTACTACAAAGCTGTGGTCATCAAGACAGTGTGGTACTGGCACAAAAACAGACACATAGATCAGTGGAACAGAATAGAGAATCCAGAAGTGGACCCTGAACTTTATGGGCAACTAATATTCGATAAAGGAGGAAAGACTATCCATTGGAAGAAAGACAGTCTCTTCAATAAATGGTGCTGGGAAAATTGGACATCCACATGCAGAAGAATGAAACTAGACCACTCCCTTTCACCATACACAAAGATAAACTCAAAATGGATGAAAGATCTAAATGTGAGACAAGATTCCATCAAAATCCTAGAGAAGAACACAGGCAACACCCTTTTTGAACTCGGCCATAGTAACTTCTTGCAAGATACATCCACAAAGGCAAAAGAAACAAAAGCAAAAATGAACTATTGGGACTTCATCAAGATAAGAAGCTTTTGCACAGCAAAGGATACAGTCAACAAAACTCAAAGACAACCTACAGAATGGGAGAAGATATTTGCAAATGACATATCAGATAAAGGGCTAGTTTCCAAGATCTATAAAGAACTTATTCAACTCAATACCAAAGAAACAAACAATCCAATCATGAAATGGGCAAAAGACATGAACAGAAATCTCACAGAGGAAGACATAGACATGGCCAACATGCACATGAGAAAATGCTCTGCATCACTTGCCATCAGGGAAATACAAATCAAAACTACAATGAGATACCACCTCACACCAGTGAGAATGGGGAAAATTAACAAGGCAGGAAACAACAAATGTTGGAGAGGATGCGGAGAAAAGGGAACCCTCCTACACTGTTGGTGGGAATGTGAACTGGTGCAGCCACTCTGGAAAACTGTGTGGAGGTTCCTCAAACAGTTAAAAATATACCTGCCCTACGACCCAGCAATTGCACTGTTGGGGATTTACCCCAAAGATACAAATGCAATGAAACGCCGGGACACCTGCACCCCGATGTTTCTAGCAGCAATGGCCACGATAGCCAAACTGTGGAAGGAGCCTCGGTGTCCAACGAAAGATGAATGGATAAAGAAGATGTGGTTTATGTATACAATGGAATATTACTCAGCTATTAGAAATGACAAATACCCACCATTTGCTTCAACATGGATGGAACTGGAGGGTATTATGCTGAGTGAAGTAAGTCAGTCGGAGAAGGACAAACATTATATGTTCTCATTCATTTGGGGAATATAAATAATAGTGAAAGGGAAAACAAGGGAAGGGAGAAGAAATGTGTGGGAAATATCAGAAAGGGAGACAGAACGTAAAGACTGCTAACTCTGGGAAACGAACTAGGGGTGGTAGAAGGGGAGGAGGGCGGGGGGTGGGAGTGAATGGGTGACGGGCACTGGGTGTTATTCTGTATGTTAGTAAATTGAACACCAATAAAAAAAAAAAAAAAAAAAAAAAATCCTTGGCTACAGGGATCCCTGGGTGACGCAGCGGTTTGGCACCTGTCTTTGGCCCAGGGCGCGATCCTGGAGACCCGGGATCAAATCCCATGTCGGGCTCCCGGTGCATGGAGCCTGCTTCTCCCTCTGCCTCTCTCTCTCTCTGTCTCTCTCTCTCTCTCTCTCTCTCTCTCTGTGACTATCATAAATAAATAAAAATTTTTTAAAAAATAAAAAATAAAAATCCTTGGTTACATTACTACTTGGGACTTCTCTGTGCAAACCATTCTTCTGCCATGGATTCGTTCTTGCATCTTTCTCCCTTCTCCTATTCCTTTTTTTTTCTTCTTTGTCCCATCACAAATTCATGTTTGTTTCTTATGAGGGGCAGTTTAGCTACATACATGTTATCTTCCAGTCCTTTCCATCAGAGTTTCTCCTTCTTCCTTGCAATTGGCATATTGGAGTATTTTCCTTAAAAAGGAGTGTCCTCTTCTTAACATAAACCTTGGTGTCAACTGATGAAAGAATAATTTTATCACCTCACTCCTCTTACACAAACACAATCTCTGCTAATTGTACAACACAAGAAGTAGGGTTTTTATACCCATTTTACCCACGAGTACACTGAGACTTCTGAAGCCCACAGCTAGCACTGGAAGAGTTAGGATTGAAACCCAGCTTTTCTCACTCTGAGTCTAGTCTTCTTCCCACTACCCAGTACACTACAATTAGAGGACAAATATGTCCAAGATAGGGTTGGAGAAATTTCTCTCAAATGAACGGTTCCCTAACTGGGGGAGTAGGGCATACTGCAAGATACAAGCCTCACTCTAAGGCCAACTCCAGAGCCAATAGAGCAGTACTCACTGCTCACTCAGCAGCAAAACACAGGCACCCAGATTCACTAGGCCACTAGGTTCCTGAGCTACTTAGTCTAGGCACCAATTGAGACCCAACCTATCACTTTTGTTTTGTTTTGTTGTTATTTTTTATTTTTAAAGACTTTATTCATTTATTTGAGAGAGAGAGAGCGTGTGAGCAGTGGGGAGGGGCAGAGTAAGAGAAAGAAAGAGAGAGAGAAGCAGACTCCCTGTTGAGCCTGATGCAGGGCTTAATCCCAGGACCAGGAGATCATGACACAAGCCAAAGGCAGATGCTTTGGCCACCCAGGCACCCTTTTTTTTGTTTCTGTTTTTTAAACAAATTTTACTTTTAGGTCTTAGAATAGCCAAAAGAAGTAGATACTGGTACTATGTTATAATTTACAAATAAGCAAACTGAGTATCAGAGAACTTGTGATTTGCTTAAGGTCATACAGTAAGTAAGTGGCAGAAGCTGAAATGTAGACTACCTGATTTCATGCACTGTCAATGCCCTTCAGCCAAAGACCACCAGGACATGCCTGGGGTTGATCAAATTGGAATTATTGTTCATTTCAACAAAGAGAGACACCTCAGCATCCCCACTATCTCCCTTGTGTTTGTCTTCATGGCACAAAGCAAGAAGCCTAATTTGTTCAAACCCAGGTGCACTCCTTGTGGTCTTTGGCTGGAGGGCATTGACAGAAACCGAGGGTCACTGAAATTCACTTGAAACAATGCCTTGGACCCAGCTCTTCCACTTAGTAATAGTGACCACATCTTAGACTCCTCATGTCTACCTGTTTGAGGTACCAACCTGCCCATATCTGGGATGTAAATTCATGCTGAATTGAGCTCTGATATTTCATTGAAGTTCTTCAGCTTTGGGTTTATTTTGATTTTTTAGAAATGAGATCCCTTGGGAGTATTTTTGGCTATCTAATCAGAATTGGTATTGTTCCTTGATGAAACTGTTTTCTAGCCTTTTTACACATGCTCCTATAGTCTGTCTGCTTGTGTAGTGTCTTTAATGTTGCTTATAAGAGGAAAGGTCTATAGGGAAAGAGTGACATAGATTCAATAAGCTTTTCCTTGCACTGGCCCCAGGAACTGAGACATTCAGAAAGTCTCCTCAGACCAGTGTCTTTTAGACAAACTTTATCTCAGTTTATCATTTCAAAACCTTATAAAGACTTCTCAATCTTGTCTTTGTGTCCCCGAGACCTGCTTTCTTTAGCTTCATTTACCCAGACTCAGAGGGTTTTGCTTAGCCTTGGATTGGTGATGTTTGCCTTTGACCAAACTCTGAAGGCAAAGTTCATTACCACCATCTTTACAAATTGTTGAGTTCTCACAGGATTTTCTCAGTCTAAAAATGCACCCCTTCCTGGCTAAACATCTGCTTCCTTCATGTTTGCTCCCCATTATGCTAAATTGTATGCTTATCCCTCCAACTAGTACAGTTTCACGAGGAATATTTTAAAATTGCAGTGTCCCCTTTGAGGAGCTTTGGACAAGAATAAGAGGCACTTTAGAACAAAAAGCAAAAGAAACCCTCATGATTATCTTGTTTGTCTAAAAGGGAGATCGGGTTTTTTTGTTGTTGTTAAGTTAGGAGATATCATCTCCTTGGTCTCCACATTTAGGAGATTAATAAATGTTGCCTTTTTAATTATACAGCTTGAAAAACTTGTCAAGGATCCATGTTATATCAAAACCAGTTACATGCCACTCTTTTTGTGTGTGCATACCTCAAAATCTGTATTTCTACAGATTAGCTTTCTTTCTTCACCTTGCAGAGGAAACTTAACCAGCCCTTTATAGTGATAATTACATATTTGACTGTAGTTGGCTCTCTCTTTCCTTTTTACTTTATTCTGTCCCACTTTCTTTATCCTCTCTTATGAAACTTTAAATATTAATTTTCCACAAAATAATTTAGTTGTCTTGTATGTACCCTAGGAATATCTAGTTCAAATAAAGTCAAATTTGTCTAAAAGAAAATTTTAAAAATTACTAAACCATGTTACTTTTTGTGTGCACTGAAAAGTATATTTACATAATAGCCTTGTTCTATAGCTGTAATAAAATAAGAAGAGGCTTTAGTTTCAGGATAAAGGAAGAATTTGAGGGGAACCTAGGTGGCTCAGTTGGTTGAATATCTGATTCTTGATCTCAGGGTCCTGAGCTCAAGTCTGTGTTGGGCTCCATGCTGGGCTTGGAGCCTACTTAAGAAAAAAAAAAAGAATTTTGATGTGATTCGTTATCTTTAGTTCACTATTTTGGTTTATTCAAGACTAGATTTAAATTTTTTGTAATTCAAACTTCCTAAATAACTTATCACTGATAAGGGAGTAATACTTTGCTAGATGGAAAAACAACCTCAGCTGGACAACAGCAAGGTCTCCAGTATCCTGAGGCCCTTCTTTAGTGTATGAAAGTCCTTTTGGACACTTCCCTTTTTCCTTACCTTCCCCAATTCAGCCATTCCTCACTACCATAGTGTATTTGCTCTTTCTGCCCATGAGTCTCGTCCCCATGCTTTAATAAAATCACATTTTTTGCACCAGAGATGTCTCAAGAATTCTTTTTTGGCCATTGGCTCCAGACTTAACCAACGCTCCCAAACCTACATCACTATTGTGCCCAAGATTGCGAATCCAAGAAACCACCAAGGAGCTGACACCGATGCCAGCACTCGAGGGTTTATTTGCAAGCTCGATCTTGGGTCCAAGTGCACCCGACACAGTGGAGCAGGGACTTGGACCCCGAAGTGGGTTACAGCTGGGTTTTTTATAGGCTGGTCTAGGGGATTTTCAGAAGGGGTGGAGGAATTTCTCAAGTTCTGTTTACATTCTGATATGGTGCTTAAGGGCATTGAGCTCTGTTCTCATTCTAATATGGGACTTTCTACTACGGGGCATGGGCTCTGTTGTCTTTCTGATATGGGATTCCCTGCCAAGGACATTGAGGACATTCTTCAGTTTTTCCTGTAAAGTTCAGCTCTTATTCACAGGGGTCTAAGATGGCTATACTTGTGCTAATACTAAACTTTAGGTGGGATGGCCTTAATTTTTCTCAGCCTCCACAATCACCACTGTTTCCAAATGTGTTTAATTTGAAATTAGGAGTAGAAAATTGTATTCAACTAAATAGAATAGTAATAATGGATATCTTTTCAAAAGTTTAATAGTATGAAATTCTTAAAATGCTATAAATCATAAGAATTCAGTATGTTAGCTAAATTATAATTTCTAGATTCTTAGATAATTTTAAGATATTAGACCTAAGTTAATTACAAATAATCTTTGGATATCTGGATACTTTCAAAAAGAAAAAAAGCAAACCAGATACAAACATATTTATTCCTGCTTTTTTATGGCAATCAACTAACAAAATATGCAAATACTTTTGAATATTTTATATATATTTGGCTTCCTAAAACTGTTAAAATAAGAAATAATTACTCATGGAGTAAAAATAGCTAAATAATTCTTTACTTTCTGTTCTGTAGTTGTCCCTTATGTTTAAAGAAAGAAAAGTTAGTTCTTTTGATTGAAGATAAGAATTAATATAAATGGTTAGTTGTACTTGGTACAACAATTATAGGGAAACAGAAATATGCATTTAAGATAATGGATATTATTTTCATTTTACTCATTAAAAAAGTTGTCATAAAAATAAAATAAAGTTGTCATAGGTATTTAATATAACGTATATTTTCTTTAATATACCGATAAGTTGATTATATTTAAAACTATAATTAAAAGCTTGAGATTATTGCCCATTTCATATTTATGTATCTGTGTATGCATAAGTAAAGATACATGAATAAATCCTTTACTACAAATTATTACACGAATAACGTCGCAAAGGAGTAAAATTAGAATGTGGGTCTTTTTTATGTAGGATGACTAAGTCTATGATCAGATTAATAGAGGTTCCTTTTTGTCACCAAATTATTCTGTTAACCGTCAAAGCTTCGGGCCATATTCTAAAATTGTGTTTTAAACAATCCCTTACTTTTTGGGGGCACCTGAGTGGCTCAGTCTTTAAGCGTCTGCCTTTGGCTCAGGCCAAGATCACAGGATCCTGGGATCCAGCCATGTGTCAAGCTCCCTGCTCAAGCTCAAGTGGGGAGTCTGCTTCTCCCTCTCTTTCTGACCCTCCCCCCCAACTTGTGTGCTCTCTCTCTCTCTCTCAAATAAATATGTGTTTATTCCTGAGAGACAGAGGCAGAGACACAGGCAGAGGGAGAAGCAGGCTCCACGCAGTGAGCAACAATGTGGGACTTGATCCTGGGTCTCCAGGATCAGGCCCTGGGCTGAAGGCGGTGCTAAACCACTGAGCCACCAGGGCTGCTAAAATATTTTTTTAAAGCAATTCTTTTTTTTTTTTTTTAAAGATTTTATTTGAGAGAAAGCACATGAGCAGGGGGAGGAGCAGAGAGAGGGAGATATGCTGACTCCCCGTCAAGACCTGAGCCAAAGGCAGATGCTTAGCAGACAGAGCCACACAGGCGTCCCCTAGCCACACTTTAAATACTTCATTGTCAAGGGCCATTTCTATCACTGCAGAAAGTTCTATCAGACAGTGCTATGTGAGATCTGACAGGAGGGGGAATTCAGTACTTCACAAATCAGGACACAACAGCAGCTCAGCTGAAAGGTCTCACATTTATTACTGAACCAACCTACTGGTATAGAGGCATAGTAACAGAGAAAATCATTCCCTTGATAAGACATGTCTATTGGCCAGGTAGGAAGGATGTTTCCATATTGATAGGATAGGAACATGTGATCTTCATGCACCTTAAATATGTGTGCCAATTATGTTTGCTATTTCATGATGTGCGATGCTTCCTCATAGACACAACTTGGTTCTTCTCCAGTGTCTCCTCTTGGAGTTGTACCTGATTTTATTATCAGTTTTCATCCAAATCCACTGGGGAATAGGACGATTCTGCTTTTGTTTCTTGACCAGGAATCGCTTGATTCTGAAGGACTTGTGAGAAGACATGGCGATCACAGTAAACCACACGCAACCAGGATGGCGGCAGAAAGGCTAAAAAAGCAATTCTTAAACCACATCTTCTTTATCCATTCATCTTTCGATGGACACCAAGACTCCTTCCACAGTTTGGCTATTGTGGACATTGCTGCTGTAAACACAGGGGTGCAGGTTTATGTATACAATGGGATATTACTCAGCCATTAGAAATGACAAATACCCACCATTTGCTTCGACATGGATGGAACTGGAGGGTATTATGCTGAGTGAAATAAATCAATTGAAAAAAAAAATAAAAATAAAAATAAAAGAAGTCAATCGGAGAAGGACAAACATTATATGGTCTCATTCATTTGGGGAATATAAAAAATAGTGAAAGGGAATAAAGGGGAAAGGAGAAAAAATGAGTGGGAAATATCTGAAAGGGGGACAGAACATGAGAGACCCCTAACTGGGAAATGAACTAGGGGAGGTGGACAGGGGGTGGGCACTGAGGGGGGCATTTTATTGGATGAGCACTGGCTGTTATTCTATATGTTGGCAAATTGAACACCAATAAAAATAAATTTATTAAAAAAATAAAAAAGAAGTAAAAAAATGAAAAATAAAAAAGCAATTCTTGGGATGCCTGAGTGGCTCAGAGGTTGAGCATCTGCCTTTGGCTCAGCCCCGGAATTGAGTCCCACATCAGGCTCCCTGCATGGAGCCTGCCTCTCCTTTTTTTTTTTAATAATAAATTTATTTTTTATTGTTCTATTTGCCTACATACAGAATAACACTCAGGGCTCATCCCGTCAAGTGCCCCACTCAGTGCCCTTCACCCCTTCACCCCCCGCCCGCCCTCCTCCCCTTCCACCACCCCTAGTTCGTTTCCCAGAGTTAGGAGTCTTCATGTTCTGTCTCCCTTTCTGATATTTCCTACCCATTTCTTCTCCCTTCCCCTCTATTTCCTTTCACTATTATTTATATTCCCCAAATGAACGAGACCATATAATGTTTGTCCTTCTCCAATTATTTCACTCCGCATAATACCCTCCAGTTCCATCCACATTGAAGCAAATGGTGGGTATTTGTCGTTTCTAATGGCTGAGGAATATTCCATTGTATACATAAACCACATCTTCTTTATCCATTCATCTTCTTTATCCACCGAGGCTCCTTCCACAGTTTGGCTATTGTGGACATTGCTGCTAGAAACATCAGGGTGCAGGTGTCCCGGAGTTTCATTGCATCTGTATCTTTGGGGTAAATCCCCAACAGTGCAATTGCTGGGTCATAGGGCAGGTCTATTTTTAACTCTTTGAGGAACCTCCACACAGTTTTCCAGAGTGGCTGCACCATTTCATATTCCCACCAACAGTGCAGGAGGGTTCCCTTTTCTCCGCATCCTCTCCAACATTTGTGGTTTCCTGCTTTGTTAATTTTCCCCATTCTCACTGGTGTCAGGTAGTATCTCATTGTGGTTTTGATTTGTATTTCCCTGATGGCAAGTGATGCGGAGCATTTTCTCATGTGCATGTTGGCCACGTCTATGTCTTCCTCTGTGAGATGTCTGTTCATGTCTTTTGCCCATTTCATGATTGGATTGTTTGTTTCTTTGCTGTTGAGTTGAATAAGTTCTTTATAGATCTTGGAAACTAGCCCTTTATCAGATAGGTCATTTGCAAATATCTTCTCCCATTCTGTAGGTTGTCTTTTAGTTTTGTGGACTGTATCCTTTGCTGTGCAAAAGCTTTTTATCTTGATGAAGTCCCAAAAGTTCATTTTTGCTTTTGTTTCTTTTGCCTTCGTTGGATGTATCTTGCAAGAAGTTACTGTGGCCGAGTTCAAAAAGGGTGTTGCCTGTGTTCTTCTCTAGGATTTTGATGGAATCCTGTCTCACATTAGATCTTTCATCCATTTTGAGTTTATCTCTGTGTATGGTGAAAGAGAGTGGTCTAGTTTCATTCTTCTGCATGTGGATGTCCAATTTTCCCAGCACCATTTATTGAAGAGACTGTCTTTCTTCCAGTGGATAATCTTTCTTCCTTTATCGAATATTAGTTGACCATAAATTTGAGGCTCCTGCCTCTCCTTCTGCCTGTGTCTCTGCCTTTCTCTCTGTATCTCTCATGAATAAATAAATAAAATCTTTTTTTTAAAAAAAAAAAGCAATTCTTTACTTTAAAAAAAAAGTTAATTTCCTGATAGACGTTGTTTATTACTAGGTAATTTTATAATGTTAACAATAAATATTTCTTCCTTTAGTTATGATTTACATTGTCCTACTAACAACTATTCTCTATTTTTAAGATTCTTTATGTTTTTGAGAGAGAGTGCACATGCACGTGCTTGTGTGCCTGCGAGCACTAGTGGGCAGAGTAGAGGGAGAGCATCTTGAAGCCAAGTCCCTGACAAGCAAGAAACCTGACATGGGGCTCTATCCCAGGACCCATGAGATCATGACCTGAGCCAAAACCAAAAGTCAGATGCCCAACCAACTGAGCCACCCAGGTGCCTTTAACTATTCTTAATTTTGCCTTTCCCAAATGCAGAATAACAAAACTATTAAGATGACTTTTATGCCTAAACCATATTTGAATTTTCTAAAATGGACACTAAGTAACAAAAAGATATGCCTATTCACCTCATAAATGAAAGGACAATAAGAACAATTAAGTTTCTCTAAATTTCCCTAACTTTTGAGTCACACTATTATAAGAACTTTATCGGGCAGCCCAGGTGGCTCAGCGGTTTAGCGCTGCCTTCAGCCCAGGGTATGGTCCTGGAGACTGGGGATTGAGTCCCATGTCAGGCTCCTTGTATGGAATGGAGCCTGCTTGTGTCTCTGTCTCTGTCTCTCTCTCTCTCTCTCCTCTCTCTCTCCCCCTCATGAATAAATAAATTAATTTTTTTAAAAAAAGATCTTTATCTACCAAACTTAGTATTAAAGTAATCTGTATGAAAAATGGAGTTTATCTTTCAGATATAAGCAACTACTGATATCTTTCTGTGTTGAAAATTTTTCAAGTTAAATATATTTAAGCACAAAGACTGATAACAATACATCTCTACCAAAAGATTTTTCCAGGATTTTAGATTCACAACCTTGCTTTTTCTTTTTGTTATAAACTTTCTGGGTAGGCACAGAGGTACTAACTTAATTACATGGGAATGGTCAAAGGTATATTTCTTATTTCAGTCCTTCATTAGATCCAGTAGCTAAGACAAAACACCTTGTCTAAGAGCTATAACAAGCAAGAGCAAAACATAAAAACTTCAATTAGCTTAGTTCTAGATCTCCACTAAACCCAGTGGTTCCTTGTGCTGTACAAATTTTTATGGACAAAAAACATTCACCAATTTTCAGCTAGTGGCCTAACCCCCTAGGAAATATTGCTTTCCCCTTCACACTGTCAGTTGCTACAGCACTCAAAACCCAATTAGGTTTCTTCATTTACTTGAAGAAGGAACAACTTTCTGCTTATTTCTCTTAGGGAATTCTCTACATCCTACGCAGACCTTCAGAGATCCTTCAGCCTGCTCTACAAGAACCGTTCAACTTTACTCAAAAAACCCTGTTAATTTAGGGGATCCCTGGGTGGCGCAGCGGTTTGGCGCCTGCCTTTGGCCCAGGGCGCGATCCTGGAGATCCGGGATCGAATCCCACATCAGGCTCCCGGTACATGGAGCCTGCTTCTCCCTCTGCCTGTGTCTCTGCCTCTCTCTCTCTCTCTCTCTGTGACTATCGTGAGTAAATAAAAATTAAAAAAAAAAAACCCTGTTAATTTAGAAGGACATAAAAACAAGCTCATTGCTATTGTCATAAATGATACTTTTGCTCCCGATATAGTCTATACCCCACTAGGGTACAGCTTCATTTGTGGATATCAGACATCACACTAATACTGTGTATTCAGGGTAATTCTTAGAGACTTTCAGATATTTAAATTACCACTCCTTCAGAGGATCATGTTTCTCTAGAAATCATTTTAAAATTACTCTCAAATTACCCAATTACCTCCCAAATGGGGCATACACAGCTACCCTGGAGAATTCCCCAGAAGGAATAACTGACTGCTTCTTCATGGATACTATTCAAGCTATGGTTCCCACATTAGAGATAACACAACTGAAAAAGATGGTTCAACATTTATTCTGACTCTAGAAAAAGTCATAAATAACATAGCCTCGGGACACCTGAGTGGCTCAGTAACCTTCGGCTCAAGGCATGATCCTGGCATCCTGGGATTGAGTCCCACATCAGGCTCCCCACAGGGAGCCTGCTTCTCCCTCTGCCTATGTCTCTGCCTCTGTGTGTGTGTGTCTCTCATGAATAAATAAGTAAAATCTTTAAAAATAAATAAGTAACATAACCTCTACTCAGAAAGCCCAAGAAACTAATCTAAATTCACTAGCCAGGGCTGTTATGGATATATAAATACATATATCAATATATCCCATTACCTTTTATTCCCTTTTAACTAGTCAAGGGGAATTTTACCCTATAGCACGTACTTCTTGCTATGCCTCTTTACATAAGATAAACAAAACAATCAGGGAGCAGGGGAAAGCCACTTGTTTCCTTGACTAATTATCATCTTGTTTCTGATAATTGTTAGTATTACAGTTGGTAGATTCAAATGCTACTGCAACCAGTATCACATTGCAGGACTAAACAACTCATCCTGCAGCATAAGGAGCAGAACAGATTAACACTAGGCTTACTACAGACTAGGTTCTCTAAACAACCTCCAGGTCAGCAAAATCTTGGCAATGGTGAAAATCTGGATATCACTGATTAGTGTCTTACAGCCAGATTTCATCTGCCCTTGGCTATAAAGGAGGCACTAAGAAAGAAACAAGCAGCCCCTGACAAGGACCTGGCTTAGTAGTATCATATGGGCCTTATTTTTCTCCTGCCAAACAATGTCATAGAACATTAATATCAAACAGGCCATTCTGTGACCATGATGGATCCAGACCAAAAAGGACCACTATGGGGGCTGAAACAGCTCAATTGGGAGAGGATTAAAGTGGAAAAAAACACTGTGTAATCAAATCTGAACACAGACAAAATATGAACAGTATTAAAGCCATAGATATGACCAAACTTCTCCCAATTCTGGCTAATCCAAGTGACTCCTACTTCTTAAATTACATCTTTATCTTAGCTCTAATCTTCCCTCTTTTTAGATAAGGTTTTTTGAGATATCCAATTATAGACATACTTCTGCTTCCTGACAGTATCTAATTCAGAGTGAAACCCTACTTCTTTAAACCCTCTCCCAAACCCCTTACATCCAAATCCTGAAACACCCCATGATTCCCTACCATGTGCATTCTCCCTTGATACAGAGTAATACACATATTATTTTACAAAGAAGAAATTATTAACATCACCATTTTTGTAGATAATGAAACTGAGACTCTGAGAATTTAAATAACTTTCCCAAGACTACCCAGTTAGTAAGCAGAGAAACCCACATAAGAACCCAGGGCTTGTTCCCTGCATTATGTCATGCTGCTTTTTTTAAAAAATATTTTTATTTATTTATTTGAGAGAGAGATTTGAGAGAGAGTGAGTGAGTGAGCGTGAGTGGGGGAGGAACAGAAGGAGAAGCAGACTCCCTGCTTAGCAGGGAGCCTGATTTTGGGGGGTGAGGGGCTTGATCCCAGGACAACCAGAATCATGACTTAAGCAGAAGGCAGACACTTAAATGACTGAGCCACCCAAGTGTCCCTGTCATGCTGCTTTTAAAAGAGTGTTTTAAGGGAGATTCTAGGTTCCTAGCAATCGTTCTTAAAAAAAAAAAATCCATTTTCGGGTAAGTTGCATCTTACTCTTTGTTGACATATTGATATATCATTCCCTCTAGGATTGTTCCCAGCCACTTCAAATACTTTCATTAAGCTTGCACACAGTGGTTGCTCATCAAATCGTGCATGTGTGAGTATGTGTGTGTTGTGGGTAGGTGGGTGATGATGTATTTTGATGTGTCCTGTGATACGTCCAAGCTCTGCACCTGATTACTTGAATCACCCAACCACATTTGCACAGAACAAAACCAGGCAAACCTCCTTCTTCAGGCCCCTTCCAGGCTGAGCACTGGGGAGCTGAGGAGCTCATGGGCCAGCAGAGCCAGTCTGGTGAGGCTGCTAGGTCAGCACTAGGGTTGTAAGGGAGCATGAAGGGAGGAGCCAGAGCTGCCACTGTGGAACTTCTATTTAGTGCTGACAGCAGAAAATTGGCTGTCAGTAACCCAGCAAGGATGAAGTGAATTCTTACTGCTGTCAGCCTCCTGCCCACCTTGTGTTGAAGTAGTGGTGGAGGAGGGGGTTCAGAAAGGGTATAAGATATGTCCTTCATACCAAAGAGCTTACTTTAGCCTCCCTGAAATGACATTACCTACTGCCTCCCCTTCTCTCCCTCCCATCTGGTACCATGTGTTGAGATGCTAAAGGAAACACTCTTAAGAGGAGGGGGCAGATGTGCTGGCTGATGTGGGCATGAGTCACAGCTGTGAGAGCCCTCAGATGAAGAAGTGTGAGTATTCACTGACCTAGGCTTGTCTGCTTTAGGATAATTACCAGTCAAGAAAGTCTCAAGGGTGGTGAAGAGATAAAAAAAAGGAGGCAGGCAAAGAAGAAAGTTCTAGCCATTTTTATGTAGCTGCGGTTTAAGGACAGCGATCTTCAAGTGTGTGTTAAGAGAACAGGGCAGTTTACCTGGAGACCGTCTCTGACTAATGGTACTTTATTTGGATTATACTTTCATTTAGTGTGGCTTGGTGAGCAGGTGGCAGCCTATAGCAGTAAGAGTAGAGCTAAAGCTGCTATCAGTCATCCCTGGTTTCAGGTGTGATAAGAAGGGCTCCTTTTCTGGGCCAGCAGGAAAGGAGGAAGCCAGAGAGACAGGACCAAGGAGGAGGGTCTAGAGTCTTCAGAAAGGGACAGTAGGGGCAAACTATTTCAAATACAGTGGATCCTTCCTGAGAATCGGCTAGTACAGTGGCTGCTTCTGAGCTGCCTAAGCTCATGTTCAGGGCCTTCCCACAGGGCACTGTGGCTAGCAAAGGCAGAGGGTATGCTACATATAGCCCATGTGTAAGAGTTCTAGGGACCAGCTCCAGCTATCCTCTCTCCACAAAGCCCTGGCCTAGTATGGTGCCTTATTCATGGATGGTCTTTATTAAATAATCAGAGAACATTTCCCCATCTCCACTCATAGATTTAAGAGGGGAATAGAATCATTGGAATAATCCATGATATTCTTGAGATGGGTATTCATGGAAGGGTAGAATGGAGAGCTGACTTTGTCCATCTGGACTTCCATTCTCTTGTTTATCCCACAGCCACCAGAGCCACTAGCTGAATTTCCACTCTTCCCCTTAGAAAGCCCCAGCCTCAACAAAGACACAATGCCTCTTTCCCTGTTTCCAGCAGCATAGCTGATACAGGCAGGCATTTTTTAAAAAAGAGCCTCCAACTATCCCCTCTCCAAAGAGGAGATAATGAATAGGAACGAAAGTATCAATAACATCAAATGGAAGCATCTCCAAAGCTCCAAAATATTTTATTGGAGTCTCAGCTGGAAGGAGAGTGGAGTTTCCCAAAGCAGGTTCCAGAGGATGTCAGTTAGTTCCACTGGATATTGAAAGGTATAATGTTAAAAAGAAGGTTCTGCAGGGCTCTGTTGAGAAAAGGCTGGCTTAACCAAAGTTGAAAATAATAAGTGTTTCTACTTCAAGACTTCTCAGAATCTCCAATATGGTTATGTGGATATAAGGTCTCTAAAAGATGAAAAGAATAAAGTTTCCAGCTAGAAGCCATTTATCAAGCATTTGTTATGCACTAGGCTCTGAGAGAAGTGCTTCACATGTATTAATCCTTATGCAATCTTCATTATATAATAGATACTACTATTCTCTGCATTCTGTGATTAAGGAAATTGAGATACAGAGAGGTTAAGTAACCCATCCAAAGTCACAAGCTAGTAATCAGCACAGCTGATACTTCAGGGGATTATACTAGAGTATCGGATCAGTGTGACAGAGACTGTACAGATCCCACCGAACCCATTTTCTCATCGTACAGCCCACCAGCAAGTTACATTTCCAGGATTCCTTGCAATGAGGTGGTCATCCTTATTTTGGAATGTGAGCAGAAGTGATGTGTGTCTCCTCCAGGCTGTGGCAATTAAGAATGGGTATGCCTCCTCTACCTTCTCTCTTTCCCCTCACTTGTTAGCACAATGCAGAGAATCCAGTAAAGGGCTTCAGGGACATAAAGGTGGCCAAGCCATACTATGAAATGAGCATGGGTCCCTGAATGACTATGTAGATCAGTGCTCACCAGTCCAACCCATCATTACTCTCTCCAAGCAGCATTGGACTGTGACATGGATAAAAAATATTTGGTGGTTGCATTAAACCATTGAGATTTGGAAGATATTCATTTATAATATTTATCCTATTCAGGCAGCCCAGGTAGCTCAGCAGTTTAGTGGTGCCTTCAGCCCAGGGCGTGATCCTGGAGACCTGAGATCGAGTCCTGCGTCAGGCTCCCTACATGGAGCCTGCTTCTCCCTCTGCCTGTGTCTCTGCCTCTCTCTCTTTCTCTGTGTCTCTCATGAATAAATAAATAAAATCTTTAAAAATATTTATCCTAACCTATCTTGACTAATACAATCAAGAAATTCTTTTTTCCTAGAGAATTTCCTAGGACAAAGATTCTGAGGGTTTTACACTGAGGAATGCCTAAGTAGTATGAGCACCAGCTTCAAAGTCAGTCAGAAGTAGAATCAATTCTCAGTTCTGTACAAGGCATGCAATTTTGGGCAAGTCACTTAATTTTTCTGAGCTTCTGATGCCTAACTGAAAAGTGGAGATAATAATGCCAAACTCAGAGAGTAGTTGTAAAGATTAAGTAAAATCATGTACAAGAAGTACGTGACACATAGTAGGTGCTCAATAAAAGTTAACTATTATCATTATAGGAAAGCCATGGCACTCTGCCTGACACATAATCATGGAGGCCTAATACATCGTAGTTCTCTTTCTTTAATTCCTTCCTACATCCCCATAGACTAAGGGCTGACTTGACTTGGCAAGCACCTTGTCTAGATTCTACACTCCCAACTTCCTCCTAGCCAGTGTCTTCTTGGCAGCACATTCTTACCTAACCCTCAGGAGTAGGACCATACTGCAGCCCTCATCCTATCCCAAACACCAAAGCCCCAAGTGAGATGACCCTCTACTAAGGATCGGCCTCTTTAAAGGACTTTGTGGTATGAATACTGTTTTTCTTCCAGACTCAAGCCTTCAGCTCCAACCTCCTCTGGAGTCCTCTAAGCTGACTTCATTGGCTGGGGGCAAGGGTCAGGGCTATGCTGCCACCCTCACTCACAATGTCCAATCTAAAGCTACCTTTAGTACATATGGAACAAATTTAAATCCAAGTGTCAGCCAACATCGTGCCACCGAATCCTGCAAAGGGGTATGCCCAGACCCTGGGAAAGCCAGAAGTAGCAGCAACTGTGTGCAGAGGGCTGGTAGGGAGGGTGGGAGGCCAAGGTGTTCCTGCTGCAAAGAGAATTGTAGCGCCAAGGGGATCCTTAATCTATAGTGATATGTGATCACTCCAGACATCGATGCAGAAAATTGAATTCACAAGCACTCATCTCTTCCAATAGCAAGCAGAACAAATGTTTCTTGCATCCTGTCCAGATTCAGCACCCTCCTAATTCCCCTGACCAAAAGAAAAAAATGAAAAGCTCAGCTATTTATAATTCTCTGCTTCTTCAAAGTTGGCCTGGATCTCTAAACTATTTTTCCTCTTCCCTCTGTGCTAGAATTTTCATTGATTTTGTTGTGCCCAAGATTGCGAATCTGAGAAACCACCAAAGGAGCTGACACCGATGCAAGCGCACGAAGGTTTATTTGCAAGCTCGAGCTTGGGTCCAAGTGCACCCGACACAGCGGAACAGGGACTTGGACCACGAAGTGGGTTACAGCTGGGTATTTTATAGGCTGGCCTAGGGGATTTTCAGAAGGGGTGGAGGAATTTCTCAAGTTCTGTTTACATTCTGATATGGGGCTTTCAAGGGCATTGAGCTCTGTTCTCATTATAATATGGGACTTTCTACTACGGGGCAGGCGTGGGCTCTCTTGTCTTTCTGATATGGGATTCCCTGCCAAGGACATTGAGGACATTCTGCAGTTTTTCCTGTAAAGTTCAGCACTTATTCACAGGGACCTAAGATGGCTGTACTTGTGCTAATGCTAAACTTTAGGTGGGATGGCCTTAATTTTTCTCAGCCTCCACAGATTTGAGACTCTCTTATACCCTTAGGCTGATCAAGTTCCTGAGGTAACTTCTTTGAGGGTTGTATTGGGTGGGTGTCAGTGAGGAGCATGCTCTTGCTAGGGGTATGGATGGCCTTCCCTTGGCTTCTGTAGGCCATGACCTGCTCCCCAGCTCCCTCTGGCATTTCCAGCTGTTCTTGATTAAGGAGGCTTGGGGCACCTATTGCCAATCCCAATCTAGACCATTCTGTTCTCGGTGTGAGGTAGATCCTTACACCCTCAAGGAATGAGACTGTTGGAACTCACATAGGCAGCACTTTAGAGGTCTTCAAGGCTTGAAAGCTGATTACACTGGGCTGAGGCTGAGCCAAGGATCCTTAGAAAGAAACCTTGAGAAGGTGCCATGGCACCTCATCAGTGCAATTATCTAATATGAATCCCTGGCAGCCTGGGAGTTGGGAACAAATCCTCCTGAGCCTATTCCCTACAAGGCAAACTAAAACAACATCAATAGCAATTGTATTGGAGTGGGGGGGATAACACGTTCTCAAAGGTCAGACAAGCTCCAGCCTTGGAAGAGCAAGACTGATCAAGGAAGAGTCCATGATCTACCTCATCCTGCCTTGACTATTGATGGAAGGTAGAGAAGGGAAAACAATTACAGTTAATAGTTACTGAGTGTTTAGTATGTGCCTAGCACTGTTCTAATTGCTTTATAGACCATAATGCATTGAACCCATAAAACATCCCTATAAGGAGGGTATTATTATTATTATTATTATTATTAATCCCCCTTTTAGAGGCCAGGAAACTGAGATACAGAGCTGTTACACAGCTGGTGGGATAAAAACCAAGGTTTGAATGTAAACAACGTACCTCCATATCCCATGCTCCTAACCCCTATGCACACTGCCTCGCTAGTGTGCTTATGTGTAGATGAGCCTGCTCCCGGACCCTCTACTCCCTGATTCAGTCCTTCTCCATTCAGAATCTGGTTCCCCGTGCCTGGGGGCAAAGAAAAAATCCTATGGTATTGCTTTAGTAAGGCCCTGGGTCAGTGTGGCCTTAGGGCACAGAGCAGGGAGCCCCTCCTAGGAATCTGAGAAGGGTCAAAAAAAAGAGAGGAGGAAGCTTAGCTCAATCAGATGTCTGGAGAAGGAGGTAGCTAGTAAAGTAACTGGAAAGTGGGAGAGAATCCCCTCTTCAGGCAATGCAGCTGTTCTGCCAGCTACCCTTACACACATACACACACACACACACACACACTCATATACACATACTTCTGTGCTCAATTATTCTAGCAGAAGGGCTAAGCAGGGCTGCCAGAGAAGAGATTGCTTGTTAGTTAAGGTACTTGGCAAATGTGCCCTCCAGCTCTGCCTTTGAAAGAAGCCATAGTACTGGGGGCTGGGGTACATGCAGAGCTCCTGGGGTTCAGAGAGCATTCCTAGTTAGGGCAGATGCTAAGACACTGGGCTGTCCTACAGTACTGGCTTATTAAAAGCTCCATGAACCAAATGTTGTGGATACCATCTTGGACTAAGGCTCCTATAAAAATCCTAAGGCTCCATTCTGGAACCTCCCTAAGGCAGATTCAACAGAAGATATCCAGACAAAGCTTTAGTCCCTTCTCTCTGCTTATCCTGCAGTACCCCTCCATCTTCTCAACCCGTGGAAGACCTAAGAACAGGGCTCAGGCCCCATGAATTCCCTAAGCTTTGACTCCTCTGTATAAAAAACAGTCCTGGTAACTGGCCCCCTCAATTCTCTGAGAATAAGCTTGCTAAACATAAAACAAGGCCTTCGCACAATGCTTCTCTCCCAGTGGCTCGCCACCTTGTGTCATCAGAATGTGTCCACCTTACATCATTGAACATCTCCGCAATTGCCACCTATTTTTCTATTCCTACTCTTCAAAGTTTACAGGCATCTGGTCTCACATGTGCTTGAATGACTCAGTTTGCTCATCTGTAAAATGAATATGATACTGACCTGCATATCTCCTGGAAGTTTTGAGAATCTAATGCAATTATATTCTGAGTGCTCTTGTAAATACACAAAGTGCTACATGTACTAGGAGACACATTTGGGAGTCCAAGTGGGAGGAGGCAGGCCGCTGATAACAAAATCCGAGAAAGTGAGCCTTGGAACACATGACCACCAGCCTATAAACTTCTCATATACCTGATTATTCCCTTCCTAGTGCTCAGCAGAGTATTTTGCACATAACAAATACCCAACAAATTGGTGCTTCGTGATATGACTGGAAGTGCAGCATTTTAGGACTTCAAATGACAGTCAAGCCTCTGTTATTGTGAGCCATTTCACAACTTAAGCCTGGGACTAGGTCTTCCCACATCTCCAATGGCAGCATCAGATGACACGAAGTGAAGCCAATGTCACTCATTTTTCTTCAGAGGGGTCCAGTGGGAGTAGGGCTGTGCTGGGCTATAAGAAGGTGGGGTCAAGGCACAGTCGTTTCTCCCATTAATGACAAAGAAGTAGCAGGGATGGTGACACCTGGGACCAACACCATTTGGTAGAGAGTGAAAGGGGGACAGCAGGAGACATAGACACTGTTTGGGTTCTCACTCTGTTTCCATTTCAAATCATTTCAGAGCCAGTCACTGTGAACACAGTGAAGGAAGAAGGCTGAATGGAACAATTTCACTCTAGCAGCAGGCAGACACTGGGCCTAAGACTTGAGAGAGAGGAAATGATCATAGCCATAGACCTGAATGGGGCCTTTGAGTTTACCTCCTTCATTTTACTGTTGAGACCCAAACCCAATGTAATTCACCCAAAGTCACAGTACCAGAGAGGGTCACAGCCATGACTGAAACCCCAGCAGCCCAACTCACAGACCAGCATTCATTTTGTTCCTCATTCTCCCACAAGGGGGTGTGGCTTTTTAATCTTTCATATCCCCTAGCCCATTTGATCTTCAGGGCAACCCCAGAGATTAGGCAGAACAAAGGCTGTCATTCTCATTTTTACCAAAGAAAATGGATGCCTAGGAAAGTTTTCACATTAACAGCCACAAATATTGGTGATACGGTCAGGAGCATAACCTAGGGCTCTTGACAGGGCAGCCATATGATTAAGGGCAATACAACTGGAGTCAAACACACCTGGCTTTGAGTCTCATCTCCACAGAGACCTTGGGGAAGTTATCTATCATCTCTGGGTCTCAGTTTTCTCGACTATAAACTGAGGAATGATAATAGTACTGACCTCGGAGGCACATGGTAAGTGTCCCATAACTCTTAGTAATTCTTCCTTTCTCTGCATCCTCCCCTCCAACCTCAGTGCCTATCTCTTTGAGAGTCCAAGTGGGAGGAGGCAGACCTTTTGCCGATAACAAAAGCCAAGAAAGTGAGCCTTGGAACACATGACCTGCAGTGTTCCCCAATCACCTGGCCCCAGCCCCTCCTCCCTCCCTCAATCTGCCAAAGATGCTCGACAAAGGAGTACTCCAAGTGGACTGGCACTCCCCATGCTGCTTGCATTCCTGGGCAGGAAGCCTGCAAAATCTTTAAATTCAAACTTATAAAAAAATAAATCAGCAAATCCCAATTGCCTGACCTTGAAAGCAAAGAGACAGAAAGATAGACAACAGATGTAGAGGAATGAGCCAGGAGGACTGAGGGCTCTACAGCTTGGAAGTGGAGGAGGAGGTGGAGGTAGAGATACAATGAAGGCAAGGATATAAGTGGGCATAAATATTGATGCTCAGCACATGGCCGAGTCCTTTTTTCCCCAGACAGACAGCAAAGCAGCTCTGTGGCCTGGTAGGACCAAGCCTCCTTCTTCCTTAGCAGAACCAAAGCTAAGGTCAATGTCAAGTCCTAACACTGGCCCAATAAGAATCCCAGCAAGCAGGAGCTTGGTTCAGAAGAGAAGGAGAGTAAATGATAAATAATTGCTCTTTCCAGAAGCCCTTCCTTTTTATGCCCCCATGTATACTTATCTATTCCTTTCTCACCTATACTGTAGGGGCCAATGTGTGGGGACTGCCTCAAAATGTGCCACTTTGGCATATTGGTTATTTTAAATAAAAGTTGCTTAAGAGACATCCTGTGCAAGAAGGATGCTCAGACTCTCCTCTATCCACCTGAAATCAGGAAATAAGTCTTCCATGTGAAAGGCCCCTTCCTTGTCCAAGGAGGTAAAGAGACATCCTTATCACCAGAGTTAGGATATTCAGGGCTGAGAAGGCTATAGAAACAACTCCTGTTATTTTTTTTACTAATTCACTACCCCAGCCCAAATTCTGTTTAGAATCCCTTACTAATATAAGCTCCCAAAGTTAAGTCCTCTTTGTACTATCAATTCCTCATACATTTATTGTCTCTTTGTCTAAAAAGTACAAAAGCCGCCGCCTTGTCATTTCTTTAGGTCTCGATTTCTTCATTGGGTTTCCATGTGCATGTAGACAAACTTTGTGGGTTTTTTTTTTTCTGTCAATCTGCCTCATGTTGATTTAATCCTTAATCAGCTGGGATATCTTGAAGGATAGAGGAAGAATTTTTCCTTTCCTACAATACCATTCTAGTGGTTCTTAGAACAATGGCCTGGTTCTGTCTTGGGACCTCTATGAGGGAATAATATCTCTCAGCTACAAACTAGTTCAAAGTCAGACTGGAGACTTGAGGCATTCCTGTCTGGTTGCTCCATTGTAACAACTCATGTCTCACAGATTGCTCTTCCTAAATCATGCCCTTGGAAGCAAAGCTTTTTCCACTTCCTTCCTTTACTTCTCTACTTTGGTGGTATGCTCCTGAAGGCTAGTATCTCCAGAACTGGCCCTATTCAGGCTGTGCCAGGCTGGGCTAACCTGATCACCCTCCAGCAGAGATGGAGGCTAAGGCAAATGAAAAGCAGGTTTTCTGAGCACCTTTCTGCTAGGGACTCTTTAGCTTAGTATGTGGGCTAAGCCTCTTTAACGGCATCACTTCTTTTAGTTTCACTTCCTGTGTCCCTATATGGGAAGGGCAGTTTCCTTGAACTAGCTGTCAGGTGTCTTGGCCATGGAGCCCATTTCTCAGAGCAGCCAGAAGTTCTCTGGGCAGGTGTAGTGTTGGCTCAGTCAGGAGAAAAGGAAAAGCTTCTCCCTACTATTGAGTGAACAGGATCCAGGACTGCTGGCCTGGCAACCCTACTGATTGGGGTCTTTGGATTAAGTTCTCAGTACAAAGATAGTAGGGCTGGGGACATAAGGGACAGAGATAGCTCACATCCCAATGAAAAACATTTAGGACGTGGAGGCCTCTTGTTGGTCTCTAACCACATGCCCTTGTTTCACATTTGGTGTCCTCCAGTAGGGACACCTCTTCCAGGTGGACCAATTGGCATCCATGGACAGATCCAAATGCCCAGGTGTTTGGCTCTTAGTACTCCCTACTCACCATCGCCTCCCTCTCAAAAGAAAAAAAAAAAAGATGAATCAGGAAAAAGGAAACTCACATTTGCTGAGCAAGTATTGGTTGCTAGACATGGCTTTGAGCACTTTCTTATACCTTCTCTTATTTCTTTCTATTTTATTTTCCTTTTTGGTGGGCAGGGAGTTTTGACTCACGTACAAAGAATGGCATTTCATTAGAATTCTGTCAGAGTTCCACTATCATTAGTTCATGCATGACCCACTTTGTTTTATTTTATTTTTATTTTTATTCATCTCACTTTCTTTCTTTCCCTTTTTATTGCCTTTCCCAATCCCATCTCTTTTCCAGATGGACACCCACTCTTGTGTGTTTGTTTTACATAAATGATATTATTTTGTACATCTTTTTCTTCTTCTTTATTTCATGCAGTTTCATAATTATAGAGAGCTTATTAGGTTTTCATCTATGGATCTAGTGTGTTCACTTTGCTGCATAGTATTCCATGATTTGTATATTTTACATTTTATGTATCCATTCCCCTATTGATGGGCATTTAGGTTATTTCCAATTCCTCTCTATTGCAATATTGTGATGAACATTTTCATACAAGCTACTTTGTGTACCTGTGAGAGTAGTTACTGGAGGATAACTACTCTCTCATGGGGCATGTAAAAGAAGTGGAATTGCTCTCTCATGGGTCATGAAAAATTTAAATTTTCTAAGCACGTCCAAATTCCTCCCCAAAATGGTTATATTAATTCACATAATTCCTAGCAATGCATGAGGATCCCTGTTTCCCTACATTGTTACCAACACTTGCTATTATCTTACTCTTTTTAAATGTTTTGCCAGTCTGATGGGTACAAAAGGGTATCTCCCTGCTCTTTTAATTTGCCTTTCCCAAATTATGAGGTTGGCCATTTCTTCAGATAATCATGATCCACTTATTTGAGCCTCCCCTTCTGTAAGTTGCCTATTTGTATGTTTGCTGTTTTCTTTATCAGATTTTCCACCTCTTTCTTACCCTACGTATTCTGGATATTAACCTTTTTTGTTCATATACTTTACAAATATTTTCTCGAAATCTGTCACCTATGATTTGCCCATTGTGTCCTCTGTAGAAAAGAATACTTTTAATGGATGTTAATCAAATCCATCTACTTTTGTCTTTATGATGTATGTGCTCTCCACATGGTAAGAAAACCTTTCTACCCCAATGCTGCAAAGATTTCTTTCTACATTTTTTACTTTGCCTAGTTTTGCCTGTCATATTTAAATCTTCAATACCTCTAAAGTTTATTTTTATATGACATGAGATGAGTATTTAATCTTATTTTTTACATAATAAGCAGATTTTCCTGCTATTGCTACATTATTCTGGTTTTACATAGCATGGACCTTTTGTGTGACCCTTGGTTCTTGAGCAGTAAGCCAAGACCCATTTACCAAGCTCCTCTGTGTTCCAAAGTCCTGAAGAGGGACCATAGTGGAGTTTTTGACATAAAACTAGTCTGCATGAAACATGCCATCTAGCTGGGAGAACAAAGACTTGAGAGTATTCACACAACACCACCTAGGTGAAGATAAATAAAGACCTTGGTGCTAAGAAAAAAGTTTGGAGAGTTAAAAAGGGAGCAGGGTCCTTATTCTCAAGTTAGTATGGATGAAGAGTCTGGTCTAGGAGTAAAGGGATGCCATTTGATACCTTCACCCTGAGATGATTATCCAATCAAGCTAGCTTTATGCAGTTGCCACAGGATGAAAGAGGACATAGGAGCCACTGAGACATCACCATTTGCCATGATCTGGCCTTGCTGGTGCACTCAGGGTTTCCTTCCTAGCTCTCCCTTCATATAGCTTCTCAGCCCCGGGGTGCCAATTAAGAAGGAAGCAAGGTCACTTTTGACTAGAGTCCAGGCACCCAGACCACAAAATCTCTCTGAATCAGCTGTCTTCCTTCTCAGAGCAATTAACTGAATTGGAGGGAACTATTTCTAGAACAACAACAATATAATACCTTCAAAGCCCTTTTGAAATCCACATTTTCTCCACAAATATGCTCTACATTGTTCACCAGTGGGAAGGGAGGGAGATGTGGACTGGATGCTTGGACTCCAGATAAAAAGGATCTTGGGGGTGTGAGAAACACTGGATAAAAGCTCCCTAATGCCAGAACTGAGCTGCTTCCCTGTTTCCAGAAGCCTCCCTCCACTCAAACTCCTGGCTTTGAGTTTATCTATGCCTTTCCTATTCTGTGGCCAGAAAGGAAAAACTCTGGAGGTTTCAGAGAGCTCCAGCAAACCCTCCTACCTCACCAGTTTTCCCCTCTGCCTCAGAATGCTGCACCACGCTACAAATGTGAAATATCTTGGGATCCAAACTTGGCCCTCCCAGGAGTCCTCATTGCAAAATATGCACTGATTTTTCTTAGCAGAGCCTGCATCAGGCTCTGATTTTGCTCCTAGTAATATCCTTCTGCTTTAGAGATTTGAGAGTTTGGAGGGGTTGGGGGGAGGGGAATGAAGGGGAAGCAGGGTTGGGAAAGAAAAGCAAACAGAACTCATCAAAACCAACAAACAAAAAAGCTCAAACTCCCAGCTCCTTAATCCTCTCAGGGCCTGTTCCTCACCATAGCAACCAGTAAACCTCCAGGCCTCCTCAATCCTCAATCCAGTTGTTAGTAAAGAGCAGAGGCTGACAGTTTTGCCTGGGATGATTTCAATACTAGGCAAATTAAACTGGTCCTAGGGAAATGTGGAAGTTGAAGGAGGGGGAAGCAGCAGAGGGAAGAAAGGGAACACTGAGGTAAGGGATGGCAGGTTTTCATTAGGTAATATCTTTCCAGAACTCTCTCTCAGGAAGGTGGTAAAGAAAAAAAAAAAAAAAAAAAAGGAAGGTGGTAAAGGCTTCCAGTGCCAACTTGGATTAACCCTCAAAGGTCCTGGTGAAGGCCAGCCCTCCCCACTCTTTTCTCTAATCCCCTCAGACAAGCCTCTATAGTATGAGGGATCCTTTTGATATGTGGGGGTAGCAGTCAGCCCTTTGCAATCCAAAGTGATTTGCTCCTTCTTTGGCCAAAAGCAGAAGGAGAAAAAAAGTAAAAGTCAGTAGGGTATCCACTTTCACCTTGCCCAGGTGGTGGTGGGAGGTTATTGTAGCTGGTCATTGGTGAGCATATAACTCTCCCCAGAAACATGGAGTACACTCCTTAGGAAAAGTTCCTGGCAACTCAGCTCCTCTGACATCCAACTCTGCCATGTCAGGCTTCCCAAAGGTAACATTGTACTGCCTTTGTTTGGTTCAGTCTTTCCACAAAAGGGCATTGATCCCTGTGGACAGATAGCCAACTGCCAAAGTGAGCAGTCCTTCAAGTCGTATCAGAGGCTCGATAACTCTCACTGGTGACTACTCTGGCAACTACCTTTCCTAGGAAACTGAGGCTGAAGCTGGGTATGGAGCTAGGGTAGATTTACTGACTCCCATGATAAGCTGAGCCTTGCCTCAGAAATCAGACCTGAGGCTAGTCCTTAGGTAGTTCATACTGGTCCTACACCGCAGGAGTGTAACTGAATTCTGAGATCCTTTCCTAAATGCATGTTTTGACAAGGAAAGGGGAAACAGTAAGCTGGGGAGGAACTGCCTCAGGAGTTTTATTCAGGTCCACAGCTAGTGTTGTGTTACTCGTTCAATTCGTTCTTAGTAGGTTTGGTTGCCCCTATTGCAAAGGGAACTGGACACTTTCCTCCTTAAAAACATTATCTTTCTTCCTCTGTATGTCCTCCTGTGCCTGAAACCATCTGCACATACTTCCCATTCCTTTAGTGAGCAGCTGAGTCCCAGATTTTGGAAAAATGATCATTTCTCCTTTGGCTTCAACATCTAAGACCTTAATAACTTTGAATTATTAATTTCTGAGTCAGGGTGGAATCTTGCTTTCACTCACTCACTCATTCACCAAACATTATTAAAAGTCACTAAAATCCATGAGGACAGGCAGGTGTCACATCTGATTTTATTCACCATCATGTCTTCAATCCCTGCTTTGCACATAGTAGGTATTCAGTGAAGATTTCTTTGAATGATGCCTACTACGTGTATGATCTCAGAGTTTGTTAATCATTTAAAATAATAGCAGCAGCATCTGAAGCTTACCTTATTGAATGATTACTATGTACCAAGGCCTATGTTAAGTATTTCCTAGGCACACACTAATTTAAATCTTATGACAACACTAAGGGGTAGACACTATTATTAAATTTCATTACATAGGTGAGAATAATGAGGTTCAAGGACGTTAATTAACTATTCCAAATTCACATGGTTAATAAGAGGTGAAGTCTGGTACCTAACCCACATCAATTAGAATTCAAAGACTGCTTCTCTATACCTCTAGTGTTGGGGAAGTGCTATTGAGATTAAGGTCACTATTTGGCTTCCCCAAATGTCAGCTTTTCAGAGAGATAGTTCTTGGGCCACATACTTTATTCCCAACATTTGCAAATCAGTTTGTCAGAAGAGGCCCAGGTGAGAATATGGGTTGCTAAGTGTGCCTTTCTACTAATCAATATCCCTTACACAGATACAAAAATGTTATAATTCACAAAACACTTAAATCTCTCCTATAGTCCTCAAAGCAATCAAAAGAGGGTGTTCTATTACTATTATTTACTTTACAGATAAGGACACTAAGATTCAAGGAGGTAATACAAATTGCCTAAGATCCCACAACCAAGTAGTAGAGCTGGGCCTAAAATTCCCTACTTTCTGATTCTTTTTTAAAAAAATATTTTATTTATTTTAGAAAGAGAGAGAGTTTATGGGGGGAGGGGCAAAGGGAGAGGGAAAGAGAATTTCAAGCAAACTCTACACTGAGTGCAAAGCCCAAAGTGGCGCTCTTTCTCACAACCCTGAGATCATGACCTGAGCAGAAATCAAGAGTTGGACACTTAACAGGCTGAGCTACCCAGGAGCCCCAACTCTAAAACCCCAGAGTGTAAGCCACTGGGTCTCCTTAAAGCATTGGAAACTTTGTTTTGTGTGATGTGCTAATTCTCACTAAAGGACTGCAGCCTTCTATTCAAACAAGAATGATCTAGGGCCCTAGTGCTACATCCCAATTTGCTAACTGGGAGGAAGCTTGGCATCTTTCATGCGCTGCCAGAAGCACATCACCATGCAGGAAAATCTTTTGATGCCTTCTCCTCAAAGGTGCTATCTAAGAATTAGCCTTCCCTCTCCATGCTGCCACCCCCACACTAGGGAGGGATATGTGCTCATATTCAGTGCAAGCTGGCAACGGCATCTTTGAGTTTGTTTCTATTCCCTGGCACCTAAATGAGGACCAGAAATGCATGTCACTCATTCTACCCATCTGTTCTCTTTCCTTTCTGAACACTCTTAATCATTTTTAAAGTCCAATAAATAAAGAAAATAGGCCATCGCCCCTAGAGATTACAACCCTGCTCTCTGGAAGTAGGCACTGGTCTTAAAGAGATCACTGTTTAATGGGGCAAAAGGCAACAGATTACTAGGGATTTGCACCAGCCTCAGTAGGCTTAAAGTCTAAGTGGCAAAGTAGGGCAGCCTGGGTGGCTCAGTGGTTTAGCACCACCTTCAGCCCAGGGCCTGATCCTGGAGACCCAGGATAGAGTCCCACATCGGGCTCCCAGCATGGAGCCTGCTTCTCCCTCTGCCTGTGTCTCTACTTCTCTCTCTCTCTCTCTCTCTCTCATGAATAAACAAATAATATCTTAAAACATAAATGGCAGAGTGGCTTGGGTAAAGATCTTTAGGAATTCTGTTAGGGACTCCTGTGTAGCCTTTCTCCTCCTCTTCTTCCTTAGTACCACTGTCACCCCACCTCCATTCCTCCCATAATAAGATGCAGTCCTTCTTTGCCTCTTCCACTGTCAGGGGAATCTTCTCTTAAAGAATAACATTTCCTGGGATCCTTCACTGAATTATTCATCTTTGCTGCCTGGGCATGACAAAACTTCTCATTAAAAGCCTTGGGTGGGAGTGACCTGCCTGGCCCCAGCTCCCACAGCTAGCTGGAGACAGAGCCAAGCAGAGGAAGAGGTGCTGTGACAGGCGTAGGAGCTTTCTTTAGAGGGCCTGTGGCAGGGAGTCCCTGAGACCCATGGAGGCAGGAGGGTGAAGGGACACATGAAAGCTCTACACTGTGGGGTGACCACTGTGCTGGTCTGCTTATCCTCCTCAGGAGCTTTGGACAAACACAGAAGCCTGATTCCACCATGATTTCCAGCCTTAGAACCTTGCACTGATGAGGAGTCAAAGAAAATCTGGTCAAGGGATTGAAGAGAACTCAGTCTCTGTCTAGGCTCTTGCACTCTGCTTGGCTGGGTAAAGTAGGTCAAGTTATCTCTGTTGTACCTAGAGGGATGGGGCCATGTGGGGAAGAGAACCAGAGTGGAAGAGAAGAGGCCTAATTTCCAGTTTCAGCTCTGGCATTATCTGGCTGTGTGACCCTAGGCACATGGCTTGACTTCTCTATGTCTGAATCTTCACCTGTACAAAGAAGGAAGCATATACAGTTTAGTGATTCAGGGAATGGGCTCGGGAGCCAGACTGCCCCAATTCACACTCCAACTCTGCCTGTTCTGAGGTACATGACCATTAAAACCTGTTTAGCCTGAAAAAGCCTCAGTCTCCTCATCTGTCAAATAGGGACAACAATAGTGCCTGCCTTAAAAGATTGCTGCAAATGCATGTACAGGAGTCAGCACACAGCCTTAAGAAGCATTCAATAAATGGTAGCTATGTGTCTTCATCAGAGATCCTCATTCTCCAGAGTCTGATCTATTGAATGGTGACCTTTCAAGTCTTTCATTTGTCCAAGTGTTCAAGTCACTGAGCCTGGCTTTTTAATCTAGAGGGAGCATGACATTCTGGTGATGAGATGTGGTTTGCAGACTACCTGAGCCACCCCTTCAGAAAGTATGCAGATTGATACAAATTGCATGTGATTTCATGCAAACCCATGTGTGACCCTCTTCATTTTCCAGGCATCCTTGGAAATATTGCTGTAGAGAATGTTCCTAGGCTTCACAGCCACCTGCCCATGACTCGGCAGGGTAAGGGCTGTGGGAGAGGGAAAAATAATTTTCCCTCTACCCTTCTAGGTTCTTGGCTAAGACACCCCCCCAATAAAAATAGATTAACAAGAGAAAAATAGGGGATACCTGGGTGGCTCAGTGGTTGAGCATCTGCCTTTGGCTCAGGTCATGATCCCGAGGTCCCGAGATCAAATCTCACATCTGCTTCTCCCTCTGCCTATGCCTCTGCGTCTCTGTGTGTGTCTCTCATGAATAAATGAATAAAATCTTTAAAAAGAGAGAAAAATAAACAGACATTTAGTGACATGTATACCTCCTGCATACATGGGACAAAACCAGGAAAACTGAATGACTCCCCCAAATGGCCCAAGCCACCACCTTAATACCATCTTCAGCTAAAGACCAAGGGAGATGGTTTTTTTTTTGGGGGGGGGGGTCAGTTATGGTAGCTATCAGGCAAAGCACAGTTACCAAGGGTAAGGTTGTTGTTATGCAGATTGAGGTTGTTGTCTTCCCCATTGATAAGTTTCTAGAGATGTAGTCATCTTTCTCTTCCTGGTACAAGAGAGGGAGACACCCCTACAAATGGAGATTTCTCTTGTAAATGTCAATGTCTCTTACAAAAGGGTAACTTCTATTCAGTTTCAGAGCTTCTCGCGTCTGTTGTTTCTTAAAAATAATCAGCTAAAATAGTTCTCATGCCAAAGGGACATCTTTTGGGGTGGCAGATTCTCCTCCCCTTCAATGTCCACCCTCAGGAAGCCGGAGGCTAGGTAGGCAAAGGCCAGGGCTTGTCCTCCCCTGGCCTCCAGGTACCCAGCCCAGTAGCTGGAAATGTGGCACTTCCCCTGGCTTCTTGCTCCAGACCTGGCTGCCTGGGCTTCTCTGCTTTACATTTGGAGAGTGACCTAGGATTCTGCTAAGAGACTGAAACCTAGGAGGAAAGGGCCCAGGCCCTGCTTTGTCACCTTTCAAACCCATTAATGGTATGACAAGCAACCTTGCCAAGAGAGCAGTTAAGTCTGGCCCCAGGGAGGATTGCCACTCAGCAATGTCCTCTATGGTGGGGCTGTCACCAGTTGCCTCCCCATCTATACCTTCATTTATTCATCCATGCATTGAATTCCAACATATGCAGCTGCCGCTTACCCTGTGCCTGGCTCTGCACTAGGTATTGTGGGTACTCAGCAATGAGAAGAATAAGCATGGACCTGGACCTCATGGAGCTTACAGTTTAGTGAGGGGCCTGGGGAGGGTTTATGAAGAACCATACACATGGATGTGAGATTACAACTTGTCATGAGCAGAAGAAAATAAAGAGCAGGATGTTGTGTATGCCTATATGATCAAGTAGCAGGCCAGGAAAGGACTCCAAGGAGGTGGTGTGTAGGCCTGACCCTGAGAGAGAGAAGGCACCAGCCAGGCAAAGAGTGCAGGGGAGATGGGTGCAGGATGGTCGAGGTGTGTCTCTGCCCCAGGCCCAGGGCATTTCCAAACCCTTTTGCCTTGGAGGAGTCAGGCTCTCTGAGATCTAGATGCTTATTGGCTTTCACATGTTGAACAGACTCTCTGACAGCTGCCATTGAGTCTTTCCAACACCAACCTTCAGACCATGTGCATCAAAGCTGGCTAGAGAACCCAGTAAAATGTAGAGGCCTGGGCTGTACTGCCCTGCCAGAGACATGGATTTAATGGGTCAGATTCAGCCTGGGAATTTATATTTTTAACAAGGTCTCCAGGTGGTTTTGATGTTATTGGAACTTGAAAAACCTTACATAATATAGCATGGGGAAGATGGCTTGGTGGCCAAATACAAGCTATTAAATTATTGTCCATATTATGAGCCTAAGTTAAATAGTGACTTTCTCTCAGGAGCCTTCTGTGGTCCCTGCATGTGATTGTTTAATGTCAGGCTCTGAAAAATGTGGGTTCTCTTCATCTTGGACTTTCTGAATGGGTCTTTTCTTATGGTTACCAACTGTCCCTGTTTGTCTGAGGTTCTCCTCATTGTATAAATGATAATTCCATTCCCAGGAAACCCCTCAATGTTAGTAAAGCAGGATGACTGGTCACTTTAGTTTCTTAGAGAAATGTCCACCTAGATTACCTTGTAAAAGGAGGAATCACTACAAGTGCTCCCTACCTGCTAAACTCGCCTTCTCATCTATTTGGAAAAAGCTGCACAAAGTGCTTCTCCTCATAGCTTGCCAGTATGTGCCCTCTCCCCCTCCCCTTTTTTTCTGGACAGGTATCATATCAAGAAGAAACCATGACAACAAGCCAGCAGGTCCCACAGTCTGAGCAAGGTTCTAGAAATGGAAACACAAAGGCTTCACTGAGGACTAAGCCCTGGACTTAGAAAGCAGAGCCAAAAGGAAGTATCAGCTGCCAGATTCACAGGGTAATAGAAAAGAAGACATATAGCATCACCATGACAACCAGCCTCCAAAGGCCCTCAGCACCTGCTTCTTTCTACACAAGATTTCCCCAAACAGGGACATTTCTTACTTCCTTGTTTTCTTTTCAATAAAGATGTTAATTTTATTTCCCATTTGTGCTTAATGTTCCAGAGGCAATTTAGCCTCTCCTTACTCTCCATCCCTTGCCCATCTCTCCCAAACCTTTTCCCCCCTGTCTCCCCATCCCTCCTTCCCTCTCTTTTGTTGATTCTGCCTGTCCCCACAACTTCCTGTCCCCCTCCTCTTGAGCAATTTTTCTAAGCATCATCTCTCCCGAAGCTAAGCCCTCCCCCAGGATGTTTTATTGGTTGCAGTTCTAACAACCTAGTAAGCTTTGATCTTTGCTCTCTGGATGAGCATTATATGATACTCCCTCCAAAGTCCACATTTTCTGTTCTGCTATCCCCAAGCTGGGGTGGGGGGGGACACAAAGCAGTAAAACCACTTCAGTCCAAAGAGCAGATGAAAGGAAAAAAGGGCTCCAGAGTCAAGAATACTCAAGAATATCAAATGTGATAAACAGTCAGCATGTTTATCACATGCTGACTGTGCCAGGTTCTATTACCACATTTAATCTTCATGACAACCCTGATGGCACAAGTCTTATCTATTATCTCACTTAACAGACGGAGAAACTGAGGCTTAGACTGGTTAAGTGTCTTGTAAGAGGTTACACAACTAGTGAATGATAGAGCAAGGATTTAAACCCAGATAGTCTAGCACTGAAGCCTATTCCTTTTATGACTACTTTCAGAAGAGGTTTAGGGAGGAATTTCCTATCCTGACTCATTGAATGGGAATAGGGTCCAGGAAAACCCTATAATCAGAATTTTTAGAAGGTGTCTGGTAAAAAAAAAAAAAAAAGAAAGAAAGAAAGAAAGAAGGTCCTAGACAACAAACACATGCCTTTCTGCTTAGGGGCATGGGAACAGTGGAGGAGAAAAAGGAGCAAGGGAATTGAGGACCCCTCATCGTGAACCTCTTTTCTCTTCAGACACTCAGCTCATGCATTTACTTTCCTTTCTTCATCCAACACACATTCAGCAAGTATGTCTGCTCCTCCTAGCCATGGACACCTTGTTGTAGAAAGACTAGCTCTCCACTTGCCATATCTGAGCTTGTTCCTAAGGATAAAAATACTTGAGAGCTGATTAAAATCATGGTTATAGAAGTACCTGACATGGTGCCTGACACAAGAAGGGCCAACTTTGTAGAGGCCAAATCGCTGCTACACGGGAAAGTTCCACCTGAAACAACAGGGCGGGCATGGAATTCTAGAGATGGAAGGGGTCTGGGACTTCTGAGCCCCGTACCAACTCTCGTAGGAGTGTTCTTTCTCAAAACAAGAGAGACAGTGGGCTTTCATGACCTGTATTACTTGCCTTTTGTAGGATGCAGCTTCCTCTTTCCAAATTGCTTACTTCTTGTGGTTGAAGAAGAGACCCAGCCATCTGTAGAACACAGCATTTGGTTCTGACACCAATCTTCTATGCTGATGAAGTCTCTGGATAAATAAAGACACTGCTGAGGCAACATCATTTTTTGTCATTATCATTATTATAAGGGGACAACATGTGCCCAAAGGAAGTTGGCCTCACATAACAAGGATTAAAGAAATTGAGTAAAGAGGGGTGGGTAGCAAGATATTCTAAGGAAGTGCATTCATTTCTATTTCTCTTTCTTGCTCTCTCCTCTCTTCTTCTCTCATTTCTCTCCTTGGCTCTTTTTTGGAGGATGGTGGAGGAGAATGAGTTACTGAGTAAACAGTGGAGGAAGCAGTTTGTATGTGCATAACTTAACTGACTTGTGGGTTAATATAAAGGGACTCCCTTGGCCCAACTGCTGAACCCTTACTGCAAAGTAGCAACTCAGGAAGGCCAGATCACTCAGGCCTGTGCTTTGCTGAGAATTCATGGCTACCAGGTGCAGTGCATAATGTAGGTGTGCACATACTTGCCTTGTGGAGAGAGACATAGGGGAAATGTCACACAGCACAACACAAAGGACTGGTTTGAGCTTATGGTAGAAGGCAGTGATGTTATGGGGAACAGCGGCCTTGAGAGCCAAAGTTTCTGAGATCTACTCTCAGCTCTGCACCAAATAGCTAGATTATTTAAGCCTATTGTTTCATTCTTTTTGTCCTTTCTTTGGCTTTCAAAAAGAGGGTATTGGATTTTATCTCTAGTATACTAGCCATTTCTTTTTCTCTTCTTTTCTTTTCTTTCTTTGTCTCTTCTTTTTAGAGAAAGAGAGCATGTGAGTGGGGGTGCAGTGGGAGGCAAAGGGAGAGGGACAGAGAATCCCAAGCAGTCCCCACACCCAGTGCTGAGCCCTATGTGGGACTTGATCTCATGACCCCGAGATCATGACCTAAGCCAAAATCAAGAGCATCTGCTCAACTGACTGAGCTCCTCAGGCACCTCTATCCTAGCTACTTCTAATATTCAATGACTTGGTGGTTGTGCATGAGATTTTGAGGAGAATTCCAGCTTTTCTTCTTCATTTGCCGCATGCAAATCTCTCTTGTTGGATTTTAGCCACCCTTCCCCATTCTTCACCACACTAATACATTTCAAGCACCAAATGGAAGCCACAAGCACTTCAAACCACCTGAGAAGGTGGTCAAGGCTCCTACCATCTCTACTCATGGCAGGCTGGGCCAAGCTTCTGCATGAAAACATTAGAAGGAACTTGGGTATCAACTACATTTTCCTTCTACTCAATTCAGGCACAGAGCACGGTTAAAGAAGATAGGTGGCAGGAGGCAGTGGAGCATAGCAGAATCAAGCCCTTTGAGAAAAAAAATAACTGCTGTATTAATTTCATCCATGATTCTTCTGGTAGCTGAAAAGATCCCTTTACCACTTGGAGACTACTTCATCACTAACCACAGCAAAGTTTGATTTGGAAGGAAGTACACTGATTGTGGATTGATTATCCACTGTCCATTAATGTTTTAAGGATCCAGTTTGTTCTCACTTAACTAGAGCAACCACTCGAGGGATAGGCCTGCTAGGCTTTATCTCCTGGCTTTGTGGCAAATTTGTTTGGCCTTTGGGAAAAAGAGCCTATCCCATGGCCAAGCTCTGTGAAAGGCAAGCTGGAAAAAGTGCAGATTTTTTTCCTACAAAGGCATCCAGAGTGTCCTTTGATTCCTGGGAAACCGAGATGCTTGTCCTTCTCTACTCATCTCTAGAGACCAGGGGGTACTGCATGGCAAAATCAAGTCCCATGATGAATTAATCACTGTACTTCCTATTTCCTCCTTTCCCAAATGAAGAGAACTACCTTGATCTTCAGTGAGTATCAGTAAACTTCAGTTCATTTCTGGAAGATAACACTCTGAACGTGCAGGTGGGTAGACGTTTGAATAGATGCAGAGCATTAGAGAGGCCAGAGACTAAATATAGGATTAGATGTAAGATAGGCATCTAAACATTTCCTGGCTACTAACTGCAAAAACAATCCCAGTGTTATCTCTGCTTCAGGCTGTCTTATTGGTTGGCTTGATTTTCACCAACTTGTAAACATAATATAGTTATGTTGGGAAAGTAGAGGCAGAATGAGAGTATGGGTGCAGGATGTCAGGCAGAGAAGACAGAAATGAACAGTATTGTGGGTCTTCATTTTCCAGTCTGTAAAATGGATCTAGGAAAGATCAATAATAGATTAGATTGAAACTAACAGTTAAAGAAACTGCAATGTGCCTAATTATAGTTATGAATCCCATCAACTTGGAACAAAGAATCTTCTCTACCTCTGACAAGTTGAAAGCACTTGAATGCCAGAAACTTTTCTCCCATAGTAATGAGAACTTTTTTTCCAGTCTCCATGGGGACAAAAAAAACTCTCTCATAGTAAGGAGATGAGGAGGGTCCTTTGTGTCATTAGAGTTTATGATAGATTCAGTTCTATCCTAGGATTCAGTTGATGCAATTAACTTGAGCTAAGATTCCCCAAGCACTGGCTTTTTTTTCTGCACTGATTAACAGTACCTTCTCCAAGGTATAGTTTCTGGTCTGAGGTATATCTCTTTAGTTCAGCTTTCTCTAAGAATCTTCTGACTGCTGCTAGTTACTATCTGATCTTGAATAGAATCTCAGCAAACTTTTTTTGCAGGATCTGAGCCACCAAAAAAGAACCACTTCAAATTCTCTCCCTCTAGTAGCTCAGATAAGCTGAGTTCCCCTGTCCATGCTTCCAGTTTCCTCCTGGATGCTTCTCTAAGGCACAAAAATGTTCATCCTTATTCAGTGAACCTTCTAAATGGTTCTCTTCTACTCCATTTTACCATTTCATAGACCTGGTTCTGAACACGGAAAGTAATTCGGTCTCTCAAGTGCCTTTGCTTACAGTGATGCAACAGAGTTGACTTCCCTGGCGCTGTGCCACTGTTTGCCTGAAAATGTCAAGACCTCAGCATCCTATTGGTCTCTCCTGAAACTGGGCCATAATTGATGCTGGTTGAACTGGGTTTGCAGCTGTGAAACAGCACCTGCCTTTGACTCAGCAGTGGGCATACTGCTGTGGAAAGTGAGGGGATTATAGAACACATGGGATAAAGGCAATGTGAAGGTTACAGAAAGAAACTGACAATGGGCAGGAAAGTGAAGTCAGAGTTCTCAAAGCACTGCTCTCTCAGAGTTGGACGATGATGTTGCTGACAGTGCAGGAGTGGGTGTCAGCAAAAGCTGGTGTATGTGACCTGCTGAGGCTTAGAGTAGACTTTTGTCTGATTAGCATCTCTGGTGACTCTTTGGGAGTGACTGCCATTGATTAGAATCTGTTGTTTTGGGCCATATGCAGCATAAATATTGCAAAATTAATTAACTCACTCTGTACAAAGACACGTAGTTCAATTTGGCACCTTACCTAGGGATTCCAATTATTCTGCAAAAATGATTGTGTCTAAACAGGCTTCATTAGTACAGTACACATAGAAGCCATGGCCACAAAGCAATGGACAAGATTCATCTGCACTCAGGATGAAAAGGACTACTTATCACATCCCAATTTCATCATACCCCACAGTCACACTTTTGGATAATAACTGCTGGTTGCAAGGGCATCATCTTCAGATTTTCAAGAAGAGCTCTGTATGTATGTGTGTTCATCTGCATGCACACATGTGTACATATTCAGATAGGAGTGCAAGATTAAGCTAGTGCATTTTTCTTTTTTTTAAGATTTTATTCATTTATTCATGAGAGACACAGAGAGAGAAAGGCAGAGACACAAACCAAGGAGAAGCAGGCTCCATTCAGGAAGCCTGATGTGGGACTCAATCCTGGGACTCTAGGATCACACCCTGGGCCGAAGGCAGGTGCCAAATCACTGAACCACCCAGGGATCCCCAAGCTAGTGCATTTTTCTAATGTTAAATTTCGAAGTCTTGCCATATAAAATTTTCTAGTTTAACTATAACTATATAATTGGTATCATTAATGCAAATTAAGCTTTTTGCCTAATTCTATGTAGTCACCAACTAAACTTTTCCTTACTTCAGTATCCAGGGTCCTATTGCAGCAGACATTGAATTTATTCATGGTAAAACCAAAAAAAGGAAAGACAAAAAAAAAAAAGACAGGAAGGTGGACACAATAACAGGCTAAGGGAAAGAAAGGAAAGACAAAGGCAAAAGAGAGGCAGGGAAGAAAGAGAGAATCCTAAATAACTGGAGGCTACTTGGAGAAGCACCACAACAAGAGTCCTAAATGTGCTGTTAATTCCCCTATCTCTCCTAGCAAGGAGTACACTTATTAGCTAGCAGTCACGAACAAATATGTATGCACCATCAAAGATACTCATGGGGCTTGGACATGTGTATTCTGTTTAGGGTTGGATTATGGGAGGATAAGCTTCTTGGTGGTGGTGGGGGTGTCAAGCAGGTGATGACCTATGTGATGTTACTAGAAGACTGATTCTAGGATGGATGGAAATGAAATTCATTCCTGTCTGCTGAAAAGTAGTCTCTCTTTTTCCCAGGACATGGAATAAATGCCGAACTCAAATGCTATGAGAGGTACTCAGGCCCTGAGGCACTGCTGATGACCCATGCAGAACCATCTTTGGGAAGTAATTATATTACTACCCCATTAGGATGGAATCTACATAAGGGCATAGACTTCATCTGCTTTGTTCACTGCCGTATGTCCAGTACCTAGGACATCTGGTGTATGATTTGCACTCAATAAATATTTGTTGAGCACATGTATGAATTGGTGGGAATGTAATCTATCCCAAACAGTAAATATTTATTCATCTTTCCAAGTTCTGTTGCTTTTATGTTATGTAAAGGCTTTACAGCTTAAATGGCATGGGTGGTCACAATTTCCGAATATGTGAAGTAAAATATTCATGAACTTGATCACAAGCAAAAACCAATTTACTCTTGAGGAGAGGCATGACATGGTCCTGTTGTCCCTAAAAAAGAATGTTTCAGAGTTATGAGAGCCAAGAGACAAGGAGAGTCAATGCAAACTCTATGGAAACTTTAATGAAAATCTCCTGTATGCCTAGTGAATTGCTCTCAAGTGGCTGGTTGGGTGAGAAATGATTCTGAGGGTCCAGCAGGGGATAAATGGTGCCTACTTGGGTACCAGTCAATATACCTTCCCTGGCTGGAGCCCCACATCTCTGTTATCCCCTGGACACTAAACAGAAAGCCTAGCACAGAGGTGGTACCATTGCTCACTGGTGCTATCTTGGTGTTGATACCTGGTTTGTCTTTGAGAACTAGGAGGAGCTCAGTAAACCTCTCTACAGGCTCCCTCCAAGGTCAGATACCTCAGGCTTTGTCTGTAAAACTCATGTCTAAAATATTCCATAAAAAGAAGAAAGGCTAATCTTTGAAACATCAGACTTACACCCTCCAAAAGCCTTAAGAGAGCACACAACATGTCTAACACATCTGTATTTTGTTCTTCCTTCCTCCAGCTGAGTCAAGGACTGTGAAACTCCCAGGGCTACTACTACCCACATACACTATGCAAGTCTCCTTGAGTCTGAGGGTGAAAGGGCTTCCAACCTCGCCGACAGCGCTCCCTTAGCACCAGAAGGTGAGCCTCCACTTTTGAGTAAGCTGTCACATACTTGGAGGTTGAAAATGACCCTGAAAAGAAAAACTCACACACAGCAAAAAGATGCAGGCTTGCTCCTTGGAGATCCAACTGAAACACCCTGGTCCTTGTCAGCAGATTTTTAAAAAGGCATGTTTACCTTTTATTTCACACACACACACACACACACACACACACACACACACACACAGAGCACTACCACCACCACCAAAAAAACTTCTTCCTTCAATGCTTCTGAGAAGTACCTAATGCTCTCTGTGAGTTTCACCAGACTGGAGACAGATCTTGCCTTTTGAGGTACCCTTCAAACCAGTTTCTACTTCAGTAAGTAGGACAGGCATTGTGAGGGAGTTGGGTCCAGAAAGGTATGACAAATGACTCTCCAACTTTGTGTCCAAAAGTAAGCCCTAGAAATCACTGAATTAACCAAATAATACACATCCCAACAGATATGCTGCCACTCAGACTGAGGTTTCAGGAAGCCTGCTTGTCAGGAAGGCACAATTGCAATTTTCCTTGCATAGGGCTGAAATGTGACAGACCTTCCCTGGAATGAAACATTTATGAAAATGTGCTTAATCTGTTTTTAGGAGCTCAGTAGTTTTTTCATGATGAAATAATATTTTTCATCCTGAGAAGCATTTTGCCTATTGTAGCTTCTACACAACCTCAACATGACAGTACAGCCAGTTCTCTGGGCCAATGTGGCTGTCAGTTGCAAAACAGAAAAAGGATGTAATACAGTTTGGAATGTGGAGAATCATATCCATCATAGTTTGATGATGAGAAGAGAAAAGGATTATGGAGTAAGGCTGAACACAACTTTGTACCCTTCCAAGGCCAGGAAATGCTGAGGTCATCTTCAGAGAGCATGGCTTCCTGTTAGTGCAAGAACTCTTAAGTGGGCATCTCCCCTGCCTCTTATCAATTCCTAGGAGAAATTACCCAATTCTTTGCCACCTCTTCCTCTCTTCTTCTCCCAAAAAGTTTGTTTCCAGAATCCTAGGAAAGCTGTGCCCCTTCATCATGCCAGTCAGACATTTGATCATCACTGCAGCCTCTCTTAAGAAAGGATCTTTCCTCCCAGCAAGCTGATCCTGCTATGCTCTCACCATTCAGGGATCCCATGGGGCACACAAGAGGTGAGACTGAGACAATGCACCAGTCCCAAGGGGCCTATGACTTCCATTAGCCAAGAATTTCAGACTGAAATTCAGACTGAGTATGAGGCCACAGGCTAAGGGGCAAGGGAATAAAAACTGCTTCCTTATTTCTCATTATTACCATTATCTCATGCTGGCCCTCTCTCAGAGTGTCAAACTTATCATTCTAGTTTGACAAAGATGCAGAGGCACTGGCTCAAGGAAGCATCTCTGAGTGCCCAGGATGCATCTTGTAAGAAACATACACTAATTGCCTATAATGTGCCATGGTATGGGGTGAGCCCCAGGGAGTTGGTGGATAATATGCCTCTGCCCTCAGGGAGCTCATGGTACAACAGGGGAGGGAGGTAAGTAAGCAGGCAACTGTAACTAAGTGTGCCGGGTGCTGTGAAGGGGGAAGGCCAAGGTCCTGTGGGAACACACTGGAAGGTCTCCTAACCCAGACTTGGGGGAGGGTGGGGCACTTCAAGAAGTCTTTCTTGAGAAAATAACAATAAAGCTTAGTTTACAGGAATTGGTAGGAGCAGCAGAAAAGTGCTTTGGTAGAGGGAACATGTGAAACTACCTGGAAGCTGGAGAAACAGGTGACTCTAGACACATTAGGACAAGCAGAGTCACCAGATCATGCAGCACCTTGAACTTCAGCCTGAGAGCAGTAGGAAACAGGTGAGGCAGGGGAAATGACATGACTAGGTTTAGCACAAAGAATGAATTACACAGAGGAGACAAGTGCCTCCCCACACCCCACCTGCCCTTAGCTGCCTAATCAGGAGCTCTGCCAGGATAGGTTCCATAAGGCTTGCTTCTGGCCTGCAGCCCTCCATTGGGCATTGTGATGCTTATTAGAAACAAGGAGGGGGATCCCTGGGTGGCGCAGTGGTTTGGCGCCTGCCTTTGGCCCAGGGCGCGATCCTGGAGACCCGGGATCGAATACCACGTTGGGCTCCCGGTGCATGGAGCCTGCTTCTCCCTCTGCCTGTGTCTCTGCCTCCCTCTCTCTCTCTCTCTCTCTGTGACTATCATTAAAAAAAAGAAACAAGGAGGGAGGATGAACAGGTGAAAGGGCTGCTAAAAATGTTTTTAGGAAAATTAGTATTTTGGTTTTTGCACTCACTGTTCATATAAACATAAGTTGAGGTTTATAATATCCCTAGTCCCAATTCCAAAAGCCCAGCATCCCTGTCAACATTTCAGTGTGTATTGTTTAAAATAATCTTTCCCTGTCATTTGTAATTTCAAAATTCCTCCTCTTGAAAATAATAAACGCAGCCAAAAGGAGATGCAGTGCAAGTTCTGCCCATTGCTACCATGTCATCATTACTCCCTCAAGCAACACAACAGGCCTCTAGAAGAGCTTGTGACCCCCACAAAACCCTATCTGGTGATGCTGGGGGGGATCATTGCAGTCAGCTCTGGAACTGATCCCTGTAAAGTGTCACCAACTCTTCCCCTGTACACACTCAGAACTCAGCAGAGCTGGTGTGAGAGCTTCTGTTGAATTAAAAAATGAAACCCCTTAGCTTCTCACTGTTGTGATTTAGAAGAGAGTTAGAGAATGGAGCTAACAGGGAGGTTGAGAGATAAACTGGGAATGGAGAGAAAGTGAGGGCCAAAGAAGAGGAGGAAACAGACTCAGAAGGTGAGACACAGGGAAGAAACAAGGAGGGAGGTAGAGATGGAGAAAGGCTAGATGGAGGAAAGTAACAGGGAGAGTGAGGAATAGAGTGGAGAAAAAGTGAGAGAGAGAGAGAGAGAGAGAGAGAGAGAGATTAGGGGAGGTCCCAGAGCAGTTGATCTGCTGCCTGGGCAAGTTTGGGGAAGGGTCTAGCAAGAGACCTGTTGCTGCTAAAGCATCTAGATGCTATAAGAAAATGAGCAGAGGCCAGGGAGGAGATATACTTACCATCCTGGGCTCTTTCCTCCATCCAGGGCTTGGTCACCAGGTCATTGCTCTTGGACCCCTTGACTCCTCTGAAGCTTGCAAAGCTTGTTGTGTGCCAGTCCTGCTCTGGCCCTGCCAGGGACACCTATCCCTTCCCACAGCCAAGCTGGGCTGGGGAAAGGGTATCAGGGAAAGGAAGTTTCCAAGAGCTACAGAGGGCTGGCCAAGCTCACCAGAGACAACCTGAGAGAGGAAAGCAGGCAGGGAAAAGGATGTGCAACTACAAGGATGAAGGAGATGGGGCAGGCAGACAGATGGACAGACAGACTGACAGGCCGGCAGACCGCATATGAGGAAGATTCTGGAGTTCCTCTGTTTCATCCATGTCCTGCGCCTCCATCCAGAGGGTTGAGGAAAAGCTGCCCCAGCTCTTGGCCTCCCTCTTGCCTCCTCTCAAACCTGAAGCTGTGGGCTTGAGAAAACCCAGTGGCTCTGCCTAAATCCTCTCAGGTCTTTTTCTCCCTCACAAAAATTATTAGGACATTATAGCTCTGGCCCCAGCTTAGCTCCAGGCTAAAAGAGATGCTGCTGGGGAGCTGAGAACAGCGCAGCCTGCATGCACTCCTCCAACTGGAGAGTTAGAAGCTGGACAGAACACCTCCAGCCTGCTCCAAGTGGCAGCCCAAGCTCCTCCACAGCACACACAGATCCCAACACGCTCTGAACCCCACTCCAGCTGTCTGCGACTGTGCCTTTAAATTGCTGCTTTCCAAGGGTGCATCTGGGGGGGAGGTGGGAGGGAGGGAAACTTCTTCCTACAAGTCTCCCTCCTCCCCTCCAAGACTCTCCAGGGTTTGGAGAGTGCTGCCCAAAGAGAATCTCCTTCAGCTCCCTAGGAGGCAGGCTGAGGCCCTCCAGAACCCCAGGCGAGCTAGAGCAAGAGCCGGTAGGGTAGGGTTATCTGTGTCAGGATCATTTCCAGGGGAATAGTTCTGGCCCCTGACTGGTGAAAAGAGCAGAAGAGGAGAGAGAGCGCACAACTCTTAGCCCAGCCCCACGGGCTCCTTGTGAGCAGACCAAGTTGGAGGAAGGCTCTGTATTTTCTGCAGCGTTCCCCTTTGCTGAGATATCCCTCTCACCTTGGCAGCCAGGCTAAGAAACTGCTCCAGAGTCCCTGCGGAATGACAACTCTCGTTCCTGTAACCCTCTCCTTCCTTCTCCTCTGGACCCTGCCAGGGCAGGTCCTCTTCAGGTGAGCTGAGTTGGGGTGAGAAGGAGTGCATGCAAACACTGGCTGGGGGCAGCAGGGGCTTCTGGTACAGTTTCCTCTAAGTTTACAAAAAGCCCACAATCTGGAGGGCTCCAGGTCAGGCACACCCTCCCCCAGTCAGGACCCAGGGAGCCTTTCATGAGGAATGCCAAAGCCCCAGAGCTGGTGGGAAGCCTTCTGCATGGGTGAGAGCTTCCTGGGCCTGGGTAGGGGCTAGGTAGCTGAGCCCCAGAACGGACGCCATCTGTCTTGCCATCCTTTCCTGTCTTCCCACCAGCATGGCCACACACTGCTCAGATTCCTAAAAATGACACCAACATCTGTCAGCTGCCCACCAAAGAGGCTTCGGGTAGCAGGGGTTTGCCCTAAACTGTATCAGAATGAACCTGGGCTGAGGAAACCTTGTCTCCTGTGCAGTCACCCTGCCTGTGCACGCCTGGCTGCTTTCTGTCCTCAAAGGGGCACTGAGTAGAAGTCATATTCTGGGTTTTTGAGGGCAAGATATGCTTTGGGCTCCCTGTAAATGTCCCCCTACCCATTCCCACTTTCTCATGAGACCAGGAGCCAGTCTGGGTGGATGGGGTGAGTTGAAGAGGAAAGGTGACTGTGGTTTGGGCTGAACTGGTCTTAAGAAGAGTGCTTCCCAAGGTTGGGCTAGGTGCCACTGCAATATCCTCTTCCTCCTCTTAATTCAAAAAAGCACACCAGGACTACTTGTCTCCAAGGCACCTCCTGCCTCACAGCTTGCGAACACATTGGCTGGCAATATGTGTGGGGCAGCGAACTTCCTAAGAGTGAAAAGTAGCCCAAAGTAGAATGGCAGCTCAGCTGGAGTCAATAGGAGGATGCAGGCAGAGGGGGGAATGCAGCTGGGGCTCATTGGCCCTCCTGGAGGAGAGACTACCTCAAGGCCCTAGCTTTGGTGGTAGAATTCCCACCTGAGCAATTAGAGCAAAACAGGACTTTAGAAAGTCTGGAGTCAAGGTCCATCATTGTAAATATGGAAACTGAGTCCTAGAGATGGGTAGTGACCTGTCCAAGGTCTGCACCCACTAGCAGAATCAGAATTCTCCCCTACCTCACCCCAGGGCCTTGCATGAGCAAGATTTTCAGCTCCAGAACCTCCTGGGTCCTGCCAGTATTTGGGACTTTCCAGGAATGAAAGGGAGGAAAAAGGGGCTGCATCCAGTGACTCTCTTCTCAGGTCCACAGACAAGGTAGCCCCAGAAAAGCTCTGTGACAGGAATTGGGGCCCAAGACAGCTAAGCCCACAGCCTGTTACAGGGTCCTGGGGCTGGGACTACTGGGACAGGTGACCTGAGAATGGGGCTGAAGATGGTGGCAAGAAGAGTCTGGCTGCCCCATGTACAGCGCCATGTGGTCTCCCAGCAGGCAGGTGGCAGGCAGCCAGGAGAAGCACCTGGCCAGCAAGGACACCCTGTGGTGAAGTCACAGACTTCTGCTTGCTCTAGCACCACTGCCAGCCTCCTCGGATTTTCAGAGCCTGCTTAAGCCACCTGCTCTGGCAGCCCCTGCTTGGGGCCACAGTGGCCTTTGTTCCCAGGGTAAGGGCTTCTTCCTGTTCAGAGGATTCAAGGAGGCAGGATACTAGGAGGTCAGAATGTGGTTTCCACTAACCTTCCAGACTCTGGTTCCCTGGCAGCCCATGCTGGGCTGCTTGCATCATAGCATTGTGATAGATGGACTTAGTATTGAAGTTAATAGCTCTGGGTTAGAATCTTGGCTTTACCATTTACTAGCTATGTGATCACAAATGTCACTTTACTTGCTGACCCTCATCTATATAAGAGGGATCATAATAAGCCTTATCTGAGAGGACCAACATGAGGACTAAACTAGATAAGGTAAATAAAGTGTATAGCATGGTGCCTTAGCTATTTTTATTATTTTATTGCTCCTAGTGCATATGATCTATATGGCATGGTATATAGATGCATTGTTAATCAGGGGCCCATTGGCTCAAAGAGCGCTAGACCCAGAAGGACAGCATTAACCCTGCCTCCCAGCCCCAGAGTGTGGCAACAGTAGTGGCAGTGGGGGAGCTAGCTCTAGTGACTAGCATAAAGATGATGGCAGGATGGAGCAGGAGGAGTGGACCCAGCCAGGAGTCTAGCCTGAGCTTAGCCCTGAGCCCTATCCCACCATTCAAGGCTGAGCTCCTGATGCCTAATCTGGCTATTGGCTGGTAAGCAGATAAGCATGTGGAAGGGACTTTGCTGCTCTTAGAAGGAAAATTGTCAGGGAAAAAGGGCCAGCCTCTAGGTTAGGCCAAAGCACACTGGCCTCTTCCTCAAAATCAAGCTGTTGGGGGGAAAAGATGGAATTTGACCTTCTCAGCATAACCATCCTATTGGAGTCTTTCTCATACTCCTAGAGCCCTGCTTCCTCATCTATTTTGTTGCCAAAGTGAGTTTACAAGCCTGCTGCTGCCCCAACCATGAACTAAGGTCTAGGCCAAAACATAGCTTCCTGCTAGAGCAAACACCAGAAGCCAAGCTTCCCTCTCTAGAAGCTGGATCCCTATTTGCTAGCAGTTCAGTATGAAGGCCAAGCAACTGAAACCAACTCTCAGAGATGCAAATTGTCCTTGAGTCCTTCCCATCTTTGGTTAAGCCAAAATATTACAGCAGCCACATGGAACCCAGAGTCCCATTTTCTCCTATCTTCCTGCCTGATGGGGAGACCAGCCAGAGGTGTGTGGGGACAGGAAATGAGAGGGTCTGTGATAAATGTAGAATACAATTGTCCTCAGACTTCCTTATCTCTCCTGTCTAGGGTGGCCTTGGCAAAAGAGGAAATGAAATCTGGGACCAAGGGACCCCAGCCCATGTCCCCCTCTGATTTCCTGGACAAGCTTATGGGGCGAACATCTGGATATGATGCTAGGATTCGACCCAATTTTAAAGGTAAGAAGCAGTCCTCCTACAAAAACGCTTTCTTCTCCACTTCTTTTGGGAACACACTGCCATGCCAGGCCCTATTGGCTACCCCAAGGACAGGAGGCTGGACATACAGGGATAACGCTAACAGTTCAGGAGCTTCCCTTCCCTATTGCTTATGGGCCTATATAGCTGGCACTGTCTTCTAGCAGTGCCCTGGCCTCAAGCTCAGGGAGGGAGTCCTGGAAACTGCTTGCGGCCTTTTGGAGTGCCCTGCTGATATGGCTGTGTTCTGCGACCCTTAGGCCCACCTGTGAATGTGACTTGCAACATCTTCATCAACAGTTTTGGCTCTGTCACCGAGACTACTATGGTAAGAAGTCTCCCTATTCCCTGTTTCCATTCTTGTGTGAATGGAAGAAACCCACCAGATATCAAGACTTTCCTCCCTCTACTGTCCTCTCCCTGCTTTGTGGTCATGAGATGTCTGAAGTTGGTCACTGGGAGATATCTTTCCCCAGCCTGGGGTTTCAGTGGCTAAAGGCAGACTAGCCTAATGAACAGATGGTCAAGCATAGGAAGTGGCTTGGTACAGAACACAGACTTCAGAATCAGACAACCCTGTGTTCAAATTCTGACAACCATCTAATAGTTGTGTAACAGGTTGTTTAAATCTCCCCTTGTTTCAGTTTCCTCATCTGTAAAATAGGGACCATAACAGTACCCTCCTCACAGTGTTGGTGTAATATTTAAATGAAATGATGCCTATAAAGAAAGCCTTAGCAAAGAACCCAGCTCATAGTAAGTGGTTAATAAATGCTTTCCCCCTTCCCATCTTTGCCATATCAGCACAAAAGCAGGCTCCTTCTCCAGTGAAAAATGCCTACTGCCTCTGAGATGCACTCCCAGCATTTCTTCCTCATGGTCCTCCTTCCCATGTAGGCTTGCTGGGCTCCTGGAATAGTATTGCCTTTGATGGGCCCATCTGTACACCCTCCCAGGACTATCGGGTGAATGTCTTCTTGCGGCAACAGTGGAATGATCCGCGCCTAGCCTACCAAGAATATCCTGATGACTCTTTGGACCTCGATCCCTCTATGCTGGATTCTATCTGGAAGCCAGACCTGTTCTTTGCCAATGAGAAAGGGGCCAACTTCCATGAGGTGACCACAGACAACAAGTTACTGCGCATCTTCAAGAATGGGAATGTGCTCTACAGCATCAGGTGCACCTGATGAGGAGAGTTTGGGTCAAGGGGAAGCAGCCAGATAGAGGCTGAGGGGTGGGAAAAGGATCCCCTGTACCATACCAGGTCCCAGTAAGTTGATGTCATTTCTTTTTTGCTGTCCTTGCCAGGCTGACCCTCATTTTATCCTGCCCAATGGACCTCAAGAACTTCCCCATGGACATCCAGACATGCACCATGCAGCTGGAGAGCTGTAAGTGTCTCTAGAGAGTCACAGAGCAAGGTCTGGAATATCAGGTAGTTAACCCCATCCCATGATGTTCCAAATGAGAAAAGGGCAACCCAGAATCAGGACTTATCCAAGCACACACAGTCAACTGTTGGCATAGATGAGACTAGGAGCCAGGACTCACTAACACCCAACCCAATATGTTTTTCCATCCTCACACTATTTACTGGTTTGGCTATTCTGCGGGCCTGGGGAATGGGACAGCACCAGCTTTACATACAAATGTGCTTGTGCTGGTTGTTAGGGGAGGGGCATTTGAAGGACACCTCCTCTGCCTAAAGATATCCCCTCTCACAGTGCCTGAGATAATTCTACCTTTACTCTCTGTGAGTTAAGACATTCAAAACTACCTATAAAAATGCCAGAGTTGGCAGAGGGGGTACTCTTGAACTCTGGTTCCACATGAACACAGATAACTTTTGTAGAGAAGTGGGAGAAGACAGTTCTACGTATACAACAGTGCCCAGGGTAGCAAAGTCAGCAAAGGGCTACTCTGTGGCAGGGCTGCCAGCTTATGGGGGCTGCCCCAATTGCAGAGAAGTCAAAGGACAACAAGGCTGGACCATCACCTATGTGTACTCTTACCCCATCTCCTGAGTAAGGTGAGACTGTGAAATCAATACACATCCACTTAATCCTCAGAGATTTGTCAGGCTGTTTCCAACATATAATAATAGTGATGGGTAGAATGTGTCCCATGTTGTCAGCTCTTTCGAGTGCATAAGCCACTTTCACATTCAGGTTCTTTTTTTTTTAATTTATTTTTTATTGGTGTTCAATTTACTAACATACAGAATAACCCCCAGTGCCCGTCACCCATTCACTCCCACCCCCCGCCCTCCTCCCCTTCCACCACCCCTAGTTCGTTTCCCAGAGTTAGCAGTCTTTACGTTCTGTCTCCCTTTCTGATATTTCCCACACATTTCTTCCCCCTTCCCTTATATTCCCTTTCACTATTATTTATATTCCCCAAATGAATGAGAACATATAATGTTTGTCCTTCTCCGACTGGCTTACTTCACTCAGCATAATACCCTCCAGTTCCATCCACGTTGAAGCAAATGGTGGGTATTTGTCATTTCTAATAGCTGAGTAATATTCCATTGTATACATAAACCACATCTTCTTTATCCATTCATCTTCTTTATCCACCGAGGCTCCTTCCACAGTTTGGCTATCGTGGCCATTGCTGCTATAAACATCGGGGTGCAGGTGTCCCGGCGTTTCATTGCATTTGTATCTTTGGGGTAAATCCCCAACAGTGCAATTGTTGGGTCGTAGGGCAAGTATATTTTTAACTGATTGAGGAACCTCCACACAGTTTTCCAGAGTGGCTGCACCAGTTCACATTCCCACCAACAGTGTATGAGGGTTCCCTTTTCTCCGCATCCTCTCCAACATTTGTTGTTTCCTGCCTTGTTAATTTTCCCCATTCTCACTGGTGTGAGGTGGTATCTCATTGTGGTTTTGATTTGTATTTCCCTGATGGCAAGTGATGCAGAGCATTTTCTCATGTGCATGTTGGCCATGTCTATGTCTTCCTCTGTGAGATGTCTGTTCATGTCTTTTGCCCATTTCATGATTGGACTGTTTGTTTCTTTGGTGTTGAGTTTAAGAAGTTCTTTATAGATCTTGGAAACTAGCCCTTTATCTGATATGTCATTTGCAAATATCTTCTCCCATTCTGTAGGTTGTCTTTGAGTTTTGTTGACTGTATCCTTTGCTGTGCAAAAGCTTCTTATCTTGATGAAGTCCCAATAGTTCACTTTTGCTTTTGTTTCTTTTGCCTTCGTGGATGTATCTTGCAAGAAGTTACTATGGCCGAGTTCAAAAAGGGTGTTGCCTGTGTTCTTCTCTAGGATTTTGATGGAATCTTGTCTCACATTTAGATCTTTCATCCATTTTGAGTTTATCTTTGTGTATGGTGAAAGAGAGTGGTCTAGTTTCATTCTTCTGCATGTGGATGTCCAATTTTCCCAGCACCATTTATTGAAGAGACTGTCTTTCTTCCAATGGATATTCTTTCCTCCTTTATCGAATATTAGTTGCCAATAGGATCCAACAGTACATTAAAAAAATTATTCACCATGACCAAGTAGGATTTATCCCTGGGACACAAGGCTGGTTCAACACCCGTAAAACAATCAATGTGATTCATCATATCAGCAAGAGAAAAACCAAGAACCATATGATCCTCTCATTGGATGCAGAGAAAGCATTTGACAAAATACAGCATCCATTCCTGATCAAAACTCTTCAGAGTGTAGGGATAGAGGGAACATTCCTCGACATCTTAAAAGCCATCTATGAAAAGCCCACAGCAAATATCATTCTCAATGGGGAAGCACTGGGAGCCTTTCCCCTAAGATCAGGAACAAGACAGGGATGTCCACTCTCACCACTGCTGTTCAACATAGTACTGGAAGTCCTAGCCTCAGCAATCAGACAACAAAAAGACATTAAAGGCATTCAAATTGGCAAAGAAGTCAAACTCTCCCTCTTCGCCGATGACATGATACTCTACATAGAAAACCCAAAAGTCTCCACCCCAAGATTGCTAGAACTCATACAGCAATTCGGTAGCGTGGCAGGATACAAAATCAATGCCCAGAAGTCAGTGGCATTTCTATACACTAACAATGAGACTGAAGAAAGAGAAATTAAGGAGTCAATCCCATTTACAATTGCACCCAAAAGCATAAGATACCTAGGAATAAACCTAACCAAAGATGTAAAGGATCTATACCCTCAAAACTATAGAACACTTCTGAAAGAAATTGAGGAAGACACAAAGAGATGGAAAAATATTCCATGCTCATGGATTGGCAGAATTAATATTGTGAAAATGTCAATGTTACCCAGGGCAATATACACGTTTAATACAGTCCCTATCAAAATACCATGGACTTTCTTCAGAGAGTTAGAACAAATTATTTTAAGATTTGTGTGGAATCAGAAAAGACCCCGAATAGCCAGGGGAATTTTAAAAAAGAAAACCATATCTGGGGGCATCACAATGCCAGATTTCAGGTTGTACTACAAAGCTGTGGTCATCAAGACAGTGTGGTACTGGCACAAAAACAGACACATAGATCAGTGGAACAGAATAGAGAATCCAGAAGTGGACCCTGAACTTTATGGGCAACTAATATTCGATAAAGGAGGAAAGACTATCCATTGGAAGAAACACATTCAGGTTCTTATGGCTGCCTCAAAACAACTCTGAAAAGTAGGTGGAGCATTTTTCAGAAGGAAGAATGAGTTGCCCCGAGTCACATAGCTACTTTGAGTCAAGGCCCTACACTGGACATCTGTGAGCCTCAGTGTTTCTTCTCCCATTTCTACTTGACATGTGTGAATATGGTCATAAAATGGTAGGAGCTTTGACAAACTGCTAGCTATCTGTGAGCAACTTGGCATGTTCAGATGTTAACTCTCAATCTGCCCCAGTTCAGGGCCCTGGCTAGGAGTCTGTGGTGTGCACATTGTCCCATGCGTGACTGGCAGGGTATAAATAGCTCTTTCCTCCCTGGGGTGAGGTTGCAGAAGCCCTGACTCTGAGGCTGGCTCAGCTCAAGACATGTGGCCAGTACACATGCTTACTCCCCTGGATTTGAGATATGGCAGGAGGTTCCCAGCTGGGTTCCTTGACATCATTCCAACTCTTTCGACCTGCTTTCCTAGGTCTGCCAGAATAATTTCTCTCTGTGCCTTTTTAAAGCTTGAGAACTAGGTAGAAGAGGAGTCTGGAGTCTTTCTGATTTACCTACTTAGGATGGGTCCACTTGACCAAGTACCCTCTTCAGAAAGATTTCCCCTTCCAAGATGGGCATGAAGTTCCTAAAACCTAGGCCTTACCTCCTCATCTGTTCTTTTCTGCTAGTTCTAACCCTTTCCCTACCCCCACCCAGCACCACATTCTGCAGCCCTCTGCCATCTCTGTCACTTTTAGTTGGCTACACCATGAATGACCTCGTGTTTGAGTGGCTGGAAGATGCTCCCGCTGTCCAAGTGGCTGAGGGGCTGACTCTGCCCCAGTTTATCTTGCGAGATGAGAAGGACCTAGGCTACTGTACCAAGCACTACAACACAGGTAAAAACCAGGATCTTTACTGACTGTGAGCCACAGAAGGGCCTCCAGATGGGAGGGAAGGGGGCAAGACAGCCAGTTTTTATTGAAAGTGCCAGATGTGCTAAGTGCTTTATATGCCTTATCTCATCATGGTAGGAATTATCAGCCCTATTTTAAATCAATTGCCCAAGTCACACACCTAGAAAACGGCTGACTTAGAATTCAAATCCAGATCTAATTCCAAAGCCTGTATTTTAGTCCCTTTCACATGCTGCAGAGGAAATGGGCCTATCCCAATAAGTGGCAGGAGTGTCTCACCTGTCCTGGGCCCAGCCTGTGGAAGGTGGGGAATCTACATCTGGGAGTAGCCAATGGCTGAGCTAAATCACGAAGCATTAGACTTTAGGGCACTGGCAGGTTTACTATCCACATCTCAAACCACAACCACCATTGCCCAATTCTTGAACTGGCTGTTTTCCCAGGTGTGAAATGTGGGCCAGGAAGTGGAGAAAGGTTGCTTTTCCAGCCTAAACATCTGCTCCCTGTAGCTTCCTGAAGAGCTACTTGTTCCTCAGTTCCCCTGGCAACTTGGAAACAAAGTGCTATGACCCTGAGATAGAAGCCAGAGGCTCAAGAGGGGAGATCCTGGATACCTACTTCCTATGGCATGCTGACATGCTTTGGGTGCCACCCTCTCAATATGTGTGTTGGTGTATATAGTGTGTGCAAAGTAGGGAGAGGAACAGGCCATGAATTTAGAAATGCTGGTGGGAGTGGAAATTGGTAGAACCTTTATTGGGGAGAAAAATGGCAATTTGTATATAGGTCAGTGGTGTTCAAACTCTGCTGTGCATTACATTTTCCTGGGGACCCTGTTAAAATGTTGATTACTGGGCTCTGCCTCTCAGAGATTCTGATTATATGCACTTGGAGTGATGCCCAGAAATCTGCATTTGAACAAGCATCCTTAGGATTCTGATGCAGATGGTCCAGGGGGGCATACTTTGAAAAACTGTAAAAGCTAAAAATTTTTCCCCTACATGTTGATCTAGGAATGTTCATCCAGGAATCCCACTCCTTGGAACTTATTATAAGGAAGTATTCCAAAATACTAGATCACTGCTTATACTAGCAAAAACTTGGCACTGTTCTAAATATCCACTAACAGGACGGAGGTTAAATAAATGACACAGTGTGCTTGGTGGAATATTATCCAGATGTTAAAAAGGATACTTGCAAAATGCTTATATCAACATGGAAAGTACAAGTGGAAAAGGCTAAGATTCACACTTGTATACACAGAATCATTATATTGTGGTAAAAGAAAAAAAAAACAAAAATATGTGTTTAAAATCCTGGGAGGAAATAGCACTAAATGTTGCTAACTTTGAGTGATACAATGGATAAAACCAAGAACTTTGGAATTAGATAAAGCTGAATTTGAATTATAGCTCCACTATCTATAAGTTGGGTACCCTTGAGAAACATAAGTTAATCTCTTTGAGCCTCAGTATCCTTATATGTAAAATGGGAAATAATGATTTCACCTGCTCCAAATAGTTGCTATGGAATTTCAATAAGATAAACTATATAAAGTCAGGGCACTTAGTAGGGCTTGATAAATGTGAGCTTATAAATATCATTGAACTTATAAGCATTATTTTTCTCTAATTCTCACTTTTTTCTTATACTAAATAAGTTTTAATTTTGTAATTAAAATAAAACCACCATAGGGTAACTGTGTGACAGGCATTAAGGATGGCACACAATAAGATGAGCACTGGGTGTTATACTTTATGTTGGCAAGTTGAATTTAAATAAAATTTAAAAGATAAATAAAATAAAACCACCACTACCAAAAATAGATAGGTAGATAGATAGATGATAGATAGGTAAAATGAGGGAAGGAAGAAAGGAAGGAAAGAAAATATGGATACCTAGCAAAGATATGTCATAACAAGAAGCCTGGAGTGAGGTGGACTCAGGGAAGAGTAGGAGATCACAGCATCACACAGTATGTAAAAGCCATAATCAACCATTGATGAAATTACTAGCCTTGAGGAATCAGATCTGATAAGAGTAAGCCTAGCCCAGAATAAAATAGCAATATACACATTCTCTGCTTTTGGCTTTGGTTATCCTATACCCCTGCCATGGGGAGAAGCTCTGAGCTAGGTTTTCTTAGCCTCAGGGCATAGGAATCTAGGTAAAATGAAGATGGCTGGCAGAGGAGGCAGAGCACTGGTACATGTGCTTTGGACCAATGCACTTTTTGGTGGTGGAATAGAATGCTGCTGTCTCACATTCTCTGGGCACCCTCTGCCCACTGTTGAGATCTGGTCTCTGTTAGACACTCCAGATATTTCCTATCCAGCTTTTATCGCTTGCTTGAGACACAGGCCGTGTTTATTTCAGTGAATCATTGTTGCTAGAGCTTCTGGGGTAGCAGCAAGCTCAAGCAAGGCTGCTGAGATTTAGGCAGAGTCTAAATTCATTGCTTTATTAATAATGATAGTATCAACTACCTAAATGTTCAACATCCCAGATACATTATTTAATTCCTACAATGATGGAGTTGATATTGTTGTTGTTCTGTTTTACAGACAAGGAAACTGCAGCTCATATAGCCTGGGTGTTTGTCTGTCACACAGCTAGTGAGTGGAAGGTTTCAGGATTCAAACCCAGGCAGTCTGGCTCTGGAGCCCTTCTGTTCTTAATCCTCTTGCTGTATGGTCAAGTGGAAGGCACACTGCTGGAAACTAGTGTTTAGAGCAAGAGGTCAAGTCTGAGAGCTTCCTCAGAACGTACATCTGATGCTCCCTGGGGCCATTTTGAAAGGCCCTTTTTTTGCCCAGTTGAGGTACCCAGAGGCTAGCCCACAGAGATAGGGATGCCCTAGTCAGTCCTGCCCCTCGTGCTCAGCTCCAGGCTGGGGACCTGAGGCCTGATATCTCACCTCTTTCCTTGCAGGGAAATTCACCTGCATCGAGGTAAAGTTTCACCTGGAACGGCAGATGGGCTACTATCTGATTCAGATGTACATCCCCAGCCTACTCATCGTCATCCTGTCCTGGGTCTCCTTCTGGATCAACATGGATGCTGCCCCTGCCCGTGTGAGCCTAGGCATCACTACTGTGCTCACCATGACAACTCAGAGCTCTGGCTCTCGGGCCTCTTTGCCTAAGGTGAAGAGACATGCAAGGAACTTGCTTGCTATAGAGCTTCCCATTACCCATTCATCCTTTGTTCTCTTCTGCTATTTGCCTTAGATTTAAGGTAGAGGAGAGCCACTGAGCAAGAGAAGGTGGCCAGAGTTTTCTCTTCCCCTACAGTATACTGCTAATGATATTGCTAATGTTGTGGAAGCTGGGGTTGTGGGTATTGTCTGGCTAGGGAATGACGGAGACAGTGTCTGACTTACTTTGACTTTCATCAGGAAATGCTAGCATGTCCAAATCAAAAGACTCTTAGCAAGTAGAAATTCCCATTCTCTCATGGTATTGATGAGGTGAATACAGCCCAAAGGGCATGACCCATAGGAAACAAAAAAAAATACATAAGGATTTTATTTTATTTTATTTTATTTTATTTTATTTAAGAGTTTATTTTTGCAAGAGAGAGAAAATGAGCACAAGCCAGGGGAAGGGGTAGAAGAAGAAGCAGAGTCCCTGATGCAGGACTTGATCGCAAGACTCTGCAATCATGACCTAAACCAAAAGCAGATGCTTAACTGACTGAGCCACCCAGGCACCCCAAAATATAAGGATTTTATTTTTTTAAAGATCGTTTATTCATGAGAGACACACAGAGAGAGGCAGAGACATAGACAGAGGGAGAAGCAGGCTCCAACACAGGGAGCCTGATGTGGGACTTCATCCTGGGACTCTGAGATCATGCCCTGAGCCAAAGGTAGACACTCAACCACTGAGCCACTCAGCGGGACTTATAAAGGCCCAAATATAAGGATTTTAAACCAACATCTGTCTCTTATTATGTCAGAAGCTGGACACTATTATGCTCTCTAGAGATCTAGAGATAATGCCCATTCTTTTGGAGTGAGGAAATGGCAGTTAAAGTCAATGGATTCTAAATGTCTGTGGCCTGGCGATGCTTTGATTACACAGAGAGATTTGTGCTTATGAGACTGGGCCCAGATTCTCCCTGCCTTGTGTCTTCATGTAGGGAATTTAGAGGCCACCTCAATGTCCTTACAGTCAGCAAGGCTCTGAAAATTTAGGAGTAAGCTGATTCACTCATTTAATAAATACTTATTGAGCATATACTATGTACCAGACACTGTTCTAGGCCATGGAGAAATAATGGGAAGCAAATGCAACATAGTTACTTGTGGATCTTACTGTGAACATATGCCCTCTCATTTTGATTTGATGGGAACTAGGCCCTGTGATCTCCCATCTCCCAGTGTTTATGCCTAAGAAGATATTTACAGGGGACTTAAACAGGAGGTAATGGAGCATCCATAGTGAATTTACAAATTTGCCATGCTGGTGATGTAGTGGTTAAGAGTAGGAGATAGGAGTCAGGCAGATTTTGGTTTAAGTCCCAGCCTCATCATTTACTGATGGCAATCTTAGGTAATTCCTTAACCTTTCAGTCTCTTTACCTGTGACATGGGAATAAGAATATTATATCTTCCATAGGGTTATTGCAAGAAAAAAGATAATGTATTAACATAGACAATTATAATTGTTAGGTATCTGGGTGAAAAGAATGGAACGGTGGACCTAGGGCTAAAACAGCCAGTGATGTTCCCAATTGTTTTTGAGTTGCTAGAAACCTTTTGAGGTAATCCAAAGGCCTTTAGTGATAAACGATAACAAAACTCTGATTAGAATCAGGTGTCTCAGGGGAAGTTGTCAGAAAGTATTTCCTATAAATGTGTTTCCTAAATGGACAGGCGTATTGGAGAGGCTGTGTAAGACAAATGGAGCAAAGGACCAGGGGGGCTGTGATGGCCATGTTGTGGTAGTAGCCTTGTAGGAAGACCAGAGGCAGGAAAGTAGTTCAGACCTTAGAAACCTGCCCTAGTTTATTGCAGCTACCATGCAAGGAGATTCTTCTCTAACCCAGGGAGGTTGCAATTAGTGCCTTATTCTTGCCAAGAGAACTTCCTTTTCCAATCCCCTCCTGTGAGCAAGTACAATCTGTCTGCTCCTAGGACTCACTTAGTGTCCTGATTTGGAAAAAAATGGACTTTGTTGGAGGGTTGTTTGTTTGCAGTATTTGATGTCTTCTCATCAGATTTTGATGACTTTTTGTGGCCTCACTGGCTAGTAAGCAAAATATGTAGGCATTTACCCCAAACTAGACTCATTGGCCAGCCCACAAAGCAATGGACTGAGAAAGCTCCCTTGAGTTTGTGCAATGTTAGATTTAGTGGGAGCCCTAAGGAAAGAGATGGGACAAATTCAGGGGCTTCTAAAAGGCACAGCAATTTCACTCCCAATACAACTCTAGTGTCCAGGATGAGAGAAGCAGAAGCTCACTTGTAATGGAACTCAGCAGGGATGGTCAGTCCTCATGCTCCCAGGTAAACCACTCCTTCCTTGCCTTTATGGGGGCTCCCAAAGGTATTGATGACTATCTCTTTGGCAGCTCTTAGTCTACACAACTCTGGGTAGCTCAAAACAGGATGGAAGGGCTCAATGGAAGTTTCTGCCAGAGACTGACATATTAGACCTAAAGTTGCAGCAGGGAGGAGGGACACAATTTTCTTGAGAACCTATGCCCTAAATGGCCCACTGCTTCAGGGGCAGGTCATAGTGAGGAGGGCCAAAAGAGCAAACTGAAGCCCACAGAGACAAATACATTGCTAAAGCATCCACTCATCCATCCATCCATTCAAAAAATATTTGCTATGTGCCGGCCACTCAACTAGGCCTGGGGATAGAAGAGTGAACACAGTAGAAACAGTCCCTGCCATCAAACAGCTCACAATCTAGTTAGGGAAATGGCCAAGTGTATTTGATGGATGCTAAGAAGGTGTAGGTAACTTGGGCAACCAACATATAGCAAGGGCAACCAGTCCATACTGGTATGATTAGGGAAGGATTCCCACAGGATGTGGTATCTAAAGTGAACATTTAAAAGTTATCAAGTTAAAAGAGACACACAGAGAGATTGTTTCCTTGGGAAATTACGGAAATAATTTGTCATGGCAGCATACAGACTGCAAGAGGCAAGATGAGGCTGAAGAAGTAGGCAGGGGCTAGAGGTCATGCTAAGGGGAGCATAGACTATATCCTAAAAATAATGGAGAGCCATGAAGGGTTGTAAACAGAGGAATGATATAATCAGATTTACATTTTGAAAACAAAACTCTGACTGCTGTCTGGAGAACAGATTGGAGGTGGCAAACATGGATGCAGGGAGACCATTTGGGAAAGTGTTTGAGTCATTCAAATGAGCTAGGATAGTGAGTGGACAGATTCCACAGATATTTAAAGTGCATTATTGACTCATTCCACAGATATTTAAGGTGCATTATTGACTCATTATTAATAAGGTTTTATTCTTGCAGCTCAAGGTGTCCTTTTCTTTTGATGGTCCAAAGCCTTTATGGACCTCCCTTGTCATTACCTCATTATAGATTTTCATAGCACTTACTCGAAATCCCTGGGGACACAGTGGGACTGGGAGATGGTGAATGAAATAGGATGCCCTCTTAATAGGTGGCAAAGTGGAAACACTAAGGGATACTTAATCAGGGATTCCTAGAAACCCACCACTACCACCTAACTGGAATTGCCTTAAAAGAGATAGATAGGGCAGGTTTTCTCAACCTTAGCACTATTGCCATTTTAGACCTTATAATTGTTGTGTGTATGTATGTATATATGTGTGCCGGGGGAATTACTGTGCATTGTAGGATGTTTAGCAGCGGATCTGCCCTCCATCCACTAGATGCCAGTAATAACCCTTGCCAAAATTGTGCAACCAAAAAATGTTTCTAAAAATTGCCAAATGCCACTTAGGTGAGGAGGTGAGGTGGAAGGGGGCATCACAGGTTAAGAACCACTAAGGTTATCCAGTGAGACCTGCTCCTTACCTGGAAACTGTAGTACCCTCACTGTTCAACAAAACTGGTGAAAGAGGTTGTCTGTCATGAATCCTACTCCTACTGGGGAGCCCTATGAGGTGGGCTCAGCAGCTCAAAACTATGTAAGGAATCCATCTGGCTGAGGTGGTGATAGGACTTCATAAACCTAAGTTCTATACTCCTCCCAGCCCCATCCAGCCAAAACCCCACTCTAGGGGAGGTAAGTGTTCAATCTTTATGAAGGAAATGGGAGGGGAAAGTACTTAAAGGCTTCCAAGGCAAGTAGTGGGAGAGCCCTAAGAACTGGATAGGTAGAGGCCAACAGTACCTTGAAAATTAAAGAAGTATCCATAGCCAGGGGTTGGATTGTACTTCCTTGGGCCACTGAGTTCAATTCTTCAGCAAGGCCTCTCATAAAGATCAACAGGAAAAACCATAGCCAAGAGAATTATGGAGGTGGAGGAAAAGGAAGGAATTCCTAGTTGGATATTGAGACTGCAGCCTCGATGAATGGTAGTGCCACAGAATTGAAAGCCCAGAACCTCCAAATCCTACTGCCACATTCTTACTGGGTAATCTTGGTTATGACTTTTCTTCTTTAGGTTTCAAGTGTCCTCACATGTTTCATGTGGGAATAACCAACCCTACCCAGTTTCCATCAGAACTGTGAGGACCCTAGGAGATAACAGAGGGCAAACAAATACACTGTTCATGTTCATTACTGTTTATTGAAGAAGAAAATTAGAAGAAAATAAGAATGAAAAGAATAATAAGCAGAATCAGGAACAGAAGTATGAAAAGAATAAAGAAAGAAAGGAAAAGAAGTATAGGGAGGAAAGGCAGATAGGAGTGGAGGGTGGAGAGTACAGAGAAGTGAATGATGATGGGTAGCCCTATCTCCTTGATATGGGCCTTCAGGCAATGGAACATATTGTGGAAATCTTCTTTAACAACCAGAAGAAATTCAGGATAAAACTGAAAAATAGCAGGCAGTTGATATGGGCTGGCAAACCACTGGATAGGCCATAGAAGGACTCCAAAAAGATTGATTGTTCTGTTGGTGGATGTTGCAGGTGTCCTATGTGAAGGCAATTGACATCTGGATGGCTGTGTGTTTGCTCTTCGTGTTCTCTGCCCTCCTGGAGTACGCTGCTGTCAATTTTGTCTCTTGTCAGCATAAGGAATTCATACGACTTCGAAGAAGGCAGAGACGCCAACGCATGGTAATTATAACTAGGGAGGGGCCCATTTCCTTTCTCCTTTGGACTCCTTCCTCCCTACTACTCCTCCCATAAACCAAGACTCCATATAGGGCTACAAGGACTAAACAATGATTGTCTAGGATTGTCTAGGATTGCCTAGTCCAGGCAATCAGGAACCCTGGATTCTAGTCCTAAACTGAACACAGATAGGCTAAGTACTTTACCCTCTTTGATTCCATTTCTTTATATGTCCAATGGGACATTAATCCCTGTAGAGCATTCTAGTAGAGTGATTAAGAGCATGGATACACAGGGCCCTGGCTGGCTCAGTCAGAAGTGTATGTGACTCTTGATCTTGGGGTCATGAGGTTGAGCCCCATGTTTGCTATAGAGATCACTTAAAAATAAATAAATAAACTTTAAAAGAGAGAACATGGGCACAGTGCCTGATACATAGTAACCACTGAAAAAAAGGTTAGCTCATATTAGAATAATATCAATTTAGTTAATATGAGATTATTTTGAGAATTAGTAATGGCTGCTCCTGGCTCTCCCCTCACCCAGGAGGAAGATAACCCAGATTGCCATATTTTGATTGGTGGTTAAGAATTCAAGAGTCAGGCATGGGGGCCTTTCTAGGGGACCATTATAAAAGGGTTCCTATAGCTAAGCTGGAATTGAAAAAAAAAAAAACAACACTACTTGCCTCTTCTGGCTGTTGGATTTCTTCACCTTGCTCTTCTTCTTCTTTTTTTTTTTTTTTTAAAGCGGGCTCCATGCAGGGAGCCCGATGTGGGACTCGACCCCGGGTCTCCAGGATCACGCCCTGGGCCGAAGGCGGCGCTAAACCGCTGAGCCACCCAGCTGCCCCTTCACCTTGCTCTTCAATGGGTGCATCAGAGTTGTTGGATGTATCAGAGTTGTTGGGTATAAGCTGTTGTTCTCCCTCACTCTTGTTAACCCCATTTCTTCTACAGTAGAATGATCACCTGGGGGAAATAGAGAGCTTGCGGCCCTGCACAACAGGTCATTTGCCCCTCCCCATTACCCAGACAATGGGTGCTAGATACATGGTCATGACAACAGGGGTGCTTAGGCTACTCTCAAAGAAGCAAGTGCCTAATTATGAGCAAAGTCAAAAGCCTTTGCTGAGCCACATACTGGCCCCTTAATCATCAGACACAGTTCTGGTCTACCTTGAGCTCTGACTCCTTGTTTTCTGCCCAATCTGGGGGATCTAAAGCCAGAGGAGATACACTATGACCTCTGAGGGGAGAGAAAATGATGATCTGACCCCAGTGGCTCCAGCCTACCTAGCACTAAGTCTTTTCTCTCTTTGTAATAACTATCCCACACCCCCGCTGCTCCTGGGATGCCCCGACTATATGTCCACACTAAAAATATCTTTAAAACTACCTCCGGGATCTCATATCCCTGGGAAGATCCCTTTCTGCTAAGAGCAGGGCTCCTGCCTTATCTATTGGTTTGTCGGAATGTATCAGTTCTTGCCTGAACTTTAGTCGGGCTCTGGGAAACACGCCCTCTAGTGGATTGATCCACAACTGCATCTCTTTGAGTAGGATTCCTTCAAGAGACTTAAAGCCTTTCCTATCCCATTACTGAGGATTAGAAAAAATATACACACTTGGCAGAAGGGAAAGAAAAGGAAATGCTCCCTTGGGGACCTGAGTGGCTCAGTGGTTGAGCATCTATCTGCCTTTGCCTCAGGTCACGGTCCTGGGGTCCTGGGATTGAGTCCCACATCAGGCTCTGCAGGGAGCCTGCTTCTCCCTCTGTCTATGTCTCTGCCTCTCTCTCTCTCTGTGTCTCTCATGAATAAATGGATAAAATCTTTTTTTAAAAAAAGAAAGAAAATGCTCCCTTTTCTAAGCAAACTCTCCACCTCACCCCCTTTAGCTGTGTTAAATCTGCCCGCAAGTACCAAAATCTTATTTTTGTAGGGACTTTGATTTTGATGCCTTCTGAATTCCTACCTTGCAAAAATATTAAGAGCAGGCTGCCAACCAGTTCCAGTGTCCTTTTGCTAACTAAATTGCCTGTGTGGATGTTTCAGCAACAGAAGACTGCTGTGTTTACTGTAGAGCTATTCCAGGTTGACCCTAGTCCCGTCCGCTTCCCTGCACCTCTCCAGCCCCCAACTGCACAGCCCGTCTCCTCCTGGTCATATATAAGTTGATCCTGATGTCATAATGGAGTCTGTCATAACCAGTGCTCAATTATTACAACGTTGTAGCAGCAGCCTAGGCCCTGCTTAGGCTCCTGGATCCTGCCAGAAAGTGGGTTGGGCTTAATATTAATGTAAATAAAACCTGAAAATCAAAACCTGTGCCTAAATTAGCCCATGTCCCTTTTTGAGTTCCATAAAGCCATTTCTATCCCAGCAAAACTGGTGCAAGAATCCTGGAGGTCACTGAGCAAGCTGAAAAAGTTGATGCAGTTTATATATTTCCAGAACCTCTCTCTGCGCCCTGCCATTGCAGGTAGAAAAGCAAAGGCCTTTGGTCTAAGAGGAGTCCTCTTAGGGAAGGGGAGAGCATCCATGATTTTCCGCGAGCCCTTAGCCAGGAGCAAGTTAGGAGTATTTTAGGAGCCAGCCAGCTCCTGGTTTAATCGTGCTCTTCTCTAATCTCTCCTCAACCACCCATCTCTACTGCATGGTGGTTTCCTTCCATGTCACTGTCTAAAGTAGTTTAATTTCTTTTCCATATATTTCTACTTTGTCTTCCAAGCTAGGCTTATACTTCACAGAGAAGAGCCTTTCTTTTTTATAACCTCAACAGGACCTAGTACCAGGCTCTGGACATAGCAGCCACATTGCCCATTCCACCAACATTTGCAGGCTGATTGGAGAGGGCTCTTTTTCAAGCTAGACAGAGAGGAAGCCTTGCCATTATCCACAGAATAACTTGAGAAATTGAAGAAATTTCAAAATACTGCCAAGTCCTCTCAGGGGTTTGGTCCTAGAACCCTACTTGCCTCTCTCCATCTCCCAGCACCCCCATTCTTCAGTCTCTTCTTTTTATTCACTCAATTATATCACTGAATACCTATCACTTTTTTCCCATCTACACACCTTACCTCCCACACTGTGTATTCCTTCCCCAATTTGGTTTTGGAATATCTTTACTGTCTAGTTCCCCAGCCCTCCTCCCCTATAGATAGCTGCAACAAAAATATTCTATTTCAACAGCCATGGAAGCCACAAAGTGATGTTTAAGTCTCTATTATCTCTCCCAACACACACACACACACACACACACACACACACACCACACACACACATACACACTCCTCATAATTTGGTTTAAATAGATAATATTCATATTTGGGACCCCCACCCTTGGATTTTAGGCCACTTGTCTTTGCTCCCCCAACTGCAAGTGGTACAATATGTTAAAATCAAAAAGAGCTAAGGGCAGCTTACTCTAGTAGTCATATTTTTTATCCCATGTGAGATGACTTTTTTTTCCAGCCTGGGAAATATATCCAAATAATTCTCTTTAGATTTACTATGATTGGAGAAAAGAAAAGGTAATTAAATCTATAGAAACAGAAATAGCTGTTGGATTCAACTTTCTCTTTCAGAACCTTTTGCAAACAAATATATTCTACCCTTTATCATCTAGCTTAGGGGCTGAGGAGAACAGAATGAGTAGTAGAAAACTGGGGGTGTGAGGGATCCTGAAATGGAAAACAAAAGAGCAAATAATTTTATTTACTCCCTCATTTTTCAATTACTTGGAAGATGTTTTGTTTACCTCTGGTTCTTCATTTCTAACATGGGTCCAGCATACACTATGCAGGAAAAGCGTGAAAATGAACTAGAAAATACAAGTTAGGTGAGCCAAGGCCTTTGGTGACAGGTTATGGAGGTAACTTTGAGCAGAAAGCTAAAGCTGCCCCACTATAACTCAGGGTCAAAACACAGCCACAGAAGTGAATTGCCTCTGGCTTATACACCTATAACTCTCTCCACAGAGACTGCAAAATTAAAAATTGAGTAGCAAAGCTCTCTGGTTGGCTGATTTAGAGAGATTCTTTCCTATGCCAAAAGTGCCACTTTTTCTAGACGCTGACGGGCATCAGGCCATTGTGCAGGGGTGGGGCAAGGAGTGATCATTTTTCCTGCCAAGCACTTTGTAACTGAGTAAGACTCTCTTCTGAGTAGACTCTTCAGTTTGAGACCCTGAAAGGATGCTGGCTTCATGAGAACAAAGCTATTTCCTGTCCTATATTCTGAAGCATGTGGCTCATCTGACCATTCATTCATTCAACTGATATCTACTGGGTGCCTACTAGATGCCAGGCACTGTGCTGGGGACATGGCAGTAAATAAGACCAATGCCCTTTCCGAGGTTTGTCCTATGAGCCCACAGGAAGCAGAGAAATATGGGATCTGTTGGTGAATCTGTGGCCTGAGGTTGCCTGCCCCTGATGCCCAGTGACAGGCTCAACTTTCTAGTGATGTAATAATCAAGGGCTACTGGGACCCACCACACCAATATCTCACCTACAAAGTCACTTTTCAATGTGTTACCAAGTTGTAGAGATCCCATTATAAAGACCCTATGATGTCTTACTAACTGTACAATGTGTGTAAACCTACTTCATCCACATTTTATGTGTATTGATGGTATATCTATTCAATAAACATGTACACTATTCTGTTTTAGCCCTGAATGTCCTGAGTCTCAGGAAGACCTCAGTCCTGGGCAAATCAAGAAGGTAGTTGGTATCATCCCACAAGGGGACATTTCACTTCAGGTGATTTCTTAGATAGCAGAAGCTTTTACTCCTGTGAATATCAACACTTTCAAAAATTGTAACCATCTTTGATTACAGTATTTTTAGGTTCTGGTATATACTTACCTGTCTTCTAATTTCCAGGCTGCAAACCATCACTTCTGATGGCAATGTGTGCTTTAGAAGTAGACAAAATTAGGCATGTCTGGGTTGTATATACACTAAGAGTAAATAGGTTCTGAATGGGGGCCTAAAGGGTTCTCATATGAGTAAAGCTCTCTCTCTCTCTCTCTCTCTCTCTCTCTCTATTGATGACTTAGGGGCTTTGGTCATTTTTTTCCCTCTTTATTTCCTTCTATGTCTCCCTCTCATTCTCCCTCTATTTCTATTTCCAGCTCTCTCTTTCTGTCCTTACTTCCTGGCTCTTCAGCTGTTACAGCTACTTATGGTTCTCAGCTGACTATTGGATAAATGAACGTTGTGTAGTCTGCTACATTTCTTTTTTTTATAGTTTTTTTTTAATTTTTTAAAATTTATTTATGATAGTCACAGAGAGAGAGAGAGAGAGAGAGAGAGAGAGGCAGAAACACAGGCAGAGGGAGAAGCAGGCTCCATGCACCGGGAGCCCCACGTGGGATTCGATCCCGGGTCTCCAGGATCGCGCCCTGGGCCAAAGGCAGGCGCTAAACCGCTGTGCCACCCAGGGATCCCGCTGCTACATTTCTTAATGCAGATATAAAATTTACTTCCCCAGTGGGAACATGTTCGTCATAATGCATATATTGTAAATAAATGGAATGTGCACTGGATAATAAATGTTATCCTAGATGTACTGACCCTTTGTCAAAATCTGCTGATTTGCAGAGAAGCACATATATTTATAATAATCAATTTTACCCTAATTTGGATGACCCACTAGGTTATTTAAAGCTTTTGTAATTTTCAGCTTTGAGTTGAGATAAACAATTTTTAAAGGTACTATATACAAGGAGAATTAATTTTGCAGCTTTTGAAAGTCATTAAAGTCAAGTTCACCAAGTCTAAATATCTTAGCTATCCATTCTAAAGGTTTTATTGTTCTATTTATTCTGTTGATTACCAGTCAGAGATAACTTGACATTGAGATATCCTTCTCACAGTGGGTTGGCACGTCACTGGGTTTTAAATGGCTCTAAATAATTCTATACATTTTAAAAAGGCAGCTTGGGGTTTGTCTGCAGCTTGGGGTTTGTCTATAATATATACCATATATACTGTGCATAGCTGCTTAGCATACATCTATCTCATGAATAGTATTGTGCCCATAAAAAAGCATGCAGTGGGCCTGTGTACCCATCCACCTGTCTGCATAGCATCACCTATGAGATATCTGTGTGTGGCCTAGTCTTTATTCCTCTGCCTTAGAGCTATAACCTCAAATTCTGTGTTTCATGTAATTCAGGAGGAAGATATCATCCGAGAGAATCGCTTCTATTTCCATGGCTATGGCCTGGGCCACTGCTTGCAGGCAAGGGATGGAGGCCTAATGGAAGGTTCTGGCATTTACACCCCCCAACCTCCAGCCCCTCTTCTAAGAGAAAAAAAAACCATGCGGAAACTCTATGTGGACCAAGCCAAGCAGATTGACACCATCTCCCGGGCTGTCTTCCCTTTCACTTTCCTCATCTTCAACACCTTCTACTGGGTTGTCTATAAAGTGCTATGGTCAGAAGATATTCACCAGGCACTGTGAATAGGGTGAAGGCTAGAGAGTGCAGCTGTTGGCTTCCTGCTTCCTCCTGAGTGGGCCTTCTCCCTCCATTAGATTCCATCAGGGGCTTGGGCAATTCATTTCTGATCTCCCACTCAAAACCTCAATGGCCAATCTCAAAGCTATGTGGGTCTACACTGCATGATGCCAATGGTGGCTGTACTTAGAAAGATGGCTTCTCTGCTCTAATCTGGTTCTTCTCCTTGTTATCCTATTTCTCACAAGAGTAAGATTTGGCCATGTTCCTGGGGCAGGGATGGTATTCTTCCCTTGCTGGAGCCTCTCTGTTTTCCAATTCTCCAATGGAGAATATTCAGACCATTGCTGCTATATTCTGGCATTTGTTATCTTAACTTGTATGATTCTTTGCTCTGCCACCTCCCACCCAGACTGACCTTTACTCTGCCTTCTGTCCCTCCCACCACAGACTCAAATAAGGAGTCTTTCCCATCCACAAGTGATGCCCTGTGTGACCCAGTTTTCCTTGACTGTGGGAGGAAAGCAAGGTGATAGGTTCCCTACCTCTCAGCAAGGTTGAAACAGTCATGGACTACTCTGAGGTAAGGCGTTGCTATATGACTCAACAGAGAGGTCTTCAATCTCACAGGATGCGCAACACTGTCAGAATTGGGGAAGGAATCTTGGACTCTCAAAAAAGCCACCATTCCAGATCCATCTGAGCTTCCAGTTCTCAGAAATATTTGTTTTATTCCCTAACTAGTATGGTGGCAAAGTGTGTTTGGCTTCTTGGGAGTGTAAAAAAAGAAAAATGCTTACTCTTTAAGAAACTTACTCAACAATGCTAGAAAACTTTCAAGAAAAGTGAGATTCAAGGTAGTAGGACCCAGTAGATGTAAAATATAGAAACTATTCTCAGAGAATCTTTTGTTGCCTGGGCTTTCATTTGTTTCTTCTTTTTCTCCAAAGTCTCTTTATTTCCCAGGACTCCTCATTTTCTGCTTGCTCCTTAATCTTCTTTCAGTGAGCAAATAATAGTGCCATCCAACCTTGCCTAGGATAAAGTAGGCTTCAAGCTTTCTGGAAAGAAACTAGGCATATAGAAGACCCCTATCCTGGACAAAACATTGGCTCTGCCAACCTCACGGTAGTAGTCGTAAAAGTTAAAGAGTTACAAGTTGTAGTTATTTCTTAACCCTTCTCTTATTCCCTTCTCATTCCACAGTGAAGAAGGGTAGCAGTCAGAGCTACCAGAAATGTCAGAATAGAGAAGGTGTGGAAGAGCCCATTTCAGGCCTAAAATACCACTGGGACATGGGGAAGCATGGGTCTGGTATTCTGAATCCTTTCAAGTGACATGAATATGAAGAATAAAAAGGGAATATTAAAGTACAGAGCTAACAGCTGGAAGACAGGTGATCAAATGACCTCTTAAATATCTTGTCCTTTTCTCTGGACCTAGAATAATTAACTATGTAAGTCCAATCTTTCTCCCTCCCTCTCCCTCCCTGTTTCCTTTCTCCATACCCTTTCTTCCCTCCCTCAATTTGTCAAAATGGTGTTCCAAATTGAAAGTCAATAAATCTAATGACCAAAGTAAATCCTATACTCAAAGCGAGAGCTCATCTTTCTTTCCCCCTTTTTCCTATTGAGCTTGTCTGCTCTTTCCTGTTCCCTGAGATACTCTTCTTGTCTGTCTCTTGGCTTTGAGGAGAGCATTCTGAGCTGACCAGGGCAGCTGGACCAGGAGTTAATCTTGCTGATGGTATTAATGATAACTCTGGTGCTAATGAGATTCAAAACTAAAGGACTGGCTTAAGGCAGGAGATTAAATTAAGAGGGCAGAGAGTTCCTGTTTTCCCATTTCTGTCCAGGTAGTGCCCATCAATGAGAGGCTACAAGCAATACCCCTTTGAAAGGAGCAGAGAGTATCTCTTTGATACTCTCCATGGCAGGGCTGGAGTGTCAGGCTACTGCAGCCCGAAGGCGGGGGTAGCGGGGGTGGACTATGGAGATGAGCTTACTGCACAGAGCTCTACTTGTTAAAGATCTTGTCCAGATGGGCCAAACTGCACAAATCTGCCCTGTTGGAAGTCTCAAGAACAATGCCCTGGAGACAGCCACAGCACTGAGCAATAGAGCCTGCCCAACTGGGACTCAGATCAGGCATCAGCTGGTGCTGGGAGCCAAAGAAGCCAAAGTACCAACCAACATAATAGCCCAAAGGAGTCCACAAAGCTACTCAGAGGCAATGCCAGGTGGAAGGTACTGTCCTTCTCTATCAGAGCCCCCAAGTGGAGAAGGGAGACACATGGTGTCAGCAACAAGTGCAAGTGGCTTTCATTTTCCTCACCCCTTCCCACACATATACAGAGGAAGGAAGATGGGAAAATCGGGTCCCACTGGAAACATCTGACACCTAGCAATCCATTTAATCATGACATTCTTGAACTTGGACTCTTTTCACCACAGTGAATTGGCAAGAGGTGATAGAAGAGACTCACCTGAAGGTCACTTCCTTTTACCCTCATAGTACTTACTCCTCCAGAGATCTGGAGGAACTACTGGATCCTACTTTCTGACTAAACCACATATGAAAGTGATTTTAAGTTTTAAAACAGCATATTTTTTCCTTTTTTTAAAAAGTAAGCTTCACACCCAACATGGGGCCTGAACTGATGACCCTGAGATCAAGAGTCATGCTCCACCGACTAAGCCAGCCAGGTGTCCCAAAACAGCATATTTTCTAAAGGAGAAAAAACTTCCTACATAAATAAAGTGCTTTGGTGTTTCATTAATTCATTGTTAATCTTTAATGTCAGTTAAATATTTTATACATATATTTTTCCAGAGAAAAGGCTTTATTCAGTTGTGGTGGCTATCTGCACCTCCATTTACCCTTCAGTTTGCCCTGCTCTTTGGAAAACCAGTGTTCTGTCTTCCTCTTTTCCCTCAATCCACTAACAGGGTCTCTTGCTCTCCCAGAATTCACAATCAAATCAAAAAGAGCTTTTCACATGGAAAAAAAGTAGTGAATACAATTTATTTATTTTACTTTTTCCTATAAGCCTTTTCCACCACCTATCACCAAAGATCTGACACTCTTTTAATTGAAATAATGACTCTTGAAATTATATTCTCTTTTCACTGAGCCATGCAAATATCACAACTTTGTCCAGAACCTTATCTCCTGGGAATCTTTATATGTATCCCCACTTGCCTCTCTCTATTCTCAATTTACTATTATCAACATTATTATTATTATTATTAATCTTATTTCTGGCTGTCAAAATCTTAAATTCAATCCACTGTGCTGATATTAAAGATCTTCATAGGCTCCACTGCTGATGAAAGACAAATAAGCCAAGCATGCGAACTATCAAGGGATTAGGAACCCAGGTAGTATTATCACTTGCTGGATGGAAGAAATGTAGAATAAGCTCTCTGACGGCAGGGACTGCATTTTACACAGCTTTTTAGTTCACACAGCTCCTGATATATAGCAATACTCAATATGTATATATATAATTGAAAGCATGACTTCTCACATGGTTTGTTATAGGCTACATTTTTTAAAAGATTTTATTTATTTATTAATGAGACACACACACACACAGAGAGAGAGAGAGAGGCAGAGACACAGGCAGAGGGAGAAGCAGGTTCCACGCAAGGAGCCGCACATGGGACTGGATCCCAGGTCTCCAGGATCAGGCCCCAGGCCAAAGGCGGTGCTAAACCTCCCAGCCACCTCAGGAGCCTATAGGCTACATTTCTATTCATTCCCTTTCCATTAACCTATTGAATGCAGAAAAGTAGACCTGGAAGGGGACTTATCAAATCACATAGAGTTCACACACACATGGGCACACACACACATACACACACACCCAAGCTGGTCTTTGGGTATAACGGAACCAAAGTTAAAAAAAATAAATAAAAATAAAAACAATGCAACAAATTGCATTGTTGAATAAAGAATGATAATGATCTGATTAAACTATTCCAAATATGAAGACTAGTATCAAGCTATATTTCAAAAACCAATCATCAGATGAAAACTGTCAATGACAAGTGAGTACAGAAGTGGGGATTTGGGCAGTACAATAATATGCCTCTCCCAATCCACATGCTGTTCCCACCAGAAAGCCAGTTATCCCTGAAGGGATAGCAATTAGGCTGTTCTTCCTAGCCCTACACTGCTTGCTCCATTATACTTGATATCTAGGATAACATTTACAACCTACAGACTTGGGCTAGTGGCATCAGAACAGCTTGTTAGTGAATCTCACGCCAAGAGGAAGAAGGATACCTGAACCAGGAGCTTTCTCATTCAGAGTATTCTCTGCATGGAGGGACAAAGTATGCCTGCTGAAAAAGTCACATGGAAACTCAGCTGTTGCCATTCTGCCTGAGTAGTTGTGTTGTTGTTGTTGTTTTTCCCAGTCTCTGCTTTCACCATGAGGCTTTCTATAAATGCCCAGGCTACATTATACTGTGTGATGCATTATTAAAAAGTACTTACTCTCATCATCAATTCCCTGGAATAAGGGCAATTCTTAGTACTACTTAAATTCGGGGAACATTTTTGCATCACAGAGCTGGATCTAGAAATATTCTCTGTTTAATAGCTTCCATTCATAACAGCATAGTGATTAAAAGCATGGTTTGGTACCAGACAGAGCCTGGGTTTGCATTACAGGTCCAGTTATCAGTAGATACGGGCTCTTGGGCAAGTGACTTCACCTCTCTCAGCCTCAGTTTCCTCCTCTAAAGGGTCATATGAAGGCTCTGAAAGATCCAGGACACAATAACTATGTGGCCTTGAACAAATCATTGAACTGATGATTTGTGATTCAATGTCCATGCCTGTTAAATGGAGGTGATAATAGTATCTACCTCATAGGGTTGTTGTGGGAATAAAAATGAGATAACTCAGGCAAAGTGCTTAACTTAGTGCTTGGCACATAGTATAAGTGCTTAATAAAGATTAGCTATTACATGATCAGACCACATCATCACATTTTGTCTTTATACCTGTTAAATTCCTAGCATACGAACCAGATTGAAACTTCAGATTTCCATTTTGTGTGTCTCATTTTACTGAGTCCACACTCACAAAAAGGGCCAAGTAAAATCACCTCTCTTTTATATTTTCAATCACTCCACTGTCACTGGGTTCTTCCTGCATACAACACGCTTACAAATTATGTATCATGACCAAATGCTTAACCTCTTTCTGAGCCTTAGCTTTTTCAGAGAGAGAGAAGAAGGAAGAGGAGGTGGAGTAGAAGGAGGAAGAACAAAGGGAGGAGAAAAGTAGGGATGAGAGGGAAAGAGAGGGCTGGGGAGTGAGGGAAGAGAAAGAGGGAAAATCTCTCCCATTTACAATGAAAAACAAGGGGGCACCTGGCTAGCTCAGTTGGTTAAGCACCCGATTCAAGATTTCATGGTCCTGGTCTCAGGGTCATGGGTTTCAGCCCTGCATTGGGCTCCCCACTCAACAAGGAGTCTGCTTGAGATTCTCTCTCTCCCTCTCCCACTGGCCTTCCCCCTGCTCTTTCTCTCTAAAAATAAGATAAAATAATCTTTTTTAAAAAATAAAATAAAATGAAAAACAGGGGCACCTGGGTGGCTCAATCCGTAAAGCATCTGGCTTTTTTTCATTTATTTATTTTTTTAATTTTTATTTATTTATGATAGTCACAGAGAGAGAGAGAGAGAGAGAGAGAGAGGCAGAGACACAGGCAGAGGGAGAAGCAGGCTCCATGCACCGAGAGCCCGATGTGGGATTCGATCCTGGGTCTCCAGGATCACACCCTGGGCCAGAAGCAGGCGCTAACCTGCAGCGCCACCCAGGGATCCCTCATTTATTTATTTGAGAGAGAGAGAGAGAGAGAGAAAGTAGAGGCCAGGGCGGGGGGGGGGGGGGGGGGAGCGGTGGTGGCAGCAGGACAGAGGCAGAGAGAATCCCATTGAGCCTGACACAGGGCTCAATCTCACAACACTGAGATCACGACCTGAGCCAAAACCAAGAGTTGGAAGCTCAACTGATTATGTCCCCCAGGTGCCCCATGCATCCAACTCTTGACCTCAGGTCAGGTCTTGATTGCAGGATTGTGAATTGAAGCCCCATGCTGGGCTCCACATGGGGCATGGAGGCTACTTAAAAAAATATAAGGGCACTTGGCTGCCTCAGTCAGTGGAGCATCTGACTCTTGATCTCAGGGTTGTGGGTTTGAGCCCCACGTTGGGTATAGAGATTACTTAAAGATAAAATCATTTAAAAAATGAAAAATTTGGGTGCCTGGGTGGCTCAATAAGTTAAGTGTCTGCCTTCAGCTCAAGTCATGATCCCAGGGTCCTGGGATGGAGCCCCATATCTGACTTTCTGCTCAGTGGAGAGTCTGCTTCTCCCCTCACTCTATGCACATGCTCTCTCTCTCAAATAAATAAATAAAATCTCTTTAAAAGTGAAAACTAAAATCAAAACCACCTTCATTTGACCCTGAATTTCCCTATAACCATCGATCTATTCCTCCATTTCTATTCATCACCAAGTTTCTTAAAAGGGGTATCCTTATTAGATGTTTCCACATGCTCATGACTATCATTTACACTTTAACACACTGTAATTTATCCTCTACTTCCTTCCCTTAACTCCCTCCTAAAAGTACTTTTCCCATGTTCTTCACTCTGTCTCCTTAATTGCTATATCAAGTCAATACTTTTCTGTCATAATCTTTCATGATTTCCTGTAAGGTATGTCAGAGTTCTCACAGCTTCTTTGAAATTCTTCTTCTGGCTTTCATTCTCCAGTTTCTTCTCTTCCTTCTCTGGTGACTGCTTCTTGCTGTTCCTTATTCTCCAGGATTTCAACTTTGGCTTTCACCTCTCCTTGTTGCCCACTTACCACGTGGCTGTTCTCAACTATTTCCTTGGCTGTGATAACCTGTATGCAAATGATTCTTGAATTTCTGCCTTCAGTTCAGACTCTCCACCAATCTAGTCCTATTTTCCAATTCTCTGTTGAATCTTTCCACTGGATATCCCACAAATACCTCAAATTCACATGCCTACAGCCAAACAATTCAAAATCTCTTTCAAATTTCTTCCTCCACTCACTCTGCCAATCTTACCAGTCTTGATCAGTGGGACTTCCACCTACCCAGTCCCTAAGCCAGAAACCTGGAAGTTGTCCTTGACAATCCCTTCTTCCATAGCCCTCAGATAAAATCAATCACCAAGTCCTGTTGAGTCCAACTTTCAAATATTTTGAAGTCTGTCCCTCCTGTATTCTCCTTGACTTCATCTTGGTTCAGTTTTTGATTCCAGTATGACTTTGTATCTTTCACACTATTGTCAACTTGACCTTTCTAAAACACAAATTTATTTATTCCTTGCTTTGAATCCATCAATAGTTCCTACTATCTTCAGAAAAAGCCCACATTCCTTAAATTGATGTCCAAGATATTTTCTGCTCTGGCCCCTGCCAGTTCCTCCAGCCTCTTCTCTCATCAATCCTCTTGCTCCCTAAATGTACCCTGCATTGGGCCATGCCGACTTACCCAAAGATCCCTGAACCCAATAATTCATTCTGTTTTATGTTCTGTGCCTTTACTGTTCCCTAGGCTTTTAAATGCCCTCCTATGACCTCTTCAACCTGAGCTCCTTACTCATATGTCAATACTAACCAGATAATCACATTCTCTGTGTAGCCATCTCAAACCCCTGTTACTCCAACATCCAGACAAATTTGGGTTCTCCAATAACACTCTGTATATATTTACAGTAAGATCATATATAGTATTTATATATACTTTATTTATATTATTTATTTATAGTAAGATTATATAGGGTTTTTTTTTTGTCTGTTTCCCTCATATATAAGTTTGAGGTCAAGGATTATCATGTATTTATCTTACAACTTTCAGAAGTAATTCGTTTAACAGGTCAAGGCGTGTTACAACAGTATTATTTGGATATTAGTATATAAGAAGACCTTGTTTTTTGAAAATAGTCCAATATGAAGGGCAGTCATGACAAAGAAATTGAGCAATTGCGTATCTTTCTGACTCTATGCTTGCCTTCAAATTATCAACCCACAGAAGTCCTGAATCTCTATTGACCTCCCTCCCCTTTCACTTACTGACAAGGCTTTGTTGACTGATCAGCCTTCAACTGCAGTTTTATCAGTCCTCAATATAACACTAATCCCTAACTACTTCAGGCAGTGAGAATCATTGTTATAAAGACAGCCTTGAACATCAGAAGGGCATGAATGCTTGGGAACTTTGGTCACAGTACACATTTGCTATTTTGACTGCGTTCACTGCTATTCCCACACAGAGAAACAAACAATTGGCTCTTTTAGAAAACTAATCTCTCATGAGATTACCCATAAGGCAACTGGGTCAATGGATCACAATGTCTTAGAATCCTAGAACCTGCACAACAGACCTGGAAGGGCCTTCCTAGATCATTTAGTCTGATCTGCTCATCAGACAACATGGGGACACTGAGGGCCCCCAGGCCCTAGGTGTAATTCCCTTTTATCCCCAACTTAGTTGAAGCTAAGAAAGGAAATAATGGAATAGAAAGGGAAGGACCAAAGTGTGTCATAATGTATCAGCTTCAGAGGCTCATTTCTGAGACTGCTGTGACACATAGACTACAGAAGATATAAAGGCCAAAGGTAATCTGTAGTTGAGGAAACTGTCTTTGTGATGGCCATTCAGTCCCCAATCTCTGCCATGTTAATCATTGGCTCATACCCATAGTACATATCCACAGTCCCCATAGAAAGAGGATAGCACAAATCTTGGCACAGTCAGAATATTACAGGTATAAAATGGCCATGCCAATGGGCACCTGACTGACTCAGTTGGTAGAGCATGCAACTCTTGATCTTGGGGTTGTAAGTTTGAGCCCCACAGTGGGTGTGGAGATTACTTAAAAATAAAATAATTTTAAAAAACGGTCATGCTGGGACACCTGAGTGGCTCAGTGGTTGAGTGTCTGCCTTTGGTTCAGGGTGTGATCCCAGGGTTCCGGGATAGAGTCCCTCATTGGGCTACCCATGGGGAGTCTGCTTCTCCTTCTGCCTGTGTCTCTGCCTCCCTCTGTGTGTCTCTCATGAATAAATAAATAAAATCTTTTTTTTTAATGGTCATGCCAAGCTCCAAATTCTATAAACTCATTGTCCTCTACGGTTCCCTTGTGAATTTATTAGTGAATCCCTTAGGCTTATACTTGTTTTAGCTTTTCCCTAGAAGAAACATAACTTGTTATCACCATTTGAATTGCCTAAGCTTCAGGTTGGTCTTTTAAAGAAGGATACAATATGGTTTCAGAATACATTGTTGTCCTTCTGTGAAATATACTCAGTTGATTTCTTCCTGCTCATCTCTTAGGATTTCAATTCCAGGTTTATGAACCATCTTCACTCAAGGCCACCTAACAGAGTAGAGCAATGAATTATGGACATTTACATCATTCATGTCTATCTGCTACTTATATATTCTCTCTCTTTGATATCCTGGTAGTGGATTCATGTTCATGGGAAAGGATTTAAGGGAGAAAGAGAGGGTCAAAACTAATGAATGGGGGATCCCTGGGTGGCTCAGAGGTTTAGGGCCCGCCTTCGGCCCAGGGGTGATCCTGAAGTCCCAGGATCAGGTCCCACGTCGGGCTCCCTGCATGGAGCCTGCTTCTCCCTCTGCCTGTGTCTCTGCCTCTCTCTCTCTCTCTCTCTCTCTCTCTCTCGAATAAATAAGTAAAATCTTTTAAAAAACAACTAACGAATGTATCTTCAAAATGTCACTGATACCATGCTTGATGTTATTCCTCAATCAAGAGATAACAAGTTAGGACTATAGCTACAAAACAGTATCCATTTCTTCCCTTTACTCTTCCTTGGAGCAAAGCAGAGGCACACAAGGATATCCTTTCTGATGTCCCCATTTGCTATCTTCCTAACCACTTAGGAGATGAATCTAAGGTGAAAAGAAACCACCCCCTGGCATTAATGTCTACCCTAAGGTGAGGTAGACATTTCTGATTATCTTTGGAAGGTTTCTTGGAGCCACATTTTTGTTTCAGCTTCTCTCAGGGGACAGGACAACTCTTCGATTTTTATTGAAAAATCTAATTCTTGGACTGCCTGGGTGGCTCAGTGGTTGAGTGTCTGCCTTTGGCTCAAGGCATTATCCCAAGTTCTGGGATCTGCATCAGGTTCCCTGCAGGGAGCCTACTTCTACCTCTGCCTATGTCTCTGCCTCTCTCTGTGTGTTTCTTATGAATAAATAAATAAAATATTTTTTTAAAAAATAAAAATCTAATTCTTTTTATTGTCATTCCTTGAGTTCCTCCACTTTGGTTTGCTCTAGGGGTACACCCTGAAGATCTGTTTGCCTTTTTAGGCCCAGTGTCATAAGGTTAAGGAATGGCTATTCCCTGAATGCCCTTCCAGACATACTCCGCCTTGCCATTTAACCTCCTTATGGAACGATAAAAGTCTACTGTGAGTCAGCATAAGGAATCCATTCTGAGGGATCCCTGGGTGGCGCAGTGGTTTGGCGCCTGCCTTTGGCCCAGGGTGCGATCCTGGAGCCCTGGGATCAAATCCCACGTCAGGCTCCCGGTGCATGGAGCCTGCTTCTCCCTCTGCCTATGTCTCTGCCTCTCTCTCTCTCTCTCTGTGTGTGTGTGTGTGTGACTATCGTAAATAAATAAATAATTTTTTTAAAAAAGGAATCCATTCTGAGTCCGACTCCCAGTTTTACAAAGGACCTAACCCTGAGATTCAGGCTCCTAGTGCCCTGAAAAAATCTCCCTAGTTGAGTGAAGGTAAAGCAAAATCCCTCAGTAGAAATTTGTAGGTATCAAGTGAGTGATCAGTATGGAGTTCAGTTGTGAACTCCATTAAGGTAGGAATACCTTCTTCATCTGTAACTAAGAGCACAGTGCTTGAAACAATGGAGGTGGGCAATAAATACTAGCTGAATGAATAAATGAAAGTGCTAAAGTAAGTGCTTTTGGCTCTAGTGCCAAATCTCTCTGGTTGGAGTAGTCAATGTGTAAGTTTTCTTGTGTTTTTGGAGGAGTAAGTAGTAGTGGGAACAGGTATGAGAAGAAGATGAGTCCACAAGATAATTGGGAGGCTAGAGCTTGTGGGAAGCTGAGGTTGGAGCTCTTTGGGTTTTGTTTGAATAGTTTTTTGGTTGTTTTTTAAAAGTCAGTGTTATGTAATTCTTTCCTCATTCCAAAGCAAAAACTTTTAAAACTTTCTCTTTGCTCCGAGATGTAAGAACAATCTCTTTGGGCTGGCTTTCACCTACCAATATTGCCTCATCTCCCTTGGATTCATTCATAAATGTTTGTGGGGCACCTGCCACAATATCCCAGGCATTGTGCTAAATATATGTGCAACACAGTGAAGAAGAAACATAGCCCCTGCCTCAGAGGGCTTATATTCTGGTGGAGGAGACAAATGTGGACTAAGTTATTAGAGAATAATAAAATGGAGAAAATGTGGAAGCATTATGGAAATATTTAAGAGAGGGACTTGATCTAGTTGTGGTCAAAATTTGGGGAAGGGATGTCCTAGAAGGCTTCCCTGAGACAGGGACATTTAAGATATGACTTAAAAGAGAAGTAAGAGAGATGGAAGGAGGAAGGACCTAAAGAGAGGCAAAAGAGAAGAAAGGGTCTGGGAGGAGAGTTTTAAAGAAGGAAGTGATATAACAGATTTGCATTTTGCAAAGAATATTCTGAGTGCAATGTGGGGATAAAATTGTAGGGAGACAGGAGTAGGTCATTAGTTGAAAATAATCATGGCGTAAAAAGTGGAAAATAGTGGGTGCTAGAGGAACATAAAGCAAAGATACTTAACCTGGAGATCAAGAAAGTCTTCCTGGGATCCCTGGGTGGCGCAGCGGTTTAGCGCCTGCCTTTGGCCCAGGGCGCGATCCTGGAGACCCAGGATCGAGTCCCACGTCGGGCTCCCGGTGCATGGAGCCTGCTTCTCCCTCTGCCTAGGTCTCTGCCTCTCTCTCTCTCTCTCTCTCTCTCTCTCTATCATAAATAAATAAAAATTAAAAAAAAAAAAAAGAAAGTCTTCCTGAAGACATAACATTTCAAGTGAGACCCAAAGTCTGGGTTAGCTATGGTGAGGAGTTTGGGGGTGAGGAGTTGAAGAAAGTCTCTGACACAATGACCTTCTGCTTTAGCCAAAGAAGCTATCATTTTTGTAATACTTTGGTCCCAACTTGGAATGCCAACTGCCTTTTTCTTCTAGGCAAATCATGTCTATCTTTCTAAGGCCACCTTTCAAACCCACCTTCTCTGATCATGCCCAGATATGGCTTCTCTTGCTTCTAAACTCCTATTCCATGTTTGTCACTTAGCATTTTAAAATACACTATTTAGTATTTTTACTTTACACATATCCCCAAGCTCCCTGTAAGATCCTTGAATTTACAAACTGTCTTCTATTCTGGCATCATCCTGGATACCTAGCCCTTAAGTTACTCTCATTAAATGAATAAATGGCTGGCTCAGTTGGTGGAGCATGCAACTCTTGATCTCAGGGTCATGAGTTCAAGCCCCATGATAGGTGTGGAGCCTGCTTTAAAAAAAGGATGATGCATGAATGAATGAATGAGTGAATGAGTGAGTGAATGAGGCACTATAGTCCCACAGGCCTCCTTTAGTAACTATTACCTGTGAAGCTGACAAGGAAAGGAGTCTGCTTTCTCTAAATGATTTCTGTTAACTTGCATCCAAAGACCTAAAATTTGAAATCGACAGCTCCTTCCCACTGGTCACTGCTTCTCACCCCCTTCCAATCCTGCACCCCTCTCACCACCACCACCACCTTCTATTGTTTCTTCTGTCTTCTGGTTCTCAGCCAGGATGAGAAAATGGTCTAGCTGTCCTCAGAGACTTACGCCAGCCTGGACGGCTCTGCAGTGCCATGAAGGGCCAGGACTTTTGTTTACAGCTGGGACCATGGTGAGGTGGTGAGCACAGCTGACAGCCCCACTCTGGAGTAAACATCAATCTTCCTCTGTCCTCCCAGCCAAGTTTCACAGACCAGCTCTATTGAAAGCTGGCAGCACCCGCCTGGGTCTCACTGACATCCCACCCACAACTCTGGCCTAGGAGCAGCTGAGTGAATCTCGGCTTTGTACCTTTTTAGGAACTTCCCTTGCTCTCTTCTCTGTCCCCAGTTTCTAATCATGTTACCTCCACCTTCAGGGCCTTGAAAGAACATGTCCTCCTCGGTCCCCACACCCTAACAATGCTCCACCTCTCCGACCATATCTCACTTCCAGCAGTGTACTAACACCCTTCTTTGCTCAGTGACACAGTAAAAACACAAGAACCCAATCACATAGCTTTCAATATGCACCTTATGGAGCCTACCTTTCCAAGCTCAGCAGACAGGCTTCCAGGTTCTTGGACAAGAGTGCATGTATGTGTGCGTGTATGTATGTGCCTGTATGTTTATATACTCTTTGCCTTCAGTTGGCTTTCCCAAATGTTTTAAAACCTGCAAATCAGATAGGGCCTAGAGTCTTCAAAGAATACTTTTTGAGATTCCAAGTGAGGTCCTCTTCACCACATATTCTGCTGCCTGGCTCCCTCCTTCCATAGTAGCTTTGGCCTCTCCAGTACTCACCTGGGATATGAAGACTTTTTACACTACTAGCTGCCTCTTGCCCCCAAGTTCCCTTTGCCCGTGATTCTCTGCTGCCTAACAGAGCTTTAATCAATTACCTGATACCAATTTCCATGGTTTTCAAACTCCCCTACTCCCAAATGCCCAAGAGATATGATATACCTCTTTCACTAATAGTGGCTCATTACAACAGCTTCTTCAGGGGTCTGGTAGAGGGGGACTGCAGTCCCTAGGAGATTCTCCTTCTAGGAGACCTTATCAGAACTTCTGATGCACAGGCGTTTTCAATTTAAAATCTCCCCTCTCCATATTTTTACATGGCACATCACAACTAAAGGGATGTACATCCCTAGGTTAATTAGTACTCTTCTAAAGAGAAACCTATGTGTGTTCTCCTCCCCATGACTAATGAAACACTTTTTGTTGTTGTTGTTTTTAACTGTTTTATTATGGAAGACTTCAAAAAATACACAAAATTAGAAAGAATGGTATAATGAACCCCCATGTACCCATCATAAAGCTTCAACAATCTGAAGATGTACCACTCTAAGTACTGCTGGTTTGTCCTCTAATATGTCAGCTGAAGTTTCAAAAGACATAGCTTTTGTCATTCCTAATAAAATGGGGACTGTGGGTGCAGGTTATAAGCATAAACAAGTTATCTTTGGGAAACTGGCTCAAGGCATTTTGTTGAGGCAATGATCAGATTATAGGAGTCAACCCACACTGGTGAAAATCAGTCCCCATTTCTGTTGGTTGCTGTGTAACAAGGATTACTTAACATGATGATTGCAAGTAAAGCCTGTGGTTCACAAAACCGCAAATTTCAGGATATTGCATGCTAAGCTACTGACTCAGGAAGGGGAAACCAAGGCTTTATGTGCAAGCTTGGCATTCCAGGGTCACCCAAGGACTGCATTGATTAGATTTAGGGTCTCAGTCATCTGAAGCAAACTCTTTCTACTTAAATGGATGGATCAGTTGAAGTAGGGGAGGCTTGATTATAGGAGGAGAGAGGATCTAGAAGAGAACAAATACCTTAAAAGGATAAAACATTCCCATGACTATTTCCATCCTTTGCCTTGTCATTGGCTAGCAAACTAGACTAATACAGACTAATCTGCTGAATGGTTTGTGAAATCCCTATATAATGAGGCAGGTATAAATGGATAGGAAAACATTATTTTTTTAAAGATTTTATTTATTCATTCATGAGAGAGAGAGAGAGAGAGAGAGAGGAAGAGACAGGCAGAGGGAGAAGCAGGCTCCACATGCAGGGAGCCCGATGCGGAACTGGATCCCAGAACCCCAGGATCACGCCCTGGGCTGAAGGCAGGCGCCAAACTACTGAGCCACCCAGGGAGCCCCGAAAAACATTATTATTAAAGAAATACCATTTTTCTTAGCCTTAAACTATTCAGGTTTTTTAACTTTTAAATTAACCAATGTCTTTTAAAAATCACCTAATAAGCTAGTCAGAACCAAATGAAAAAATATCAAAATAACCTAAAAAGGCAACAATTTAATCTATTATCCAGAAGCCATGAGAGGACACTATATACTCTCCAGAACAGACTGACACTATCTTCCAGATCTAGCAAGGCTCTTATCCACCAGGCAAGAGCAACAGATACTGTTAGGCAGGGCAGGTTGCCTCTGTACAAGGGTCCCCAACAAGAGGCAAAACGTGGAAGCTGAAATTCATTCTTTCACTGTCTTGGTGGAGCTCCAACAACTCTGAGAAAGAAAAGTATTATTCTCATTGTTTCACTGGAGTGGACACTTCTTTACAATTTGTTTGCCCCCAGGTGGCTCATGTTTCTAATTAACACAAAGGCATTGTATGAGCAAATGGTGGCCTTGAAAATTAATGTAGCCATTTAGTGTTCCCTCTGAAGGCTGGGACCATAAACAGACTCTATCTGGACTTGGGTCTTGAAGCCAAACAAAAAGTATCCTAGGAAACCCTTGAAACAGATTGCGAAGACAATGATTCAACTATAAATGCAAAAGGAAGAAGAGTAACTTGCATTTTCTGAGGACCCACTAAGAGTCAGGAATCTGTTGAAGCTTTATCCTACTTAGTAAGTAAAAGGAGCAGGAGAGTCTTCACATTGGAGAGGGTAGGACTGCATAAAGAAAAAAAAAAACATGGGCTTTGGAGTCAGAAAGACGTTTGAATGTTTGCTCTGCCATTTACTAGTTGGCAACCTGAAGTGAGTATTTAACTTCTCTGGGCTTCAGTGAAGATTCAGTAAGATAACAAATGTAAAGAACTGAGCACACTGCTGTGATACACAGAAGGCATTCAGTTCCTATGTCTTTTTCTGCTACTACCCTGACTCCAAAGTTAATTCACACTATTCACATCCTTTGCCTTGAGATCTTATTCAACAGAGTAGAACATAATGATGGGTCCACTAGAGAGAATATTGGAGTGAGAGTCAGGAGATGTAGGTTCCAATGCCAGACATATCCTCTGTTATAGTACGTAAGGTAGGTTACTCTCCTATCCTGACTGTCAATAAAGCAGGAGAACATACATAACTCTAACTGTCAAAAGGAAAAAGTAAAGGAAATCACTTTTCTTGGCCACCTACCATGAATTATACACTATGCTAAGTCCTTTTACATACTTTATATACTCTATTTTTTATTTTATTTATTTATTCACAAGACACACACACAGAGAGAGGCAAAGACACAGGCAGAGGGAGAAGCAGACTCCCTGTGGGGAGCCTGATGCAGGACTCGATCCCAGGACCCCAAGATCATGACCTGAACCCAAGGCAGATGCTCAACCACTGAACCACCCAGGGATCCCCATACTTTATATACTCTAAATCAGCACTGTACCATAGAGCTTTCTAGGATGGTGGGAATGTTCTCTATCTGTTGATGTCCCAGATGATACTAATACTAGCCATAAGTAGCTATTGGGCCCTTGAAATGTGGTTAGGACAACTGAAAAACTGAATTTTTCATTTTACTTAACTTTCATTCGAATTTAAATATCCACGTGTCTAGTGGCTACTGTTTTAGATACTGCAGCTGTAACATGATGAAGCAGGAATATTTGTTCCCACCTAACATACGGTAAAACTGAGGCTCAGAAAAGTTAAAGAACATGATAAAAGTTACATAAACAGCAAGAAACTAAACAAGATTCAAAACGGAGCAATAGAAAGTTTAGCAGGATCCCAGGATCCGGGATAGAGTCCCACATCGGGCTCCTTGAGGGGAGCCTGCTTCTCCCTCTGCCTGTGTGTGTGTGTGTGTCTCTCTCTCTCTCATGAATAAACAAATGAAATCTTTTTTTAAAAAAAGAAAGTTTAGCAGGGTAGTACTGTCAGATATAAAAGGAATTACCCAGACTCTACCACTTACAAGTTGTGTGACCAAAGGAAAATAATTATAGTCTCTAGAACTCATTTTCATTATCTATAAAATGATAATCATCACCTAATTTACAGGCCTATTGTTGGGATTAATATATATAGAGCTATATAGTGTGTCCCATAATAGGCTTTCAACAACTGTTTCTTCACCACCCCGATTTCTCTCCTACACATAGAAGAGCTTCAGACATAAACTAAAAAAGAGAAGTGTAGGGTAGAGAGAGCATTTGGGAAATATAAAAGCAAGAAGGGAAACACTTATGAGCTTTATGTGATATCTTATTATAGAATAGATATGAGAGGGTATGAAATCAAGATATTTCCACTTATTTGGTTTGCTTTCCTGCCGTCTTCTTGGTACTCTAGTCAATGTTATTCAAAGTAGCAAACAAAGAATCTGTAACGTATTTTGAGGCCCAGAAAGACAAGATATTATAGCTGATCAACAAGAACTGACAAGGGCCTGGGCTGGAGAAGCAGGCAAAGTTCAAATCCTGACTTCCATACTTGTGCACACTGAGAAAACAATCGAACATCCCTATATGTTAGTTTTAAATCTTAAAATGTGTCTGATAATATGCAGGGTGTTGTATGTCTGAAACTAATATACTATACTTCAATAAAAAAGGACAAAAATTTTTGAAAAAATATACAGGGTGTCTCAATAGCTATCATTACCTCGCTCTACATTCTGCAGCACCCTCTAGTGGAGTGTACAAAAATCAACATCGCATTTCTCCCTTCCAAAGCAGTGGTTTTAACTTCAGGATACATTGGAATCACAAGAACAGTGTAACAGAGATTACCAAACTCTACCCCTAGGATTTCTGATTCATTAGGTTTGAGGTGGGGCCTGAACATCTGAATTTCTGACAACTTCCCCAAAAGTGATTATAATGCTACCAGTGTGTCTAAGAACCACAGCTCTAAATCTCGACCCTCTTGAAAGCCATCTAGGAAAAGCCCACAGCAAATATCATTCTTAATGGGGAAACACTGGGAGCCTTTCCCCTAAGATCAGGAACAAGACAGGGATGTCAAATCTCACCACTGCTATTCAACATAGTACTAGAAGTCCTAGCCTCAGCAATCAGACAACAAAAAGAAATAAAAGGCATTCGAATTGGCAAAGAAGAAGTCAAATCTCCCTCTTCGCAGATGACATGATACTACACATAGAAGACCCAAAAGACTCCATCCCAAGATTGCTAGAACTCATACAGCAATTTGGCAGTGTGGCAGGATACAAAATCAATGCCCAGAAGTCAGTGTCATTTTTATACACTAACAATGAGATGGAAGAAAGAGAAATTAAGGAGTCAATCCCATTTACAATTTCACCCAAAAGCGTAAGATACCTAGGAATAAACCTAACCAAAGAGGTGAAGGATCTATACCCTAAAAACTACAGAACACTTCTGAAAGAAATTGAGGAAGACACAAAGAGATGGAAAAATATTCCATGCTCATGGATTGGAAGAATTAATATTGTGAAAATGTCAATGCTATCTAGGGCAATTTACACATTTAATGCAATCCCTATCAAAATACCATGGACTTTCTTCAGAGAGTTGGAACAAATCATCTTAAGATTTGTGTGGAATCAGAAAAGACCCCGAATAGCCAGGGGAATATTTAAAAAGAAAACCATAGCTGATGGCATCACAATGCCAGATTTCAGGTTGTACTACAAAGCTGTGGTCACCAAGACAGTATGGTACTGGCACAAAAACAGACACCTAGATCAATGGAACAGAATAGAGAACCCAGAAGTGGAACCTGAACTTTATGGTCAACTAATATTCGACAAAGCAGGAAAGACTATCCACTGGAAAAAAGACAGTCTCTTCAATAAATGGTGCTGGGAAAATTGGACATCCACATGCAGAAGAATGAAACTAGACCATTCTGTTACACCATACACAAAGATAAACTCAAAATGGATGAAAGATCTAAATGTGAGACAAGATTCCATCAAAATCCTAGAGGAGAACACAGGCAACACCCTTTTTGAACTTGGCCACAGCAATTTCTTGCAAGATACATCCATGAAGGCAAGAGAAACAAAAGCAAAAATGAACTATTGGGACTTCATCAAGATAAGAAGCTTTTGCACAGCAAAAGAACAGTCCACAAAACTAAAAGACAACCTACAGAATGGGAGAAGATATTTGCAAATGACATATCAGATAAAGGGCTAGTTTCCAAGATCTATAAAGAACTTATTCAACTCAACACCAAAGAAACAAACAATCCAATCATGAAATGGGCAAAAGACATGAAGAGAAATCTCACAGAGGAAGACATAGACATGGCCAACAAGCACCTGAGAAAATGCTCCGCATCACTTGCCATCAGAGAAATACAAATCAAAACCACAATGAGATACCACCTCACACCAGTGAAAATGGGGAAAATTAACAAGGCAGGAAACAACAAATGTAGAGGATGTGAAGAAAGGGGAACGCTCTTGCACTGTTGGTGGGAATGTGAACTGGTACAGCCACTCTGCAAAACTGTGTGGAGGTTCCTCAAAGAGTTAAAAATAGATCTGCCCTACAAGCCAGCAATTGCACTGCTGGGGATTTACCCCCGAAGATACAGATGCAGTGAAACGCCGGGACACCTGCACCTCGATGTTTCTAGCAGCAATGTCCACAATAGCCAAATGGTGGAAGGAGCCTCAGTGTCCATCGAAAGATGAATGGATAAAGAAGATATGGTCTATGTATACAATGGAATATTACTCAGCCATTAGAAACGACAAATACCCACCATTTGCTTATACACGGTTGGAACTCAAGGGTATTATGCTGAGTGAAATAAGTCAATCGGAGAAGGACAAACATTATATGGTCTCATTCATTTGGGGAATATAAAAAATAGTGAAAGGGTATAAAGGGGAAAGGAGAAGAAATGAGTGGGAAATATCAGAAAGGGAGACAGAACATGAGAGACTCCTAACTCTGGGAAACGAACTAGGGCTGGTAGAAAGGGAGGTGGGCGGGGGCTGGGGGTGACTGGGTGACGGGCACTGAGGGGGGCACTTGATGAGATGAGCACTGGGTGTTGTGCTATATGTTGGCAAATTGAACTCCAATAAAAAAAATAGATAAATAAATAAATAAATATAAAAACAAATCTCGGCCCTCACCCCTCTGTGTGTGCGTGTGCACATGCATGCATGCACACAAGTGTATATGATTGATAATTTAAAAATATTAATTTTTGTTTTTTTGAAGTTTATTTATTCACCCATCTAATAAGGAATTTGTGAGGAATAAAAGAATATCCATGTATAGGATATGACACAGGATCTAAAATATAGAAAGCATGCAAAAACCTAAGTATCAGTGAACATAAATCGTCTACTCAAGGTCTCACAGCTAGTAAGCCGGGAATTAAAATTAAGTCTCTAACTCCAAAGACATAACAAAGTGTAGCAGTACCACTACAAAAAATAGGGTGCAAACACACTTATTTAATAAAAATTTGAAGAGAAAAAGATCAGTTTTCAATATCAGGGTCCAAGTTCTTATCTGTCTTTATTGACTAAATATCCACCTACATTTTCCACTGGGGAGTGTTGTTAGCATTGGAAAAGATGCACAGAAAAGATTCAGATCTTCATGGGCATCAGTGCCTGGGGTCATTGATCAATTCTGACCCCACAAAAAGGCAAGGAAGAAAGGAAAGAGGGCTGGAGGGGAGAATTTTTTTAAAGAAGAAATAAGGAAAAACATATGAATCTAGAGCTATAGTTCTCTGTCTGGTTGGGCTAATTACAAATGTTAATTTGATTTTTCCTTAGCAATGAAAGATATACATGACCTCTATACATTGTGGAATTCAACAAATCAGAAAGGGGGGTAAAGGGATCCCTGGGTGGCGCAGCGGTTTAGCGCCTGCCTTTGGCCCAGGGCGCGATCCTGGAGACCCGGGATCGAATCCCACATCGGGCTCCTGGTGCATGGAGCGGGCTTCTCCCTCTGCCTGTGTCTCTGCCTCTCTCTCTCTCTCTCTCTCTCTGTGACTATCATAAATAAATAAAAATTTTTTAAAAAAATCTAAAAAAAAGAAAGGGGGGGAAAAATCCCAGGATTCCAGGGACTAACAGCCAATCCTTTGCTGGGATTTGGTGGCATCTAGTGGCAGATTCAGGAGGTATAAACCTCACCCAGAGAACTTTCTGGAAAACTAGCTGAGTGCTACTTGCCTGAAGGGCACTGTGCTTGGAGATCAAAACAAAAAGGTAAGAGAGCCTCAGCTTCTACAGAAATTGAGAGTCTCTATGTGTGTGTGTGTATGTGTATATATATATATACATATATATATATATATATAGAGAGAGAGAGAGAGAGAGAGAAACTGAAGGGGAAGGTTATCACATACAGATATTTGAGGCAGAAAATTGTGTTTGTGCCAACAGAATGGCAGGCAACGTTGGAGGGGGGAGAGAGGATACTAGGGAACCGAAAAAAAAAGCTGCTCTTTGGAATTGCTAAGATGGGAACGTTTGACTCTTACCTTTTGGACGGCTATGGTTTAAAACAGGATTTTGGCAAGAGAAAAAACGTGGGAAGCAAGTGTATTTTTACGGTCTGAAATTAAATCGCTAGGAGAGGTAAAAATATTCCTGGCAAATGCTCTTTATTGGTTATGGTCGCCTTGACTTATTTTATTTTTCATTAGAACAATTTTCAAACTTCTAGAAAAGTAGAGAATATTCTGTACACAGCGCGCGTGCACGCGCACATGCACATACGCATGTGCGCGCGCATACACGCACGCCCGGATTCCAGGACACACGCCGACCCCAACGCTGTCTCTCAACGCTAGGGGCGCACGCCTGCGCACAGACACCACCTCCAACGCCACGAGGGCTGCCGCGCGCACATCCCAATCTCAAGGCCACGGGAGCTCGCCCGCGCACACAGAGGCCCCAACACCACGCCCACACACACCCACCACCCCAGCTTGTACACACATTAAAACACCCGCTCTGTTTTCTTTTTCACTCCGATAGTTGCGCAAGAGGTTGGGGGCGTGGCCCCAAATTTGACCTCGCGCTTCCCCACTCGCGGGAACCTTAGCTCATTTCCGCCCATCCTGTTTCCGCAGGCCACGTAGGCACTTCCTTTCCCAGTGGAAAAAAAAAACCCATAATGCCTCCCTGCAGGGGAAAAAAAAAAAAAAAAAAACTCTGGCCAGGGGAACTCTGGGTCGTGAAAATAGGCCACGTGAACACCCTGCCCTATAGACTTATGACCCAACGGCTGTCGCGCTTTTGAAGGGCGGGCTAAGAACCTAAGAGGGCAAGCGTCATTGGCCAGAGCCTTCTCTAAAGCAGAAAGATGATTGGTTTGCTTCAAGCCTTAACCGTGAAGAAGCAGGTTGCTAGCACCCGCCTTTACTGCGGCGAAGAGTCATCGCTGACGTGTTAGGCTTCGTCCAATCATTTGGTTATGGAACATTCTAAAACTTAGACAAGACGATTATCATTGGCTGGAGACCATAAGCCCGCCTCCAGGGTGACGTGTCTGCCTATGGATATCAGTTGCCAGAGAAACCTGGCTTTACTATGGCGGTTGGAGGGACGGCAGTGATCACACGTCGGCTGCTGGAAAGAACTGGATTCTCGTTTCAGGTTTCGGGGTGGGGGTGGGGTGAAAGGGTTGATGGTTTATTTCTATCGTCGCATATATTGACAATATTAAGTAGTGCCTTCACAGTTGGGCAGAGCTGCTTTCAAATTCCTACTCGCCAACGCCCAGCTTGGGCTGGCTCCTGTTCTTTCAGTGTCTCGGTTTCCATGTTTGTAAAATGGTGATAGTGATAGTATCTACCTCAGAGACGTGTACCTCAGAGGCTTGTACTGTGTATTAGTGCGTATAAGACGCTTAATACCAATCCTGGTTCCGAAAGATATTCGCTATTATTGTGGAGTGAAAAACCCGCGTAATAGAATGAGAAAAAAAACAAATTGTGTAAATTTGTTCATTACAGTGCTTTTTCTGCTCATCAGATTCTTCTTATAAGAAATTTGAGCTTTAAAAGAGACATATCAATCTTTGCCGATGAAATAATTTACTATTTGAGAATTAGCTCAAAATAGCGGGGATTGGAATTTTCCATATTGAAAAGTTTAAAAGGCGGGGGGTGGGGGAGATGGAGAACGAGAGCGATGAGGAGATGAACCACATGCGATGAGTAGGCCTTGTTTGGATCCTGATTTGAACACACCAACTTAAAAACACTTTAAGATGCATCGGGAAAATTTGAAAATGGATTTGATGTGTTTTTTTTTTTAAGGAATTGAAGTCAATTTTTTAGACGTTATAATGGCATTAATGGTTGTGTTTTCAAATTATCTTTATTTTGTAGAGGTATATAGGAAAATATTTGTGGATTAAGTAATAAAATGTCGGAGAATGACTTCAAATACGTTGATGACTGGGATTTGCTTCAAGATAATCTCAGCGGTAGAGGGAAGTGGGGAAGGGTATAGATGAAACAAAACTGGCCCTAAGTTAATAATTGTTTGAGCTAAGTGATGGGGCATATGAGGTTCCTTTTATTATTCCGTCATCCTTGGTATGTGTTTGACATTTTCTGTAATAAAATACATAAAATCAGCTATTCAGTGAGCTTAAAAAAAATCGGAGTGGGGGGAGCAGTGGGTGGGGTTATAGATAAAGCAAGATGGCCTTCAGTTGGTAATTGTTGAAGCTGGGTGATTGGTATAGGTTTATAATACTCTTCCTTCTACATTTTTATTCATTTGAAATTATCCTTATTAAAAAGTATAAAAATACAGTTACTTTATCAAAAATAAGGATAAATGTACAATAAATTTGAAAATATAACCACAAAAAAGGAAAAAGACACATTTGTACATTATTTATCAGCAGTGGTGTCCTTTGTGTGTGATAAAATGCATTGGTTGATGGAGAAAAAAAGGATCTCATATCTTTTTACTTTATGTCCTTTTCTGTCCCCTTCTTTGACCTTCCAGGCCAACATCAGAAAAGCTAAGTTTGCTGTATAATAAGGATCAGAAGATCTGATCCTGATTGCAGAACCATCCCTGATTACAGAATCTGAGTAAGTGCCTCCCTTCTCCTGGTCTCAATTTTCAAATAAGATAATTCCGCATAACCTTCCTAACTGTCCAGGAATATTTTGAAGATTAATAAGCCCCTATCTGGGAAAGCACTCTAAATTCTAAGAAGGGAAAGATGAAGCTAAGTCCACTGGTGATTCCAGTATAGCAAGGACCCAAACAACAGAGGACTGTATGATCTTACATTCTTTGATAAAAGATATTATACTTGATACCCTATAGTTAGTTTCATATATATATATATATTTGAAATTTTTATGGCATCTCATGTACAACATAATTTAATGGTTGAGAGCAAATACTGACTTCTTAATTTGGATTCTATCTCTACCACTTATGTGATCCTGGGCAAGATACTTAACTCCCTTTGTTGCTAAATTACCTAATGTGTAAAATAGAAATGATAATAGTTCTAGTTTGTAGGATTTTTGAAGAGATTTTGTGTAAAGTACCAGGACAGTGCTTGGCATATATAAGTGTTTGCTTTAATAATAATTATGGTTCTGTTAGTCATTCTGGTACATCCTGGTTTACACACACATAAACTCTAAACTTCTAAAAGCAGTGGATTCTTCTGTTTGGAAATGTAAAAAAATTAATACTGTTGGTTTCTTTCCTGATTTTTCCAGAAGCAGCAGTTACCATAGAACTGAATTCTGAAATTACGACTTCTGGTTTGTCTTAACAATCTAGAAAGATTTTGAGTTTATTGATCATATTTATTATAAGAGAATTTCCAGGAGCTATAATTTTAACTAGGAAATAATAACTATATTCAGTGTGTTAACAGCTTTTGTGTCATTCCTCCTTCGTCTCAGACTCAAAAAATATGTTAAACAGAAAGGAAGTGTTCCAAGATTCAGAGGAGAATGGATAATAAATGTAACTGGCATGGTATATGTGTATTAGAAGGTTTATTCCAACAAACCATAGGAGATGTTGTTCACATTCATTGTGATACACCCATACCAAAATGTTAGCCTTAGGAGTCTGCATTCCTAAATGGCCCATCACTTGCATGAGATGAAGGAAGGTTTTTTTCAGTTACTTGAGAGCTTCATTTTCCCATGGAGTCACTATATTTTCCTTGTAACTTTTTTTTTGCCCCTTCTGAAAACTGGGTTGCAGAGGAGGGCGCTGCCATGGTGGAAAAGATGGAGTAGATGGGTAGGCACAAAACCCCTTTACAGGAGGCCATTTGGAGAATGATTAAGGGCAAAAGGCAGGGAGGTGGGCTGTTAAGCTGGTATGAGCTTAGAGAAGGCAAGGTCCAGGGTATCCTGAAATGGAAAAAGCCTCAGAGAGGAAAAGGACCTTGACCTGTGCCTCCCAAGAATGGGGGCAGAACCTAGAAGGGGAGGGGGGAACAGTCTGAATGGTATGCCTACAAAATGTATGATACACAGTGATACTTTACTGAAAAGTCCAGCTGTGTGGGATCTAAGGATAAAAATCAAAATCACTGAATTTTAAATATATATATTTTTATACAGGTTTTTAGTCATGTAATATGTGAATATATTATCTTCATAATGAAAAAGTTTTAAGTAATACAGAATAGGCTCGGGTTTCCATTTCTTCACTTCCAATTCTCTTACTCTCCAGAGTTAACTGCTATTAGTTTTATTCCCTTTGAGATCTCTAAATTATGTACCCTGTTTAAAAACATACATATATATATAAAATACTGTTTTGTGTTTTCTTTTACATAAATATGGTATCACACTATAAGTATTATTTTGCAACTTGCTATTTTTATTCAGTAGATTATCTTGGATGTCTTCATGGCCATTCATGGAGTTCTATTTGATTCCTTTCAACAGTGGTATTCTTTTAACTAGCATGATAATCCATTTAAGGAAAAAAATACCTTTTATCTTTCTAAATCACTAGTGATAGTCCTCCAGGTTTACTCCAGTGTTTTGCTATTACAAATAACTCCTCAAACATCCTTGGAAACCATTTACAAGTATTAGAATATTCTAGGGCAACATCTGTGTCTTTATGATAATTAAACCAATGTAATACTGGTGTGAGAACAGACATCACTGTGACAGAACAGGTGACCTAAAAATGGTAATAACCTTTAAAAATTGAATAATCAGAAATCATTGGGAAGAGTACCTTAAAAGATGCATGTACATCTAGGAATTTAAAATGTCCTATGATAGAATTTCAAATCAGTGAGGAAAGGATGACCTCTTCAATAATTAATAATAGGAAAAGTTATGTATTTGGAATAATCTAGGCATACCAAGAAATATAGGAAATCATGCTTATTGATTTGAGAACGTTTTCCCTAGATGTGACCTAAATGCCAAAGGTCACAAAGGAGAAGGTTGACATATTTGTCTGTGTGATACGTACATGCACACACAGACAGACCCAGAGAAGGAAAAGGAGTTTGGAAAAAATATTTCCAACATACCCAAGAAAACTTAGGATTTGATTGTTAGAAATCAATAAAGGAAGCAAACAACCTAACTGAAAGAGAACAAAAACATTCACATAAGAAAAAGATACACATGAAAATATGAAAGATACTCCAAGATATTACTACATACTATAAGCAAAAAAAAAGTTTCCAAAAGATGTTTATCCTATGTTGTTGAAGGTATAGGTGAATGAACTTTAATGTTTTTGCTGGGAGTACAAATTAGAGGGGTTCTTTGCAAATTAAATTTGCCTTTATCTCCTCAAAGTTTAAACAGTTCTTCTGAGAATAATTCTGAAATTCCTAATGCTCTAATATATCTGTACACTTAGGTCTATTATAGCATTTCTATAATAATGAAGTATTGGAAACTTAATGTTGATTAATAAGGGACTGGTTAAATTCTGGCACATCAAGATAGAGTGATGTGGATATTAAAAAGAATGAGCTAGGTGTGTGTGGACAAAATGATGCCCACAGTGATAAAAGGTATGGGGCAATATGTCTCATCTTTGCCAAATCAAATATAAAATACACATTTAGTTTTAAAGATACGTATTCGTGTGAGTATGTACATAAGATCTGAAAGCCTACACACTCATTCTGGGATGGGGGTGGGTAAAGGGAGAATTCCTCCATCTTTATGTATTTTGGAATTTATATATACATATGTAAAAGAAAGATTACCTACAAAATTAACTACTTGGGCAAAATACAGATTTTCAGTTCATAATTTACAAAATAAATTCTGGATAATTAAATTAAAATCTAAAACCTCCATTAGTATGACATCATTTAACACTGGAAGGAAAAACTAATATTTCATTATATAAAACTTTAAAATCTTAACATCAAGCTTTGTAAAAGAAGATTAGGGGAAATAATTGTCCCAGACTGACAACTCTTGATATATAAAAAGATCCTATAGATGTTACAGTCACTAAAACCCAATTGAATGGGCACAGGACAAAAGCCTATATACCCAATAGATGCTTTTTAAATGTTAAAGCATCTCTAGTAAATGGAAACAGTAAACATTTTATCAAATTTTGTAAATGAGCCTAGCCATTGCTCACCAGAGTATAAGTGATAGTTTTACACACTACTTGTAAGGTTAGAAATTAGTACAGCATGGGGGAAGTAATTTGGCAACATGTTATTACCTCTTGACCCACTAAATCTGCATCTGTAAATATTAAATAATAGGAAATAGGACAGAAATGTAGTAGTTATTACAGGGTAAATTGAAGGGGAATCACTTTCCACAAAGGTTAGATTAAGGTATGACCATTTGATGATAAACAGCTCTCCAGATTTACATATATTATGTTACATGGGGAAAATAACCAGTGGTGATATCGATTTTTTTTAGGGAGGATTAGATGTGATGTCCAATATAAGCTCACCTCTGTTTAAATGAGAATTTACACAGAAAATAAAAAGAACTAGGCCAAACCCACAAATGTGTTTTCTCAATGTCTGGCTTATCTTAGAGCTGACTTATAGAAAACAAGTGGAAAAATACTTGATGACCTGTCCCTAATTTGTGCCTCCATTTTCTTGATGTGTTGAATTTCTTCCTCGCTTGGATTCACCTAAGTGTTGCTCTGAAATATATACAGTACAAATAACAAGACCTGTGGCAAGTAGATTAATGGTGTAGTTCTGTAACCAAAACTAACACAAGATGTTTAATAAACTTTGGAGTACTAATGTTAGCTTCATACGGTATTGGAGATGGAAGAGAAATGTGGACTAGTGTTGGAGAGTTAGGAAGGAAATAGGACTTGTGTGGTATTTAGATGGAGACAAGGGAGAGCATGATGGGAGCAAAGAGTAGGTATACTAAGCCAGTAAACAACATTAGTAAAACCTGAAACTCAAGACAATCTAGCAAACTCAAAGTTTAAAGTGGCCCCAAATTAATCTATAGTGTAAACTTTTTAAATGAATGTGCACAGCACATCTGTCATTGACCATGGAAGCAGTGTTAATCTGGGAAGGGAGGTACAAAGTGCAAAGCTGTCCAGAAACTTGTATTAAAAGTGGAGCCAGACATCAAAAAGGCAGGTATTCCCTTCTTTTGATGTCTGATTTCTGACTTTCAGGTAGGAATAGTTGCTTGTTTGGTCTGTAGGATACTTAATAAAAATAAAAGTACTGGGATGCCTGGGTGGCTCAAGTGGTTGAGCGTCTGCCTTTGGCTCGGCGTGATCCCAGGATTCTGAGATTGAGTCCCGCATTGGGCTCCCTGAGTGGAGCCTGCTTCTCTCTGCCTGCCCCTCCCTCCCTCTCTCTCTCTCTCTCTCATGAGTAAATAAATCTTAAAAAAGTACTGAGAATTTCTGTAAAGGCTATTTTTGTGGCGTTTTTAAAGATTTTATTTATTTACTCATGAGTGACAGAGGCAGAGACACAGGCAGAGGGAGAAGCAGGCTCCATGCAGGGAGCCCAATGCGAGATTCAATCCCAGGACTCCAGGATCATGCCGTGGGCCAAAGGCAGGCGTTAAACCACTTAGCCACCCAGGGATCCCCTATTTTTGTGGCTTTATTCACTGTCGCAAACGTTGACTTGTGGTACAGGTACTTCTCTATATAATGTCAGACATTTCATTGAGACTTCATGAGTGATAGAAGAATTTGTAGAGAGTAACAGAATTCACCCAGTTAATTAGAACCGGGTAGAATTTGTTTTTCATAGTTTTCCTATGAATGAATATATGTAATTAGTGCCAACGATGTACAGTAGAGTCAGCTATCATTTTCAAGTTCCTCAGTAAGGAATTGCTGATGACCGTGAGACTTCCAAAAATCTTCCTGTCCAACCTGGCCTTACTTCTGTTTTACACTGGCTGGCACTGAGCCATCTTGCTTTCTTTAGTTGATATTTTAATTATTCCCTTTGTTTTGTGGAAACTTTGCACTATATTAGCTCTGAGGTAGGTTTTCTGTATTTAACTAAAAACTCTGATACACTCAGATACTTTGTCCCCTGTCCTGGTCACAATGAATGTTTGTTTAGAAATATTTTTGTATGCTTGATAGCTTATAGTGTAATGCCATGACACACTGGTCACTGACCGTTCACAGGATGTGTCTGTATATCCCTCTCAGGCAGGTTTCTGATTCCCACAGGTTCTGTATCCGTATTCACAGATTTTGATGCTCTCTGAGGACCACCTTTGCCCTTTATTTTCTACTCTTTGGGTACTTTTACTTAGAGGATATCGTTTGCTTCATGAAAGCCCTAGCACTCGGGCCTCTTTCTAATAACTGGTTTCCCTGATTCTAGGTTCTAGTTGACTAGCATTTTTTACCTCTATTTCCCCCAACAGGGCTTTCCTGACACCTGCTCACATCATTTTAAGGGTAGGGATTGGCTGAGGGGCTTTTTCTGTGGGTGAAAGTCCACAGTTAACCAAAGAAACCTGGTTTAAGGCTGATCCACCATCATCCCTCATTTCTTACCAGAGGTTACACCGATTTTAACAGTCTGGTATTTATTCACCTAGGTACTTATGCATTTGTACATAACAGTTTAAAACAGGAATTTGATCACACACTACATAAGAATTATATGAGACTGATTGTTACTTCCCGACCTGTGCTGTCTTTTTGGGATCCTATTGTACATATTATGCAATATGCCTATTTACCCAATAATGTAGAATTGAGCATCTTTCCATGTTCATACGTGGTTCTCTGCTTAATTCATTTGAATGTTCTTCCATAGTTTGCATACATAATTTATATTACCACTTTCCTATTGAATATTTGTGTTTCCAGTTCTTCAGTATTAAAAACACCACTGCAGTGAACATCTTTATATCCATATTCACATGTATTCCTATAAGATACTTTGCTAGCGGGATCCCTGGGTGGCTCAGCGGTTGAGCACCTGCCTTCGGCCCAGGGCATGATCCTGGAGTTCCGGGATCAAGTCCCACGTCGGGCTCCCTGCATTGAGCCTGCTTCTCCCTCTGCCTGTGTCTCTCTGCCTCTCTCTCTCTCTGTGTCTCTCATGAATAAATAAAATCTTAAAAAAATAAAACGTTGAAAGATAGTAAACTTAAAAAAAAAGATATTTCGCTAGCTATTTAGCCAAATCATATTTATGAAGTTCTTAAGAACCTGTGAAATCTGAGGGTAGTTTCCCTCATTCCATAGATGAAAAAAAGAGACTAAGAGAGCATACATATTTTGCCCAAGTCCTCACAACTTTTAAAAGGCAGAGCCTAAATGAAGTAGGTCTAACAGTGGAACTTACATATTTTCTCTGATATTACAGTTGCAAACCACATGGTCAAAAAATTAGATTTTTAAAAATTTTTTTCTGAATTAAAGTTTATCTTCATTGCAGATACCTGTTTTCCTTTCTAGGTTGTGTCTTCCACCTCATCCTTCCAGACCATCCCAGGAGATTTGGGAGGTTCCATCTGGGAAAACACTAGGAGTACTTGGAAGGGAAAGAAGGAAGAGGATTATGTAAGTCAAAAAAATTGCTTCCTGTGTCACACTATAAGAATCATAGCCCCCTATTTTTCATCTTTATCTTACTAGTTCCCTCTGCTGCATTTTATACTGTACATTATCCCTTTCCTTTCTTAAAACTCTTTTGACTTATTTGGCTTCCAAAATAACATTCTCCTAATTCTTCTATGGCTGCTCTGACCATTTTTGTGTTGTTTTTGGTCTCTGCTAATCCCTTAAATACCATTCTTTTAGGTTTTTCCAGAATTTCATACTTTGGTTCAGTTTTTCTTCCTCTTCTGTCCATGAATGACTTTGATGGCTTTCCTAGCTTCCAGTAGTAGCTGTGTGATGATTACCCTCAGATCTCCATTTCAGGCTCTGACCTTCACCTGAGCTTTAAAGTTAAATATCTAACTTTACATCTCACACGTAGTAGATCCAGTACTGAAGTTCTTTCCTCTCTAATCCACTTCCTCCTCCTCTAGATGCAGTCTTATTTGGTGATAGTACTAATGACCTAATCACCCATTCTCAAAACCTGGAGTCATCACTGACTTCTCTCTGATTTATCACCTTCTCCAACAAGCTAATACTGACAGTGGTGTCATGTACCATTTCTTGTTTGCTCCAAAATACTCTGTGCCTATAACCGTCATTGTACTAACCTCGTTTTTTTTTTTTTTTTTTTTAAGATTTTATTTATTTATTCATGATAGTCACACAGAGAGAGAGAGAGAGGCAGAGACACAGGCAGAGGGAGAAGCAGGCTCCATGCAGGGAGCCCGATGTGGGATTCGATCCCGGGTCTCCAGGATCGCGCCCTGGGCCAAGGGCAGGCGCCAAACCGCTGCGCCACCCAGGGATCCCTAACCTCGTTTTTTTAATTGTCACCTTAGATTTAAACCCTAGGACCTAGCATAGTATCTGTCCCAAAGCAGATAGGCAATAATGTATGATAACTAATTGAATAGATGCATTTGTACAAAGCCACCTTTGACTGCTCCCTCTTCTTCATTTACCAATTTCTGTATTCAGTTTCCCTTGACTCTGTCATCACCCTAGTTCAGGATTACTTGGACTCCTACAAAAACATTTACTGCTACTCATTTTGCCTCCAGTCAACTAATCTTTCTTTGTTCTTTTATCTTGTCATTTATCCTGTTCAGACAGTTTTAATTTCAATTCCACTGCCTTTTGTAGTTTCTTTTCCATTTAATTTATTTTTTTTCTAAAATTATATTTCTGTCTTTGGAGTGGCACCAAAAAACTAACTTATGGGCAAGTCTGATGAGCGATTGGATGGGGTGAGTAGTGGTTGGTAGTGAAAATCAAAAAGAGGGTGGAAGTAGTAAGTCAGTCACTTACAAATGATCCTGAACTAGGATTTGAAATCTAAATTCCAAGAAAATAGCTTGTGTTTTACTGTGGTAGGCCTTTATGAAGTAATATGTGTTAAAGGTCACGATAGAAAACAACGAAGTAAAATATTTTATATATTACAGTGGTTGGAATAAAAACAGGGTTGAATGAGTTCCAGAAAGCAGGGTTCTCAAACTCGTGGACAACAATCTGCAGAAGAAGACAACTTCAAAAAACCAACTAGAAGTAATATGCAGAGAAGTAAGATGAGAGGGGCCTCCTCAGGAAAGAAGACTGCTGGTCCACAGCAGAAGAATCTGGAACCAGCTCTCCCAGGCAGATGGGGGGGTCGCTCTGCAGAGAACCCCCCTTCAGGATCAGTGAGGAAGACCAGAAAGAACAAACAGAAGACACCTGGAAACGGTGATGGTGGCAGTACCAGTGAAGCACCCCAGCCACCTCGGAAGAAAAGGGCCCGGGCAGACCCCACTGTTGAAAGTGAGGAGGCATTTAAGAATAGAATGGAAGTTAAAGTGAAGATTCCTGAAGAATTAAAACCATGGCTTGTTGAGGACTGGGACTTAGTTACCAGGCAGAAGCAGCTGTTTCAACTCCCTGCTAAGAAAAATGTAGATGCTATTCTGGAAGAGTATGCAAATTGTAAGAAGTCGCAGGGAAATGTTGATAATAAGGAGTATGCAGTTAATGAAGTTGTGGCAGGAATAAAAGAATATTTCAATGTGATGTTGGGCACTCAGCTGCTCTACAAATTTGAGAGGCCCCAGTATGCTGAAATTCTCTTGGCTCACCCTGATGCACCAATGTCCCAGGTTTATGGAGCCCCACACCTACTGAGATTATTTGTAAGAATTGGAGCAATGTTGGCGTATACGCCCCTTGATGAGAAGAGCCTTGCATTATTGTTGGGCTATTTGCATGATTTCCTAAAATATCTGGCAAAGAATGCTACATCTCTGTTTACTGCCAGTGATTACAAAGTGGCTTCGGCTGAGTACCACCGCAAAGCCCTGTGAGGGTCTACTGACCACTCACTGTTATGTCTGGTATCTGTAAACACTCTTTTCGTTCTTAGTCTTTTTCTTGTATAATTGATGTTCTTTAAAATTGTTAATGTATAACAGGGCTTATGTTTCAGTTTGTTTTCTGTTGTGTTTTTAAACAGAAAATGAAAGGAGTACAAGCTCCTTTTCTCATTTCAAAGTTGCTACCAGTGTACGCAGTAATTAGACGAAGAAGAAACATTCAGTAGAACATTTTATTGCCTAGTTGACAACATTGCTTGAATGCTGGTGGTTCTATCCCTTTGACACTACACAATTTTCTAATATGTGTTAATGCTATGTGACAAAATGCCCTGATTCCTAGTGCCAAAGGTTCAACTTAATGTATATACCTGAAAACCCATGCATTTGTGCTCTTTTTTTTATGGTGCTTGAAGTAAAACAGCCCATCCTCTGCAAGTCCATCTATGTTGTTCCTTAGGCATTCTATCTTTGCTCAAATTGTTGAAGGATGGTGATTTGTTTCATGGTTTTTGTATTTGAGTCTAATGCACGTTCTAACATGATAGAGGCAATGCATTATTGTGTAGCCACGGTTTTCTGGAGAAGTTGATATTTTAGGAATTGTATTTCAGATCTTAAATAAAATTTGTTTCTAAATTTCAAAGCAAGTATTTTGCAGCATGCCTTTAATATTATTGAGGCTGACTAGTCCGCGGGCTCGGGAAAGATCTAGGTGGTATCAGAGAGTTCTGACTCCCAGTAAAAGAATTCCTTTTTCTGTTGGGTGTGGCAGCCAGGAGTATGCTGTCATTGCCAGTTCCCCTCCTCTTCCCTCATTGTGGCTTCTCAGAGTGACTGCTTTCTAGTGCTGCTTATAAGAACTCCTTGCCCCTGTGAATTGGGCTGGCATAACAGAATATTTAGTGGATACTATAATAGTTCCTTACACTTACGCAGAGCTTTGCTCTTGACCACAAAAGAAAATATGGGCAGCCACCTTCAGAAATACTTAACAGATTTTGGACCAAGGATGGCCGCTTTCCCTAGTTCCAACATTGAGTTCATGTTCTGTTTTTATAATCCCTTAGACATAATAGTGGGAATCTAGAGTAGGGGATTTGTGGAGGAGGGTTGATGGATGTCTATGATTATAAATCCATTCTATAAGGAAATTTACCAAACCAAGTTTTGTTTCATGACAGTGTTTTTTTACTTCTATAGTAAAAACATAAATTATCATGGTTACTGGAGAGATTTTAGAAAATACAGTAAGAACAAATCTGGAAATGAGTCCTGTATGATCCTCCTAGATCAGTCAGGGTCCCAGCAGGAAATAAATTTTATTCAAATCGATGATTTGAGAAGTTTAATAGAGAATTTTTTCCCAAGTTGTCAACAGAGGAGTAAAGTCATGGTGTGTATTAGTTTGCTAGGGCTGCCACATCAAAGTATCATAAACTAGGTGGCTTAAACAACAGAAATTTATTTTCTCATAGTTACAGAGTCTAGAAGTCCAAAATCAAGATGCTGGCAGGGTTGGTTTCTTCTGAGGCCTCTCCTTGGCTTGTAGATGGCTGCCTTCCTGTGACTTCACATGGTCCTTAACCTGTGTACCTGTCTGTCCCAATCTCTTCTAAGGAGGCCTAATGACCCCATTTTAACTTAACTGCCTGTAAAGATTCCAACTCCAAACACAGTCCCATTCTAAGGTACTGGGGGGTTAAGATTTCACAATATGAATTTAGAGGTCACACAATTCAGCCTGCAATATGGTGTTACCTATAAGCTAAGAGTAGAGTAGGAGGGGAGGAGGGAGTGATTACTCGTTGGTAGTTGTATAGAAAGGGCCACCTGACAGTAGCTGTGATCTGGACGATGCACTTAGTTCACAGAGACCTCAAAGAATCCAGGATGGCATATAAAATACCTGAATTCACTCTTCTTGGTATTACCCTTTAACCAAAATGGAAGCCAAAGGAAGTAAAGTCTTTGATGTGATCTATATTGGTAAGCTTGGTGGACACAACACAGAGGAAAAATGGATCAGAGGGGACAACTAAAAGATTTCTAGCACACGCATACCTGAAATAACCATAGTTCATATTTTGCCATAGTCTTAGAACTATTATGTCCTCTGAGGGACCTAGGGCCTAGCCAACTAGAAGATTTCTTAAGGACTCGTAACATTTAGAGGACAGTTGTGTAATAGTTTATAACACTCACAAAACACTGTGTTTCCTTCGTTCCTGAAACTTTGAATAGGAGGCATAGCAAACAGATGGATCTTAGCTCACACACTTGAACATGTTAGAAATACCACATTTTAAAATTGCCTTTAGGGGTGCCTGGGTGGCTCAGTTGGTTAAGTGTCCAACTCTTGGTTTTGACCCATCATGATCTTATGGGTTGTGGGATCGAGCCCTACATTATACTCTGCACTCAGAGTCTGAAGATTCTCATCCTCTGACCCTCCCCTGTGCACATGCATGTGCATGCATTCACATTCTCTCAAGTCTTTTAAAGATACTATTCAGGGATCCCTGGGTGGCGCAGCGGTTTAGCGCCTGCCTTTGGCCCAGGGCGCGATCCTGGAGACCCAGGATCGAATCCCACGTCGGGCTCCCGGTGCATGGAGCCTGCTTCTCCCTCTGCCTGTGTCTCTGCCTCTCTCTCTCTCTCTATCTCTGTGTGACTATCATAAATAAATAAAAATTTTAAAAAAAAAGATACTATTCACCAATTCATGAGACACAGACATAGGCAGAGAGAGAAGCAGGCTCCGGTGGAGAGCCCAATGTGGGACTCGATCCCAGGACCCAGGGATCATGCCCTGAGCTGAAGGCAGACACTCAACCACTGAGCCACCCAGGTGTCCCCAAATAAATCTTTTAAAAAATGAATTGCCTTCAAATGAACATAAATAAAATCCTGACATTCAACTGTAGCATGTTGATGAGATGTCTGCTTCAGTTGTTATTAGGGATTCCCTATCTCCATTAGTTGTATAGACATCCGTACAACTAACCAACTAACAACTAGCACCAAAGCTTTCGATTCCCAGAAGCTTTAGATTCCCACTGTCAGATGTCTGTTTGTACTGGTGAGGGATCAGATGTTTATTTACTGAATTAGCATGATTTCTTCAGATCCCCTGCTTCTATCCAACCCTCTGGATTAGGGGAAGACTAGGTGCCCAGCTTTCCTGAGCCCACCATAGTCTTCCTTGGATCCTGATCTGGAAAAATACTCATGTCTCCACTACTGGAAGGACCCACAAACCCTGACCTCTTCTCTTGTTGCCTTCAGATGCCCTCCATTCCCATTCAGGGACATCTGGCTTGATTTTATCAAGTAATATAATCCTTTTCAAGACATAAAGGCCACCAGCTTCAAGCAGCTTCTACTTCCAGCTCTGCCACAAATCTCCCTCTCCTTCTCTGTAGGAAATGGGGTGAGAGAAAAACTTAAGATCACAATACATATGTTAATATCCCAATGACTGAAAATTCAGTAATTTCCAGTGAAGTTCATATGTGATTTTTTTTACCTTAGCTGATTTCTAATTAACTGCTTTATTTTTAAAGGCAACACCTTAGGCATATTCAGGAGAGGCTTAAAGTACTTGATTAGGACCTAAACCAGGCCATCTCGTTTTACTGATAAAAGAGGGCAATTATAATAAATGTAAGCAAACTATTATCAGAATCTGTTGATTTAGTGTTTCTATTTTGAAACTACACTGGTGATATAGTTTCATCTAGCCATCTTTTTTTTTAAGATTTTATTTATTCATGAGAGAGGCAGAGGCATAGGCAGAGGGAGAAGCAAACTCCCTATGGGCAGCCTGATGCAAGACTCGATCCCAGGACCCCAGGATCACGACCTGAGCCAAAGGCAGACTCTCAACTACTGAGTGACCCGGGTGCCCCTCATCTAGCTATCTTGATGACTAAATGGCCTCCCTTCTAAAACTGAAGGGTGGATCTGAGAGTTTATTTATCCCATGAGATTCAGCACTTAGCTAACATAGTGGTTCCATAATAGTTCTAATTGTTACTTATTTTCATCAGTATTATTATCAACATAAATAAGCCCATTTTCCATCCAGGAGAATGTATGTGGATTGGTATAGAAGCATGTTGTGAAATAACTCTCATGACACCCATAAAACACTTAGAAAGCATTGAAGGTAGCCATTATATAGAAGGCTTGTTTTGCCTAAGTCAAATTTCTGGCACAGAATAATTGTCTTTCCTTTCTCCCTTCCCAAAAGAAAAGGGTGAAGACTATATTCCTAAGATCTGTGGTTCTTAACCTGAGGTCTCTAGATATTTAAGGGACTTTAAGGATACCATTAAGAATTGAAGAGCTGGGATCCCTGGGTGGCGCAGCGGTTTAGCGCCTGCCTTTGGCCCAGGGCGCGATCCTGGAGACCCGGGATCGAATCCCACATCGGGCTCCCGGTGCATGGAGCCTGCTTCTCCCTCTGCCTTTGTCTCTGGCGCGCTCTCTCTGTCTCTCAGTCTTTCATGAATAAATAAATAAATAAAATCTTAAAAAAAAAAAAAGAATTGAAGAGCTCATGGGCTGCCTAGGTGGTTCAGTCCACTAAGCATCTGACTCTTGATTTTAGCTCAGGTCATGGTCTTAGCATGGAGTCTGCATAAGACTCTCTCCCTCTCTGCCCTTCCCCCTGCTCTTTCAAAAAAAAAAAAAAAAGGAATTGGAGAGCTGTTTTCTTGACTTTCTTCTTTTTTTCTTAATTTGTTAATTCATTATGAAGGTAACACTTAGCTGAGCTTTTTCTAGAATCAAATGAAATAATATATTTAAATATGCATCATGAGCTATGAACAATAATAATGGTTAACAGTTTGTGTATAGAAATTCCAGTTATCAGAATTTGTGCCTATGTTTTTTTGAACAAAAAAATTCAAAATATAAAAGTGTAGGGATCCCTGGGTGGCGCAGCGGTTTGGCGCCTGCCTTTGGCCCAGGGCGTGATCCTGAAGACCTGGGATCGAATCCCACATCAGGCTCCCGGTGCATGGAGCCTGCTTCTCCCTCTGCCTGTGTCTCTGCCTCTCTCTCTCTCTCTCTCTGTGACTATCATAAATAAATAAATAAAATATTTTTTAAAAAAAATAAAAGTGTATAAGGAAGAGGATAGAAGTTGGAGATAGTCTATATTTTGCTTAAAAATATAGTTAATTTAGAAAAAATGTTAGGATACACACTAAAAAATAGAATGTGCTTATCAAATAAGAAAAAAACAAAAATAGAATGTGTAAATTCCAAATTTCCAGAGAAAACTCCCTTGGTCCAACACAAGGCAGGAAAAGAGAGGAAGGGGGAAATGCAAAGAAAAAACATGATAAACAAAAAACACAAAATAGGAAGGCAGAAATATAACTATATCAATAATAATAATGTAAAAATAATAAATGTAGATAGATTAAACTCATAGTAAAAGAAAATCTCAGATTGGATTTTTTTCAAGGCACAGAATGTAGTTTCATGCTATTTCTCAAAGATGCCCTTAAAATTATCCATAAAAGTTCAAAATAAAAGGATGAAAGAATATATATTAGGTAAATGCTAAGCAAAAGAAAGCTAGTGTAGCAAAATTAATGCAAAAACACAGTAGCATGACACATCACAAACATCATACCAAGCAGTGGTAGTCAATCTACTGAGCAAGAACAACTGGTGAGATACAACCAAAATGCAACTTTACTTCTGTCTAGTACTTTTAAGTTTTACCCAGGCCCCGTGGTTTTGCTGCTCACTCCAAAGAGCCCTACAGTCACTTTAAATAACAAATCAAGCTTCATTTCAGTGACTATAACCCCCAGCCTCTAATAAAAAAGAATCCTCTGAACTCAATTTAGGGTTAAACCTCTCTTCCCTCAGCTGGCACCAAATTCAGATGGACCTCCCACCTTGGGGTAAGGTATGTGCTCATTTTCTTTTCTTTCCCCATCCTCCCCAGCTTGTTAATTTTGACTTCAGACCTGTCTAGAGTTGAAGGGAGGGAGTAGACAGCTCTTTACAGTTGTGTAGTAAGTTTGGCTTTGTGCTTTCTGGGTCTAGCTGACATTTAAAGCAGACTCACCTGAGGATCCTCCATTGCAACTCTTGTCTCAAAAGCTAAACATTCTATTGCTCTTTTCTCTTCAACTCTGGGTTTTCCAGCTGTCCATTCCATATAGTTTCTCTGGTAGAATCCATATCATCCCCAAATAATTCTCTTCAGCTGGTCCCCTAATACCAAACAGATTGTTCTGCAAGACCCACTTTTGGTATATGAGAAACACTCATATATCTTTTGCCCCCAATAAATTGGGAATATAGACATCCCAATACAGTCACCTCTCCTTTGCTCCCACCATCACAGTTGCATTATCTAGCACATAAGATTTCTCATGCTGCTAGGAGCCTGGGTGGCCCAGTGGGTTAAGCGTCTGCCTTTTGCTCAGGTCATGATCTCGGGGTCCTGAGATCAAGCCCCCCATTGGGCTCTCTGCTCTGCGTGGAGCCTGCTTCTTCCTGTGCTGCTCCCCCTGCTTGTGCTCTCTCTCAAAAATAATTTTAAAAAAATAAAAATACATAAAAATAAAATCTTTAGAAAAAAAAGATTTTTCATGCTGGATTCAGATCCCATTTCACAATGCCTCCAAACTCCACAAGATACATATCAAGTTTCTTGGGGTCCAGCTGAAGGCTGGGGTGAAGGAGAAAGCACCCCAGCTCTCCCTCCTTGGATGCCCACTCCAAAGAAATCCTCCTCACAAAAACTCTTTATCTCTTCTCTCTTGACCCTTTTAGTCCTCCTTGTAAGTTTTAGAGCTGCTTAGTTATTTCCTCTGAAAATCTGGCTTTAGAATTTCATATCTGTTAATTCTTGGTACAAAAGAGGAAACTTAAAATTTAACATCCTTCATGCATATTTAAACCAACCAATCTCCCAGTCCTGGAAGGTTAAAGGTTTAAAAAAACATAAGTGGTATGAATATGGGTTTGGGAGCATGACAAACCTAGGTTAGAGTACAGACTTAACTAGATTTAGGGCATTGGAAAATATACTCCTTAAGTTGTTTCTCCTTCATGTGAGGAATGCTACCTGCCTTACAGGGTTCTTATGGTTGTTTTTTTTTAAAGATTTTTTGTATTTATTTATTTATTTTTTTATTTTTTATTTTATTTGAGAGAGAACACAAGCTGGGGTGGGGGACAAAGAGAGAGAGAGAAGGAAACTCCCTACTGAGCAGGGAGTCACAACACGGGGCTTGATCCCAGGACCCTGAGATCATGACCCGAGCCAAAGGCAGACATTCAACTGACTGAGCCACCCAGGTGCCCCCCTTAGTGGGTTTTAAGAGACTCAACCCAAAATACCAAACACTGCATCTGGCCCTTAGTGGGCACTCAAGCAAATGTTAGGTTTCTTCCCATCTTGCCTTTTCCCTTCCTTGAAAAACATGCCTTTGACACTCTCTACCATAAAGAACATTTGTAAATGTAACAAGGGGAGATACAGATATGCTCTTCAGTGCCATCTCTGTAGTCCAAAATAAGTTGTCTAATGTATACAGTATAGGAAAAGGGATGATATTATCATACCACTTTCATTTTGGGAGTTATCTATCTAATGGAGTTGAAGGTAGGGGACACAATCATCATGCTATTGAACTGGATCATATGTTTTCCCGAACCTGAATTTTAACTTCTAGGTTAAAAATCAATAAAACATTCATACTCAGAGCTCCAGAACTTCACATTGAGAGTTGCCAAACTCATCAACAGCTACAGGACCTGGTAATATACTTCCCCTCTTCTGACTTCATCTATCAAAGATGGAAAAAACTACTGATGTTATTTAATGTGTGAGACACTAAGTGGTCTGTATAATAGTTGACATAAACCCCACAACAACCCTAAGGAAAAGTAATGTGATTATACACTTTTAAGAAAAGGGACACAGAAGCTACAGACACAGAGCTAAAAGTGGTAGACCTGGGACTTGAACACAGTTAGTTAAACTCTTTATTATACTAGCCTGCCTCTTGGGAAAAAAAGGTAACTATTAAGAAATGTGAAACTTGGCAGCTCATCTATGAAAGTACCCTGACACTATTATCAGTTCAGGCCCTCCTAAAGCAAATGCCAAGACAAGAGTAGACATACAAGAGATTTATTGGGGAAACATTATGAAAGATAAAAGAGGAGGGAGCAGGAGATGGGGAGAGCCTTTAGATTGTGATCCATGTCTCACACTGGTGAAAAGAGAGGTAAGGAGGGAGGATTAGTCAGGAAGAGTACCAGACTGCAGTGCAATCATGAGAAAGTCTGTACCAGGCCAATAGAGAGTACAAGCAAAGATTAAGGAGTCCACCAATGAGCAGCAATGATCCAGCTCTAGATGCACAACTGTGCTCAGTTATAGTGTGGGAGCAATCTGCAGAAAGTGTGGCCTTAGCATAAATGTCAGGGGAGCTCCAAAGGTTCTTTTGAGGAAATAGCTGTATGACTCTATGGCTATCACAGACCTGGTGAGTTTTTCCTGGTGGTCATCCACATACCTCCTACTGATTGGAGCCTGAATTTTTGCAAGGTGCCTGAAGCTGATCTCTTCTACATTAAGCCACCAGAGGGGCTGCCACTCTCAAGCACTGTCACCTAAAAGCCTGGGTATCCTGGTTAGCAGAAGGCTCTATCCAGGGTCTGGGACCCTCAATGCTTTCCTTTCTGGAGGTGGCTAGGCAAGCTGCATCTTGGACATGTGATGGGAATACCAGCCTTCTGTGTGAGCAGGAAGTGGTAAGAACCCCAGAGAACCAGGCTGTGGAGGCTGCTGGCCATCCACCACCAAGGCCCCTGGCCCCAAATCATGGACAGAGCCTGCAATGCATAGGGATGTTCACACAGGAGGTGAAACCCCTTTTCTCCTAAGTTGTTGGACCACGTGTCTTTGCAAGTTCCCTTTACCTGGAGTCTCCTCTGACTCTGGGTCTGGGCTGACACATACATCAGAGGCACTGCATGCACAGAGCAATGTTCATTGCAGAATCACCAAAACAGGCTGGGGCACATCTGAGCCCTTTGGGGTGTCTACACAAGGTGGGTAGTAGAGGGATGGGTGAGGTCTTGTCTGAGCTGAGGTCTAACTCCATTTGTGGAAAAGCTAATTCATTAAACTCAGAAAAGAGCCAGCTCCTGCTTCAGCCCCAAGCTACCTGGTCAGACCCAGGTCAGACATCAGCCTACTCAAAGACTATCCCAACCAATGTTTCCAGTTAGGAATCCTTGAGACTTTTTTCTCCTCCCTACAGAAAAGGAGGGAAAGGCAAGTGCTCTGACCTGCAATGTTGCCTCCAGGTAAGTGTGTCCAGGATAATCTGGCCATCAGTCTCAGAAGGTTTGGTGCCTGCTGCAGGCTGGAGCAGAAACCAAAATCAGAACCCCCCCCCCCCCCCCCCCCCCCCGCAGAGGAGTGTGACTTGGGTGAGCCTTTCCACATCCTACCTGAGCACCACCACTCTGAGCACCAGGGGAGTGGATTCTTCCTATCTTGTCAAACTGGCACAGTGAGCCTCTGGAAACTTATCTCACTCCAGCTGGAAGCTAGCCTGACCAGCAGACATCAGGCTGCCATGACCTTGAAGAACGGTCTGGAGACATGAAGGTCCCCCCAGATGGCATCACAGTGAACATCAAAAGCCAAGGGCACATTCATTTTTCTTACTTTGCTTCACAGATAATTTTCTTATATTACACGTGTCACTTTTTCTTTACAACTTGTTATTTTTTTGTTTCAGTGCTTTAGAAAAGCATTCCCCCTTGAATTCTTATGAGTATTTTCTTTTAGTTTCTTTTCCTCACTTTATAGTTTACATCCTCTCTAGGCACACAGAAAACCATACTTCATATTCCCATAGCACCCCCAGCCTCTTGCTGTTGAATAAGGCCACACGACCAGTCTCAGCCAATTAGCTCTGCACAGCAGTGATTTATATTACTTCTAGACCACTATTTTAAAGGAGTGAGAGATATCCATGACACTCTCCACTTGCCAATGACCAGCGATGTTCCAGATAGTGGAGCCTCTGTCACCTGGGATCCCTGACAGACTGGGAAGCAGAACCCTCTCTCGACCTTCACCAACATATGTTGGGCATTTATTGTGTGCTTGAAATAAACCTTTGCTGTGTTAAGCCACAGGGGTTTGGCATTGTTACCCCAGGATAAGTTTAGCTTAATCTGACAAACACAGCAATGGCTCTCAAAATTTAGAGTGCAATGGTCACTTGTGAAACTTGTTAAAATGCCTATTATGTCACAAAAAATATACTGGGGGACAGACTTACGGCTTAGTGATGATTACTCATTTAGCTGATTTAATAGATCCTTTAAAATTGTATACATTTTCATTTTAATCTTATAGTATTTGTTACCCAGGTAGTAGAGATTCTCTTCAGAAAAACAGAAGACACAAGCAAAAAGGAAAATTAACATAAGTATCCAGAATTCTAACACACAGAGACATTGCTAACCTTCCGATGTTAACATGTCAGGAATTTTCCTGTGAAAATAGACTATCTTAGGAATGGAAAAAGAATCCATAGTACTCCTTTCAAGAGAGCTCTATCCACTCTCCTAAACAACCCCCACCCCTAAGGCGCGCGCACGCGCACACACACACACACACACCCACACACACACACACGGGGCAGAACACAAACACACGCACGCGCAGAAGTGTACACTTCAGGGCAAGAGTGTAGGGAATGCAGTCCCAGAAAGGATTGTCCGCCCGCCCCCACCCCTGGGGGCTACATGTACCAGCCATGCTCGCGCCCATCTGCTGAGATCTGGGGTGCTTACCTCACTTTCTCCATCTTTCGCTGGACAAGTCCACATCCTCCGCACTAGGAAGGTGGCACCCATGCAGGGTTCCCGCCCACCTCCCCAGCATTCCCCATTGGCCACCATTTTCTGAATTTAAATGGGTAGAGGGCGTGGCTGCGGTGTGAGAAGTGCAGAACTGGACCTGCGGGGGGGGCAGGAGGGATTGGTCCCCTGACCTTCCTTTTACCTTTCCAGTGACTTGCAGGTGGCTCCCACCTTCACACTGACTTGCGGGGAACCTAGGCATCCAGCTTGCTTTCAATGCAACAGGGAGTTGGTACCTAAACCTGACCGCCCATTTCCTCCCCGGAAGCCTCCCCTAAGCCCCTTATACTAGCTTTTTTTTTTTTTTTAAGATTTATTTATTTATTTATTTATGAGAGATCGGGAGAAGCAGGCTCCATATTTATTTATTTATTTATTTATTTATGAGAGATCGGGAGAAGCAGGCTCCATGTCGGGAGCCCGACGCGGGACTCGATCCTGGAGTTCCGGGATCGCGCCCTGGGCCAAAGGCAGGCGCCAAACCGCTGAGCCACTCAGGGATCCCCCCCTTATACTAGTTTTTAAAAATTATGTATCAGGGGATGCCTGGGTGGCTTAGCTGTTGAGCGTCTAAACTTCGGCTGGGGGCATGATCCTGGAATCTGTATTGAGTCCTGCATCCGGCTCCCTCTGGGGAGCCTCCTTCGCCCACCGCCTGTGTCTCTGCCTCTCTCTCTGTGTCTCTCATGAATAAACAAATAAAATCCTTTTAAAAATTGTCAGTTTTGTCCTATACGATTATTATTATTACTGATAGTAATATCCACCTACATCCAGTTTGTCATTAGAAAATAGAAAAGAGCTATCTGTTGTCGTTTGGGAAACAGCCAGTAGATTGGACTGTGTGTGGGGGTAAACAATCCAGCCACCTGTTTTCCTTGTTCAGTAATAACACAAATATAGATCCTTTAGGCACCCACTTATTTGGAAGTTTGAAATGTACAGAGCAGCTGGAGGCTCCTCTTGTGGGGGAGAGGAGGTTGGTTTTCCATGAAGTCAGGCTCTAAGGTCATATAATCTCATAATACCAAGGACACCTTGGAATTTCAGATTTTAAAAGCTGGTCACAATGTTCTGGTCTTCAAAATTATTATTATTCAACCTCCACAGTTGATCTATCTCCCATTTCTCCACCACAATTCACATCCTTATTAACCCTTTCCAATTACAACCCAAAATGTCCTACTACTTACCACCCCAGAGATAGATGTAGGTTGTGGAGTTTGAAACTTACAATTTGGAGGACCGTCTTTAAGAAAAGAAGCATTAGGGATCCCTGGGTGGCGCAGCGGTTTGGCGCCTGCTTTTGGCCCAGGGCGCGATCCTGGAGACCCGGGATCAAATCCCACGTCGGGCTCCCGGTGCATGGAGCCTGCTTCTCCCTCTGCCTATGTCTCTGCCTCTCTCTCTGTGTGTGACTATCATAAATAAATAAAAATTTAAAAAAATAAAAAAAAAGAAAAGAAGCATTAAAAAGTCATGTGTGATGCAGGCAATTAGGTACCAAAATTAATACTTATTTGTAATGAACAAAGAAATTATAAAATTTGGGCAGCTGACATATATGAAACATCCCAATTTCTATAGAATTGACACAAAATGAACAAACGTTTTACAATTTTTAAAAGTAAAAAGTGTTTTATTCAAGCCCAAGTTAGGACAGCTGCCTGGGAAACATGCTCTTCATAGGAAAGAAAGCATTCAGGAGAATGAATAGTTTTTACAGGGTTATATACTTTTTACATCTTAGAAAAACTCAAAAGACTATATCATATCAGCAGGAAATCACAAGTTTTATTGTAAAGGAATGCAGGGAGTAGGAACAATGATCAATATCTCAAGGACAAGATGGTTTTCCTTTAGGCCACTCATTCACAAAGTAGATATACAATGCATGCATGGTGGGCCATAAATCAGACTTTTGGTTTGAACAAAGTTTATATACAGTCATGTTGACTTAGAAAGAAATCTAAAATGACTTCCCTTGTTTATCAGGCCTTTAGAGTTTTTCTCTCATCCCAAATAATATTTTTATTAACTGCCTGGTACACCTCTGATTTTTCCCCCCACAATTTTTTGGCTATAAACCCTTTGATCCTCTCTTCATATGACATCTTCATAATATCATTTTTCCTAGTGAAAATGTTAAGATAATTCAACCTTTCCTTTGCATGATTAATCAATTTATTATGATTATTGATAAAAGTTTGAACTTTACTACTTATTATTGTTGATAGGCAAATTTTTAGTATTGTCAAATTTCAGTAAACTGCTGTCAACTTCTATCAAGTTTCTTATGTGGGCTTAAGATTTATTTTAGATTTTATTGTGAAAATTTTTATCTTAAATATTCTTAATAATGACACAGTGCCACGTCAATGTCCTAAAGGGAGCAGAATTTGCCACCCCAAAATATGTCTCTTTGGCATATTTGGCAAGAGTTTATTTTAGGCTGATCCTCCTTTAAAAAAAAAAACAACATCCACAGGAAAAGTTCTGAAAGCTGAATACAAGTTACCCTTTTGAAAGAGGAATTTGTGTTTATAAGGGAAATCTGAATTCGTAAGGGATCTCCCTCCATTTGCCAGGGGGAAAAAAAGGATGACTAATTCTCTAGAAATTCTTGGGGTATGTCTCTGGCTAAGTTGGTGGAGCATGATCCTATAGCGTGCAGAGACTACTAAAACACACACACACTCTCTCTCTCTCTCTCTCTAGACTCTTAACAACGGCAAAGGCAAAGACCTAAATCTGCATAACAACCTTAAGATAGTTTACTGTGCTTTGCCTTGTAATCTCCCTTAACTGACTCCCAACATCTTCCTTTGTCTTTATCTGGAGTTGGTATATAAGATGGTGACTTGGGCCATTTTGGGGAGTTACTCAGTTTTCCTGGGTTTCTCCCATGTTATTAAACTTATTTCATTTTCTCTTGTTAATCATTTATTACAGGGGGTAGCGGAGGTCTCAGCCAAGAACCCAGAAGAGTGAAGGGAAAATTATTTTTCTTCCCCTACCCTTCAAGTTCATCCAGCTGAACTAAGAATTAGATTTACTTGAGACAGGTTAGCAGGGGTGGGGGAAGCTTTATTATGTGCATACAGAGGCCCAGTAATGAAATTGAGACCTAAAGAAATGAACAAAGCTGCTACTTTTTAGACAAAAAGACGGAATAAATCTGTGAGGAATTGATAAGACAATGAAAAGTTAGCATTGGGCTTCAAATCAGCAAAGAATTCTAAACAGAATTTGGTCTGGGATAGTAAATTAGTAAAAAAAAAAATAACAAGAATTGTTTCTACAGCTTTCTCAACCATGCATTCCCTATCTCTGGTGATAAGAATGTTTCTTTTTACCTCCTGGAACAGGGAGGGTATATTTCACCTAGGAGATTTATTTTCTGATTTTAGGAGGACATAGGAGGATCTGAACATTCTTCCTGCACAGGCTGTCTCTTAAGTAACTTTTACTTAAAATAATCATATGCCAAAGATGCCTGGCTGGCTCAGTTGGTAGAGCATGTGACTCTTGATCTTAAGGTATTGAGTTCCAGCACCATGTTGGGAGTAGAAAAATGAAAAAGATAAATAAATAATAATATGCCAAAGTGGCACATTTTGGGGCAGCCTGCCCTTGGCCCCTACAATGGTATCTTGTCAATGTCAGTGTTTCATGCTGAATAACCAAGAAATTAATATTAACCTGTGTAGATATGATTGGGCAAAACCACAAGCATGGTTGGTATAACAAAGGCAGGAATCCATTTTTGATCAATCATATTGTACATATAGGACAGCATAGAAGTCAAGACTAAAAAAAATTCTTGGAATCAGGAAATGAAGTAGGAAATAGTGTCAAATGCTAGCAAGTGGCTAGTGTTAAACAATCATGCTTTTAATTTGAGCTATAAGATTTGTTCATGGTTCACTAAGCATACGAAATGCATTAAGAATGCAGCATTAGGCTCATTAGCCTTCAACTCGCACAACCCTAGTTTGAATCCTAGAGTTTCTACTCACCACCTTATGAAGCTTACTAGTATTTACTTAATTATACCTAGAAGGCTGAGAAGCACATGGATAAATTATCCAAGTAAACCTAAACTAAATGTAAGTCCAAATCAACTTCCTCTTAGCTGATCCAAAACATGTCCACATTCATCTCACCAGTAAAAATGTGACAGGAAGTAGGAGTGGAAGAAGACAATAGTCTTAAGTTGTAGTCAATATTCTTGTTTAACCTAACTTTACAAAAATATGTGGCATCTAGCATGGCCTCTATATTAATTTTCTATTGCCATGTAACAAAATACCAAACTTAGCTGTTTAAATTAACACCTATTTATTTGGCTCACAGATTGGTAAATCGGAAGTCTAGATGTGTTATGACTGTGTTCCCTGCTCAGGATCTCTTAAGGCTGAAATCAAGGTGTCAGCCAGGCTGCATTCTCATATGGAGCTTAGAGCCCTTTTGCAAGCTTACATGATTGTGGCAGAATTCAGTTTCTTGTGGTTGTAGGATTGAGATCATACTTTGCTCTTAGTAGCTGGAGCCATTCTCAGTTTTTTTTTTTTTTTTTTAATTTTTATTTATTTATGATAGTTACAGAGAGAAAGAGAGGCAGAGACACAGGCAGAGGGAGAAGCAGGCTCCATGCACCGGGAGCCTGATGTGGGATTCGATCCTGGGTCTCCAGGATCGCGCCCTGGGCCAAAGGCAGGCGCCAAACCGCTGCGCCACTCAGGGATCCCCCATTCTCAGTTTAGATGTTACCCACATTCCTTGCCACATGGCCCCTCTATCTTCAAAGCCAAAAGTGGAAAAGTCCCCTGATGTTGAATTCCTTTCATGCTTCAAATCTCTCTGATATGAGGAAGGGTAATCTCTTTAAGCGTTCATCCAATTAGGTTATGTCCACTTAGTAACTGCCATTTTGATTAACTCAATGATTTGAGACTCTGATAACATCTGTAAAATCTCTTCTGCCATGTAATATAACATAATCACAGGTGTGATACCTCATATTCACAGATTCCATCTAAAACCAAGAGGAGGAAAAAAAAAAAAAAAATAAAATAAAACCAAGAGGAGGGAATTTGGAAATCATATAAGTGTTAAGGTCACTGAGGGGACCATCTTAGAATTTTGCCAACTATAACCCTTCCCAGAGGCTTATATGGTGCCCATATGAATCCAAGGGCCATGAAACGTAAGCTTCATTAGCTTCAAGGTGAATTCACCTCTGCATTACCTCCACACATTCTGAGTTTTTCAGTTCACCTATACAATTTTATTCTGCTGATGGGACCCCTCAACCTCACAACCATACACAATTGTGAATTAGATACTGCTTACAGTTCTAATGGAAGTTATAAACTAAATTGGCCAACAATGATTTTGCATTTACCTAGATTGGGGATAATAGCCTTACATCTTGGGCATGCAGTGAAAGGCAATCATGATTTCTTATATATCCACCAGAGTATGTCAGATTGAGGCTAGATAGGTTGGAAGAGACACAAAGAAATGGTACTTGTTCTTTAGAGACCTTTGGGAACCTCATTACTTTGCCTGCTATGTACCCCACATGAGAATGGTTGCTTTGCATAGGATAGTGGGCTATTCCACACATGCCCTCTCAGCAGTCTGTGAGGTAGGGATTATTAGCAAGTCTTCAAATAAGAATTTGGGGAGAACAATGTCCAGTGTGGATCAGAGTTATTAGAGAAAAATTTAAAAAGTAAGTGACCAAATTAATCTGCCTTATTTTCTGATTTCATGTTGTCATTCTCCTCAAGTACTCTAGATGGTAATCCCACAATCCATTGAATAATCTTACATTCTATATCTTGACATTCAAGGCTCTTCAGGATACAACCTGAGTCACATATTCTCAGCTTTCCCAACTATTTTTCCCCTGCTACAGCCAAAAGAAACCCCAAATCAGTGTGACCCAAACATGCTTTATACTTCTCCACTTTGTGCTCTTGCTGTGTCATTATCCTAAAACAAGAAATTCCCTTATACCTGACAGTATAAAGGAATAGGAATGGCACCCAGTGCTCATCCCATCAAGTGCTGGAGAGGATGTGGAGAAAAGGGAGCCCTCTTGCACTGTTGGTGGGAATGTGAACTGGTGCAGCCACTCTGGAAAACTGTGTGGAGGTTCCTCAGAGTTAAAAATAGATCTGCCCTACGACCCAGCAATTGCACTGCTGGGGATTTACCCTAAAGATACAGATGCAGTGAAATGGCAGGATACCTGCACCCCAATGTTTATAGCAGCAATGTCCACCATAGCCAAACTATGGAAGGAGCCTCAGTGTCCATCAACAGATGAATGGATAAAAAGGATGTGGTCAAAAAAAAAAAAAAGAAGATGTGGTCTATGTATACAATGGAATATTACCCAGCCATTAGAAACGACAAATACCCACCATTTGCTTCTACGTGGATGGAACTGGAGGGTATTATGCTGAGTGAAATAAGTCAATCGGAGAAGGACAAACATTACATGATCTCATTCATTTGGGGAATATAAAAAATAGTGAAAGGGAATAAAGGGGAAAGGAGAGAAAATGAGTGGGAAATATCAGTGAGGGTGACAGAACATGAGAGACTCCTAGCTCTGGGAAACGAACAAGGGGTAGTGGAAAGGGAGGTGCGTGGGGGGATGGGGTGACTGCGTGACGGGCTGAGGGGGGCACTTGATGGGATGAGCACTGGGTGTTATACTATATGTTGGCAAATCAAACTCCAATCAAATAAATATACAAAAGAAAAAAAAGGAATAGGAATGGCAATATAAAGGAAAGTGTATCTCATGAAGGAATTGTTTCTTGTTATGTTTCAGGAACACACAATAGAGTACAGGTGCTGAGAGCCATGAGAATCCAGCCCTATGACAGCAAAGCTTTCATGCCACCATTACTTCTAGAGAAAACCATTGCTTGGTTTGTAGTCTTATGTCTGGTTTCATCACTTATGGTACATACATGATTTCCTTCACTTTGAACACTTTTGATCCCTTCCTCCATCCTTTCTCATGCCTCCCCTTTTGCTATAAGTACCTCAATTTGTTTCCATGCACTCTTTGAATAAATATTATAGAACTTTCCCTCTACCAAACTGAATGTAGTTGGAAATATTCTCCTCCCAGTGAAGTAGATGTTTAACAGCCTTGCTCTCTCTCTCTCTCTCTCTCTTTCTCTCTCTCTCTCTCACACACCCACACCAAAAAGCCCTTAAGTGGACTGCATTGAAAACTCCTCTCAAGAGCAAACACAGAAGAGAGGCATTCTGAGTGCAATCATAGAGAAAATGTCAAAGCTTACAGCCTGGGGCACCAAGGTGGCGCAGTCAGTTAAGCATTTGACTCTTGGTTTCGGGTTCAGGGCTATAAGATCAAGCTCTGTGTCAGGTATGCTTAAGACTCTCTCCTTTCTTTCTTCCTCTGCCCCTCTGCACGGTGCACTCGCATACTGTCTCTCTCTCTCTCTCTCAAATAACTAAATCTTAAAAAAAAAAAAGCTTACAGCTTGGACATTAGGTCTTGGTGAAGTGGTTCACTGAGTAACAGATGTGTTGCCCTGTAGGTTAGTCCAAAATTCTCTCTGAAAGCTGACAGGATTGGGAGATTAAAAAGCAATGTACCCACAGTTCTTTGCTCCTTTGACTTGGTGAGCATTTCATATTACCGATGAACACCACCAAGCTTTGGCCATACCACCATGATATACAAGGCACAGAATGGGTTGCTTCATTCACTCACATGCACTATCATCCCTTTTATATCCTTTGCATGGTATATTTGCTATCTTAGTAGTACCCAATCTCACACTACTTAAACCAAACCCAAATCTTCCTTCTTGCACATCTCTGAATTTAGACTAGACTAAAAATTTAGAAATAAAAATTTGTAAATGCTGGGCAGCCTGGGTGGCTCAGCGGTTTGGCGCTTGCCTTTGGCCCAGGGTGTGATCCTGAAGACCAGGGATTGAGTCCCACATCGGGCTCCCTGCATGGAGCCTGCTCCTCCCTCTGCCTGTGTTTCTGCCTCTCTCTCTCTCTCTCTCTGTGTGTCTCTCATGAAAAAATAAATAAATAATCTTTTTAAAAAATTTGTAAATGCTATATGGATAAAATTTTATAAATCTGTTTTTGACCTCATTTGCAGATGAGAAAATAGAAACAGAAGAAGATTAAATATATGGCTAAATTCATCTAGCAAGCCAAGAAAGAGATTGGCCCTGGAACCATGTCTGTGGTATCCCAACTATTCTTACTAGATTCCTTGACTAGCCTATATAATTCAGGAGAGACTTGTTCCCCACATCTCACCTTCCAGAGTTTTTCAGAATACATTATAGGAATCTTCCCCTGGTGAAACCTGCTAACAGAAAAGTGGGCTCCAGGCGCATTTACAGGCAGCCAGGGTGGACAGTACAGGCCTTTTCGCATGGCAGGAGCTGAAGGTATCAGAAAGCAGGTAGGGCAGCCATGCAGGCAAGGGGGAGGGCAGTCAGCCCCTGGCAGCTGCTGCCATGACAGGAGTCTCCAGGGGCATGGCCTTTCTCTGGGGAATCTGAGGAAGCCAAGGGTGGGTTTCTGGGATTCCTGTTCTCTGGTGAGGCTGCACTTCTGTGGCAGAAACACAGCCTCCCTCCCTCAGAGCCTCTCTACAGCACAGATTCCATGGAGGTCTGGTTTCACTTTGCAGGGCCTGTCTGCATGGAGTTGAGGAGTAATGCCCTCTCCAGCTCAGAGGTTCCCCCTCGCCTCTGCATTCTTTCCTAATGACACCCACAGCAGTATTTTGGTCTCAAGACTAGCTGCTGTGGATTGCAGCAGGCCCCTTCTAGCCTGTAGCTCTCAGGCTCTCCCCTACTCTTGCCCCAGGGGAAATAACCAAGTGGGAAGTGCAATGACAAGAGCCTTCTCTTTTCTGCTTCTGGCCTCATCCTAACTGGGGCTTCTCTCTCTCTCTCTCTCTCTCTCTCTCTCTCTCTATCTCTATATCTCCGTCCCTTCCCCTCCCCCCCCTTCTCTGCTTATACTCAGAGAAACAAGGAAGGGGCTCTGAGGAAAGGTAGGGTAGCAACCCAAGATGCTGGGAAACACTCAGGGACTGGGAAAGCAGATCCAACTTGGGCCAGAGGGAGGCAGTACCAGGCCCTGGGCTGGGCAGGACCCAGGCTGTCACTTGCTGGAGGGCTCTGGAGGCCTAGGAGACTTCTACCCCTCTTCAGGCCTCTGTTCATGTCCTTCTTCTCCTTAAAAGGTGGAGGAAGGAGTTATGGTACAACAATGCAGGATGTCCCTTCCAGCTCCAGGATGCTAGGAGTTCAATGCTGCCTACCATGGTGAGGAGGAGCAGTGGGGACTTCTTCAGATTGTGGGTGCACTGCTGCTTTTCCTGGAAGCCAGACAAGGTCAGAGCCCAGAACTTGTCCTATGCTGGCCTTCCCTGCTGGGCCCCAACATGCACTCACAGCCTTACTCTTGGCCTCCAGGACTCTCAGAAGGGCCCAGGATAACCCAAGTCTGAGATATGGATGACAGGGGTTGGAATAGAGCAGATAGATTCATAATATTGGATATTTGGTCCAAAGAAATGTATATTTAATTATTGTTTTTCTGTCTTCTGTCCTGTATATGCTGATTAATAAGACACAAATGTCCCTGAGGAGTTTATTGACTTATAGGGTACATAGATGTCTAAATGTGGTTTTAACTCATGATGATAATAAAGTCTGAGTCACCTGGTGATTTAGGAGCACTAGGAAAGGACACCTAACTCAGCTTGCTCTGGTAACTGTCAGGGAAGTCCTCTAGGAGCAAGTGATACTTTAGTTGAGTTTTAATGATTGAATAGGATTTTGCTTAACAGAGAAGGAAAGGTCAGTCTAAATAGAAGTGGCAGGAAAAGGTTTGAGGCAAAGGCATGGAGGCTTGGCCACAGAGGTCTAACTGGACCCGACTAGTCAATGTCTGACGAGAATTCAGATGACAAATGTCCATTACAGAGGCCAGTTTGGCAGTGTACCCTAAATGTACCATATAACCACACAGTCTCCCTTCTCGACACTGAGAAATACTCGTGCATATGCACAGGGAGGAATGCAGAAAAAAGATAGCATATTTCTTTTCTTTTTTTTTAACCTTTTCTTTTTATTTATTTATTTATTTATTTATTTAGAGTTCAATTTGCTAACATATAGCATAACACCCAGTGCTCATCTCATCAAGTGCCCCCCTCAGTGCCCCATCCCCCCGCCCACTTGCCTTTCCACCACCCCTTGTTCGTTTCCCAGAGTTAGGAGTCTCTCATGTTCTGTCTCCCTTTCTGATATTTCCCACTCATTTTTCTCCTTTCCCCTTTATTCTCTTTCACTATATTTTATATTCCCCAAATGAATGAGACCATATAATGTTTGTCCTTCTCCGATTGACTTATTTCACTCAGCATAATACCCTCCAGTTCTATCCACGTCGAAGCAAATGGTGGGTATTTGTCATTTCTAATGGCTGGGTAATATTCCATTGTATACATAAACCACATCTTCTTTATCCATTCATCTGTTGATGGACACTGAGGCTCCTTCCATAGTTTGGCTATTGTGGATATTGCTGCTAGAAACATCGGGGTGCAGGTGTCCTGGCATTTCACCGTATCTGTAAAAGATAGCATATTTCTAATAGCAAAGCACTGGAAACCATCTCAATCTCTATCACTAAGGAATAAACTACAGTATGTTCGTTCATACTATGCAATATATGCAGGAGTTACATATGACCTAAATCTATAGATCTAGCATTTTTTTTTGAGCACAGGACATAATGAACTCAGTTCTGACACTGAAGGAGTGTCAGATCCCACAGGTTAAGGGCTCAGTCCCACAAGACTGCACCCCACTCCCTTCAGATGCCAACCTTAAGTCCAGGTTATCATTAGTGCTTCTGACCTACTAGATCAGAGGTTCCTACGACTCCACTCCATCCTGGGATTCAATTAACTTGCTAGATTGATTCATATTTACTTATGTTTTATAGTTTATTACAAAGGATATTATAAAGGATACAGATGAATAACTGGATGTAAAGGTATAAAGGGTGAGGTCCAAAAGGGTCCCAAATGGAGGAGCTTCTGTCCTCATAGACCTGGGGTGTGCCACCATCCCAGGATGTGGAAGCATTCACCAACATGGAAGCTCATCAAATCTTGTTGTTCAAAACCTTTCATATAGCTTAGTCTGCAGCCTTCCCCACCTTCCCCTTCCCAGAAGTTGGTGAGAGGGACTGAAAGTTCAAGTTGGTCTTTCTAGTAACCAGTGCAATCTTGAGGCTACCAAAGGGCCCAATCCTAGATCAATTTATGAGAATAAACTCAAAAGGAGGTCTTCATGAATGACAAAAGACATTCTTTTTTTTAAGACATTCTTATCACTCCGGAAATTATAAGGGTTTGAGGAGTTTTATGCCAGGAACTGGGGACAAAAACCAAATGTATTTCTTATTATATATATCACAATAGGTAACAACATGGATAGATTTCCAAGACACAGTTGAGAAAAAAAAAAGAAAAGAAAAGAAAAGAAAGAAAAGAAAAGAAAAAAAAGAAAAGAAAAGAAAAGAAAAGAAAAGAAAAGAAAAGAAAAGAAAAGAAAAGAAAAGAAAAGAAAAGAAATGAAAAAAGAACACTTGATTGACGTTTGGGGACACCGGGGTGGCTCAGCGGTTGAGAAGGTCTGCCTTCAACTCAGGGCGTGATCCCGGGAGTCTGGAATCTCCCTGTGAGGAGCCTGCTTTTCCCTCTGCCTGTCTCTGCCTCTTTCTGTGTGTCTCTCATGAATAAATAAAATCTTTTTTTAAAAAAGAACATTTGGTGAATGAAATGTAAGGTACAAGGCCATTTATATAATGTCATTTAGATTCTATGAACATATATATATGTGTGTACATCTGTGTACAAGCATGTGTGTATGTGATTTGTGTCCTCTCATGTGAATTACCTCTTCACGTACTTTGCTCATCTTCCATTGGGTGAGTAGAGATTTGTAGTTTTCAAAGATATCTCTAAATCTGTAATATGTTTTAAATATTTCATCCCAATTTCTTTTGTGCCATTTAATATTATTTGAGATTTTTCTTAAAAGATTTTGAAAGACATAATTCCTTATTATTATTTTTTAGTTGCAAAAGCATGCTTGTAGGGGCAGCTGGCTGGCTCAGTTGGAAGAGCATGCAACTCTGGATTTTGGGGTCGTGAGTTCCAGCCCCACATGTGTGTAGAGATTACTAAAAACAAAACAAAACAAAACAAAAAACCTCAATTTTTTTTTAAAAAGCATGCTTGTAGCAAAAAATTCAAGCTCAACAAGAGTGGGGCGTGAGGGTGGGAGAGTGTTCCCAACTTCTCTGAACTCCAAAGATGAATATCCTTATACTCAACAATAAGAAAGAAGGTATGAAATTTTAGAAATAATACATAATGGTTAAGAGTTCTGACTTAGGAGTCAGACAAATTTGAGTTCAAATCCAGATTCCTCCACTTACTGGCTGTGTGATACTGTACAAGAAACCCAGATTTTTTTTTAGCTTCAGTTTCCTCATATATACTAAGGATATATACTAAAGTAATAATGCCTTCCTCAATGAGTTGTAATGATTAAAGAAGATCCCAAATATAAAGTACTCGGCCCAAAGTAGTTTCTTGATCATTTTGAATTTCTTTCCCCAACTCCAAACAAAGCTGGTGTTCTTTCCTCAATCTTATGTTCTTTGGGGGATCTGTCCATTCATGTGGCCTTCAGACATAGGCTTCTGAGGGATCCCTGGGTGGCGCAGCGGTTTGGCGCCTGCCTTTGGCCCAGGGCGCGATCCTGGAGACCCGGAATCGAATCCCACGTCGGGCTTCCGGTGCATGGAGCCTGCTTCTCCCTCTGCCTGTGTCTCTGCCTCTCTCTCTCTCTCTCTCACTGTGTGCCTATCATAAATAAATAAAAAATTAAAAAAAAAAAGACAGGCTTCTGAGATCAAAGAGAACAAGTTTATCTTCACTATAGACATCACCATCAAGGGGTATGGTTGATGGAATACCCATATAGATGAATGTCATGGCATATGTGCTAAGAAAAATAAATAATAAATAAGAATAAATAAAATATATGCTATAAGATATAACTACAAATATATAAATAACACACAAAAGTATTTGAATATATACTTTATTAACATAAAAGGAGATATACACACAATGCTAAGCACATACATGTCAATATTAACAATTATCTTCTCTAGGTAGAGGAACTATAGGTAATTTAAATGTTTTATACCTTCATACATATGCTGATTTTTCTGGTAGAAACATAACTTCCACAATCAGAAAAAATTCAAAATAGTATAAGACCTTTCAGTTTAAACATACACACATGGGCACACACATACTTATCTTGACTTTAGACAGGGAAAAATCCTCTAAGTATACTTCGCTTCTTGTGCTGTCTCAACCCCCAAGAAGAGATTGATACTGTGTCAGTCCAGTGTGAGTCAGGGTTGAGGTATTCTCCCCAGTATCAAGTCGTCTTCTTCCCCCACCCTCCCGTAGTTTCACTACTTTCCTTTGTTAGCTGTGTTCAAATCATAGTTCTGGCTCTGGTCACCAGATGGCGTGCTTACTTCTAGTTTCTAAATACTATTTATGTATTTATTTATGTATTTATGTATTTTTATTTTCTTTTTTTTAAGTTACTAGCTTTTTATTTTCAGCAGCTGAAACAACTTCTTTGTACTCCAGTTTCCTCATCTTGTTAGAAGCAAAAACTCCTCTCTGTAGCATTCCAGCTGTTCTCTCTTTAAATCTCAGTCAAATTCATAGGTTTTCAGGATGATTTGAAAGTTATCTAGGTAAGTTGATGGGGACGGATGACTTGGGGACTCCTCTGCCGTATTGCCCTGTCTCCAATATTTTTTATTTTCTAAACACTATTTAAAAACCACTATTGTCTTGGTAAACAAGTTTAAAGAAAAACTTATTTTTTTACACATAGGTTATGAATCAGTACATTTAGTACAGTCCCACTTTTGTTTGAAAAATACATATTCATAGAAAAGGGTAGAAGGGTATACAATTGGATTCTTCATTCATTTAATTCAATAAGTATTCAAAGGGTCCTTCCCACATGTCAGATACCACCAGCCACAATACACATTTTCATGCCAATCTCTTTTCCCAACTCTAGATGCTTAAATTGAACTGCCTATCAGACATCTCTGTCTGGAGAAAAATATGTAAAAACTCACTCAAATGCACAAACCAACAAGGACATAATACTTCATGAGTCTAAATCAATTATTCCCTAAGACCCAAAAATCTACAATCTAAATTGGAGGCAATGTGGGATGCCTAGCTGGCTCAGTTTGGGAGCATATGATTCTTGACCCCAGAATTGTGAGGTTGAGCCCCAGGTTGGGTATAGAGCTTACTTTTAATTAATTAGTTAAATAAATAAATTGGAGTGTGTAGAGTGGGGAGAACCCAAAATCTGATTCAGACAAATCTGAATTAGAACACATGATGTATCTCTTATTTATCTGTATAATTTTATTATTTATTCATGAAAATAATTGAGTTTGGGTTAGTATTTCTGAATGGGAGAGGACGGAATCTCAGGGTATTTTATAAGGAGCCAGAACCTGATCTCTCAGGTATGCTACCTCATACTGAGTGGCTCTCACTCTCAAGCACTGTCACCTAAAAGCCAGATCATTCTGGTTAAAAGAGGGCTTTCTTCAGGGTCTGGGACCCCAAATGCTTTTTGCTCTGGCATTGACGAGGCAAGCTGCTTCTTAGACATGTGATGGGAATACCAGCCTTCTGTGTGAGCAGGAAGTGGTAAGAACCCCAGAGAACCAGGCTGTGGAGGCTGCTGGCCATATACCACCAAGGCCCCTGGCCCCCAAATCATGGACAGAGCCTACAATGCATAGAGATGTTCACACAGGAGGTGAAACCCCTTTTCTCCTAAGTTGTTGGACCACATGTCTTTGCAAGTTCCCTTTACCTGGAGTCTCCTCTGACTCTGGGTCTGGGCTGACACATACATCAGAGGCACTGCATGCACAGAGCAATGTTCATTGCAGAATCACCAAAACAGGCTGGGGCACATCTGAGCCCTTTGGGGTGTCTACACAAGGTGGGTAGTAGAGGGATGGGTGAGGTCTTGTCTGAGCTGAGGTCTAACTCCATTTGTGGAAAAGCTAATTCATTAAACTCAGAAAAGAGCCAGCTCCTGCTTCAGCCCCAAGCTACCTGGTCAGACCCAGGTCAGACATCAGCCTACTCAAAGACTATCCCAACCAATGTTTCCAGTTAGGAATCCTTGAGACTTTTTTCTCCTCCCTACAGAAAAGGAGGGAAAGGCAAGTGCTCTGACCTGCAATGGGGACAGTTGTTGCCTCCAGGTAAGTGTGTCCAGGATAATCTGGCCATCAGTCTCAGAGGGTTTGGTGCCTGCTGCAGGCTGGAGCAGAAACCAAAATCAGGCCCCCCCCCCCCCCCCCGGAGAGGAGTGTGACTTGGGTGAGCCTTTCCATATCTTACCTGAGCACCACCACTCTGAGCACCAGGGGAGTGGATTCTTCCTATCTTGTCAAACTGGCACAGTGAGCCTCTGGAAATTTATCTCACTCCAGCTGGAAGCTAGCCTGACCAGCAGACATCAGGCTGCCATGACTTTGAAGAATGGTCTGGAGACATGGAGATCCCCCAAAATGGCATCATACAGTGGAAATTAAAAAAATTATAGGTCAAGAGCACAGGACTGGCTTACAATTTTGTGAGATGATTACTAAAAGACTTTAAATTTATTTCTGATCCATTTTACTAACTGGAAGGAAGGAATGAAAAGCAGTACATAATATTAGTCGTGGAAAATGTATCTTGCTTTTTTTATTATCCTCTTAGCTTTTTATTCTGTGTACGGTCTTGCTTCACTGCAAGAAATCTAAATTTTATGTAGTAAAATGGATGACATTGTTTTTAGTTTCTTATAAATGTGCTTGGAGGGATCCCTGGGTGGCGCAGCGGTTTAGCGCCTGCCTTTGGCCTAGGGCGTGATCCTGGAGACCCGGGATCGAATCCCACGTTGGGCTCCCGGTGCATGGAGCCTGCTTCTCCCTCTGCCTATGTCTCTGCCTCTCTCTCTCTCTCTGTGTGACTATCATAAATAAATAAAAATTTAAAAAAAAATGTGCTTGGACAAGACTTTCACTTTTTAAAAAAGATTTTATTTATTTATTCATGAGAGACACAGAGAGAGAGGCAGAGACATAGGCAGAGGGAGAAGCAGGCTCCCTGTGGGGAGCCCGATGTGGAACTCAATTCCAGGACCCCAGGATCACTACCTGAGGCAAAGGCAGACGCTCAATCACTGAACCACCCAGGCACCCCAGACTTTCACTTTTTTAAAAAAAGTTAATTCTACACCCAGTGTAGAGGTTGAACTCAGAATGCCCAGGATCAAGAGTTGCATGCTCTACGGACTGAGCCAGCCAGGTGACCCAAGCCTTTCACTCTTTTAAATTCTGATACAGTCATCTGCATCTTCTTCGATCTATGTCACAATTTATTTTTACTAAAACCAGAAGTATATTTCATATAGCAGTGGATGTCTAACTTGTGTGCTAATTGACAGAAAAGGAAATTTAATGGGTTTGGGGTAGAGCCCAGGTCTTTGCATTTTTTATAAGACAAATGCTGATATAGAGAATTTGTAAATAATTTTAATGTTGAATTTGGGGAAACAATTCCTCCCCCCAGTAATCCTTCTGAAATCGCAAATCATACATTCTAGAGAGGTAAACACACTGAAGCTACATAGTCAATCAAACAAACTCACAGTTCATGACTGGGTCGTAATTTCCAAAATCATTAATCACTATCCATGTTCCTAGAATTAATAGGATAAGTAAAACAAAATCTTAGGTGTTATAGGTGTATTTTTAGAAACCATAATATCTGATACACACATACATATGTATGTATGTGTATATACATATATAGTAGTTTCATGATTTATAAAGTACTTTTGAATGTTTCTTGGTGATGAGGGGCAGGGTAAAGAGAAATGTCCTAGCTTGATCTAAGTCTGACTTTCCTCTTTAATTTATACAAGGTGAGCAAATATGCCAGAAAACCCTTGGGAGAGAATTCACCCTAAGGCAAATATTAGGCACCTAAAACCATAGCCATTTTTTGAAATTGGTTGGGAGGTTCCAATCCTGAATATACATCATTATAGCTGGCCACAGATCTGTCTTGTAGCCCAGGTCTCAGTGAATTCATGTTTGAATCCAGTGGGGGAAAGATGAGGCCTTCAGGAAAAAGGGGACTATTTTGCCAAGAATTCTTTAAGACATTGAGGTTTAAGCAGCACTGGGATGATATGCACCTGGGTAAGTATAATATTAAAACTGACGGAGAGGCATTCTCCACTTATCTGTAGGAGACACAGTTCAGCTTTGGTCCAGAAGGGACTCCAGAGCAATCAGTGAAGCTTTGCAACTGGAGGACCCAGGCACCTTGGCTGTGGGGAGTGGGCATGGTAAGAACAGGACCCAGAAGAAGGGGCTGCTGTGCCCAGCAGATGTGCCAGTATCCAAGAGAAGAGAATAGCAGGATAGAAATAGAATGTGGCAGTCACCTGGAATCTCACAGCAATTATTTGTGAGTTTAAGTGAAACCTCCTTTGGGTTCTAACCCCTGTATTTGAAAGGTATCTATAGGGGTTGTGAGTCCTATGTGTACAAGTGGGGGAAACAAGGCAGCTCTAGGATCTTCACTTTATTAGGCTCCACAGCAGCTTTTTTTTTTTTTAAGATTTATTCATTTATTTATGATAGACATAGAGAGAGAGAGAGGCAGAGACACAGGAGAAGGGAAAAGCAGGCTCCACTCCGGGAGCCCGACATGGGACTCGATCCCGGGACTCCAGGATCACGCCCTGGGCCAAAGGCAGGCGCCAAACCGCTGAGCCACCCAGGGATCCCCTCCACAGCAGCTTTTAAGTCAAACATTATTCCTCTTTAAATGGGAAAATAGTGACTATTAAATAGAAGTACCAAGTTTGTTTCTCTGCGTGATATTTAAAAGAATCATGGAATTAGGGCATCTGGGTGGCTCAGTCCATTAAGCATGTAGCTCTTGATCTTAGCTTAGATCTTGATTTCAGGGTCTTGAGTTCAAGCTCCCATTGGGTTCCATCCTGGGCATGGAGCCTACTTAAAAACAAACATGAGATTTACTTTTCTTTAAAGTTCTGACAAGTATTTATTAAGTGCCACATTGTCTTTATAAGCTGATTGACAGGTTTTTATGTTTTTCCCATTATATTTTTTGCAATGAAAGTAACATGTTTGTCTTTAAAAATTAGTTCTGATGAAGCAAAAATGAAAAAACAAACCAAAACACCTATTACCGCACAGATAGCCACTGTTAAGCCATTTAAGTATATACTTTTTTCTTTGCATATTAATATATAAATATACATTTTTTACAAAAATGAGATGCAACATATACTTTTTGAAAATTGTTTTTTTCACTTCACAATATATAATGTACATCTTTTCATGCAAATGGGTGAGACTCATGATTGAAAAAGGGAGACTTGCAGCTTGTGGGTGGGGAAAACCCAATTTTATGCCAGTTACAAGTGAAATACCTAAACTAAAGCCACACGAAAAGTTAAAAATGAGATGGGGAAAGGTATACGAGAAAATGCAACGTTCAGGTGGCAATACTTGTATCAGGCAAAACAGAATTAAAGCCGAATACATTAAATAGGATAAGGACGGTTCCGTCTTGCCTTCCAATGCATGACCATCAGTTTGTTCCGTACTCTTTTCATTTCTTCCATCTCCTCTGCTACCTTTATCATCTCCTCATTGCTTAAATTTCTGCCATGTATGTCCCCTCTAAATTGCGGGCGAGAGCGAGCCAGCCTCTCTTTAAAGCTTCCTTCTTCTAGCTTATGTTTTCCCACTCCACAAGGAGGCTGCTCCATGGGAGGGCGCTCCTCAAAAAGGTCCCTTCTAGAAAGGCGCTCCTGAGGAGGGCGCTCTTCGGACACGAGCATCTCGGGAAGGAGCTCGGGAAGGAGCTCCTCGGGAAAGAACTCCTCCTCCGACGACTGCTCCTCGGAAGACGGTTCCTCCGGAGACTGCTTTTCAGGAGAGTGCTCCACAGGAGGCCGCTCCTCATCAGTCTTGGGTGCGCTCTGTGGCTGTTCTTCATTTTCTTTGCAGGATTTTTCCATGTTGAGGGGGTCTTTATCTACAGTTATTCATAGAAGACAAGGAAGGCAGAGTCGAGTCAACACACTTGGCGGCTGCATCAAAACCCCAGCCCCGGGTTCTCATACCTGCCTTTTCCCGAGTCGAGGCCCAGGTTCCCCCACCCTACGCTGGTCGAGGGGCTCTCCGGCCCTGGAGACCCCGCTGCGTCCCACCCTGCCCTCAGCCTCCCTAGCCCCCAGCCTCCCTCGCCCCCTCCTTTCCGAAAGCCCACCATTTTCCCAGCAGGCCTTGCCACAGGCCTCTCCCGCAGTGGCAGGGGCGGGGCGCGCCGGCGGTGCTGCCGACTCGGTTCCCATCAGCGTCCTCCCACGTATCCCATCCCAGGTCACTGCCCAGCCCTTCCCCGACCTGGACCTCTCCTGGCGGTTTTTTCTAGGCGCCCTCTTCTCCAGGCGCGCCCCTGTGACCTGCAGACCTGCAGACCTGCAGACAGACGCCAAGACAGGGTAGGGGGCGGGGAGTGGGGAGGAGGGAAGGACTGACTGACATACCGTCCCTTTCTGGACACTAGCCGCCGCTCCCACGCCAGCCCCCTCTGTTTCCCCTCCCCCATACTCCACCTTAAGCTTCGTCCTCCGTGCCCCACCACCCCGCAGTGCTCGTCATTTCTTTTCCAAGCGGCAAGTGGAAGCCAAAGATTACTTAGAAACTGTTTCTAGGTATCTATGTCTCCCAGGCCCCCCCCCCCTCATCTCTCCACCTCACCCCAAGACCACCATTTTCTGCACCGAAATGTGGGCGCGGCGGGGCGGGGCTGGATATAGGGAAAGGCCTGGTACTCTCTGCCATCCCGATCCCAGAGGTTACTGGGCAGCACCGACACATACCGATTTCAGAAGACCGAGGGGACTTACTTCCTTCTGCTTTTCCCCTCGACCAAAGGGCAGTAGGCAGACGGTGTCTGGACAGGCAAAAAGGACCAGGAGAGAGGGACTTGGGCAGACATAGGCTCCTGGTCACGTGAGGGCCCCGCGTCACCGCCGAGCTCAGATCCCCAGTTACCACTTTGACCGCCGGCGGCCGTGCTGCAGCCTTGCCAGTATTTTCCTAGCTCGTAACACATCAGGCATCGTCACTCACCTCTTTGTTTATATTTGCTTTTTCCTGGTTACCAGAGACAGCATCCAGTCTTGGGAGTTACTGCCTTTTCTTCTCTGCCGCTTACTCTGATATCACCTCTCTCCCTTATTCCATATTCTCCCGTTGTCAGCCACCAAGGTCCAATATTTCCCCTGTAGTCCAGATCCTGCACTGAAATTTGACTATTTTCCCCTAATGAATTCCACCTTTCCCAGCTTTAATCCACATCCCTAACTCCATCGTGTCCATGTAGGCTCTATGAACATGATTTACATCTCTTGTCACTTTTATGGATGATATGCTTTCACTTTTCCATGACTTTAAGGATTTTTTTAAAAGATTTTATTTATTTCACTCAGCATAATACCCTCCAGTTTATTAATGAGATAGGCAGAGACACAGGTAGAGGGAGAAGTAGGCTCCATGCAAGGACTCTGACGTGGGACTCCAGGATCAGGCCCTGGGCTGGAGGCGGAGCTAAACTGCTGAGCCACCGGGGCTGCCCAACTTTAAGGATTTTTTTGAGCCCCCCCAAACTTGCATCACAGATAGAGGCTCCAGTCTAAATTAGTATTCAGTTCTAGAACTTTGCTTGTGAAGTATGTAAATTAAAAACATGATTTTCGTAAGTCAAATTATACATTTGTCCATCTAAGTACAAATAATTTAAAAACTTATCTGTAATGGAAGCATTTTTTTGTGGAGAGTGTGGCATTATTATATATGTGTGTATATATATACACACTATTTTTCTAAAAAATTAAGTAAACTCTGCACCACATATGAGGCTTGAACTCATGATCTCAAGGTCAAGTGTCACATGCTCCACTGACTGAGGCAGCCAGGCACCTCTATATACATTATTATGTGTGTGTGTGTATACACACATGCACACATATATAGCATATATATGTATACATATGTGTATTCTGTGTATATATATATGCTCTTCAGTAGTTATTCATAATAAAGAGATTTTTCTGGTACTCTAAATTCTTAACCAGCCACCTCTTGGTGTTGCTGGTTAAGGAAGTGTATATTAATTCATTAAATCAGCAAATACCTGGATCCTGGGACGGCTGTACCCAAAAGATTCAGTACAGAAGATATTCATATCCAACTATGCATTAATTCTGTTGACCACACACTGAGTAACAGGATTAAAATCATATTAATATACTCAATTGTCATTACAAGTATGTATGTTTGGATCTAATGGTGTTTTATTATCTTCAACCTCATGCCTGCATCTTCTCTACTCATATCAGCCTGGATGCTACTTTCTCATGCAGGTGTCTTTTCTTCCAGAGAGCAGACTATAACTGTCCTCTCTGTATTTTATACTTTTAGGGTTAGTGGCTATCAGATCTGTAAGGATTATGGGATTTTTTTTTTCAAACCCAGGCTGTCTAGTAAGTTTCCAAACAGAAATTCATATGGGAATTTTCCTATTTTAAGAGCTTTCTATCACTTTTCTCCAACAGCTAATTTACTTTGTGTTGAGATAGCAGCAAGACAAATATTAGTTCACTTTTGTGTCTTTTCCTTAACTGTTTTACTTTTCAGTTTTTCAGTGTGTCTTTTAAAATCCAAGTTTCACTATACCATCTTTATTCTTTTTACCAAAGGTTGGCTTCATCACTTGTATAGTTTCTTTCCAAGAGAGGACCCCATTTTATTTGTTTCTTCATTTCTATCCTTTCTTCCCCCCTTACATCCTGTGATAGAGAACTCACTACCTTAAAAGACAACATTGAAATTTCATTCAGTTTTAATCATTCAGAGTAGTTTTTTCTTTTTAAAAATTTCATGTATTTTTTAGGAACGCCTGGGTAGCTCAGTGGTTGAGCATCTGCCTTCAGTTCACAGCGTGATCATGTGATCATGAGAGGCAAAGAGAGGCAGAGACATACATAGAGGGAGAAGCAGGCTCCCCGTGAGGAGCTTGATGGGGGACTTGATCCCAGGACCCCAGGCTCACAACCTGAGCCAAAGGCATATGCTCAACCACTGAGCCACCCAGGTGTTCCCAAAGTAGTTTTTTTCTTTTATTGAGCGGGTAACTGCCTCCCAGTAGTTTACATATATTGGTATTGGTTCTGCCCTCTGGAGTAGTATGAAACAAAAATAAAGTAACAAAAGTGCCCTTTATCCTTGATAGTCTGACACTGCCGGAGTTAATATTCTAGTTCTTTCCCCTTCCCAGCTGCGAGACACACTGGGCAATCTACTAGAACTTTCTGTGGATTAATTTCCTCATCTGCAAAATTGGATACATGATAGTACCTACCTCATGGGATTGGTAAAATGAGTAAATGAGTCTATATTAAAAGGACTTGGAAAGGTGCCAGTACATAAAAAGCACTCTATAAGCGTTAACTATAATAATAGAAATAGTAATAATAAGAATAATAATAATAATAGTATGACCTAATGCTAATAATACTAATTTTTGTTTTTTAATTTTTAAAAAAATTAACGATTGAGCACTTATGCCAGCTATTGTGCTAAGCATTTTCAATATGCTGTCTCATTTAATCCTTAAGCAATTATATTCTCACCAAGATTTTCTTATTTAGGCTTAACCTCCCCAGTTATTTCAGTTCTTTCTGATATGGTATACTTTATCACAGTCTCTCACCATCCTACACGTTCCTGAATTTGTAAATGCCTCTGAAAATACTGACTGTTCTGCCTAGTGTAGAATGGAGTGGTCTTATCACACCTTAATTCTAGGATAGCCATTATACATCTGTAGATGCATCCTAAGATCATAGATTTTGTGGATGCCATATCACATGGTTGAATCCACTTTAATTGCAATCACCTGACACCCCCAAATCTGTTCCACACATCCCTGTTAATAAACTTACATAAATCATTTTAATTTAAAAGACTTTAATTTAAAAAAGACTAATTTAGTAAACATTCAGTGTAAAATTACTTTCAGCTGTACAACATAGTGATTCAACAATTCTATTACTCAGTGCTCATCAAGATAAATATACTCTTAATCTCTTTCACCTATTTCAACCATCCCTTCACCCACTTCCCCTTGTTTATTCTCTATAGTTAAGAGTGTGTTTTTTGGCTCATGTTTTTTTCTTTGTTCATTTGTTTCTTAAGTTCTACATATGAATTAAATCATGTGATATTTGTCTTTCTCTGACTGGCTTGTTTCACTTAGCATAATACTCTCTAGTTCCATCCATGTTGCAAATGGCAAGAACTAATTTTTTTTATGGCTGAATAATACACACACACACACACCATGTCTTCTTTATCCATTAATCTATTGATGGACACTTGGGCTGCTTCCATAGTTTGGCTATTGTAAATGATGCTGCAAAAATACATAAGGGTGTATATATGTAAATGATTTTAATTTTATCCCAAATATAGAAACTTCTGTTTTTCTGAGTTAAATGTTGTCTATTAGATTCACTCTCTAATTCTTTGAATCCAAATTTTATCATTCAGTACATTAACTACAAAATATTAATTTAAAGT